>NW_021703765.1:74856187-74869583 GCF_005190385.1 Monodon monoceros
AAAGAGTCCTTCCATCCAAAGAGTCCTTCCATCCAAAGAGTCCTTCCATCCAAAGACTCCTTCCATCCAAAGAGTCCTTCCATCCAAAGAGTCCTTCCATCCAAAGCCTGCTCTGCTCCCCGATCCCACTGTGGCCACTCCTCTGTGAAACCCTGGGAACTAGAACCAGAAAACGCCATAACTTAAGCAGGAATTTCCCTCATCAGTGATTGGCTAACTGGGAAACTAGAAGTCAAGGCGCTGGTTTCTGTCAGTGCTGTGAAAATCTGCTCCGGGTCAGAAATTAATCTTTGGAGTTCTCTGAACATGAGAATATTCTCATGGGGAGAAGACCCACTCAGCACTGAGGGCCTTCCTTGCCAGATGGCAGGCAAGAACTGAACACAAACCACTGTCCCTCTGACACACCAAAAATCAGATCCAAGTACCCATCCTCCAAAAACACGTGGAGCTGAGCGCCGCGCTGGGAGGCCCAGGAGCATGGGATCCAGGTCAGGGCATGGAGAACACAGAGTTCTGCATCTCCAGGCATCTAGTTTGTAGCTAAGACCTATTCCTTTTCTTGCAGAGGACACTGCTAGTCAGCCGGCTTGGTCTCGGGGGTATTTTGTGGGTTCCAGCATCAGCTGGTTCATGAGATGCATTTTCTGCATGTGCAGTGGCCTCCGTCTGCCCTCTTTCTGTGCTACCAAAAGGAGCTGGGCTCGGCGGCTGTTGCTCTCTTCCCTTGACCCTGAGCTTTGGAGATGGCCCTCTGGGTAACATATGGCTTCATTCCTCACCTCTCAAAGAGGCCAGGAGGGATGTGACATGACACATGCTGGATGCAGAGCCAGGACACCCGGTTCTACCATCAATAAAAGGTGGGAGTTTGCCCACCTCATGTATTAGTTTCCCAGGGCTGCTGTCAAAAACTTCCACAAACTTGGGTGGCTTAAAACAACAGAAATTTATTCTCACACCTCTGGAGGCTGTAAGTCCAAAATCAACGTGTCAGCAGGGCCATGTCCTCCCTCCCTCCCAAGGCTCTAGAGGAGGATCCTTCCTGATTCTTCCAGCTTCTGGTGGCTCCAGGTATTTCTTGGCTTGTGGCCGCATCACTCTTATCTCTGCCTCCATGGTCACAAGGCCTTCTCTTCTCTCTGCATGTCTAATTTATAAAGGTACATGTGATAACATTTAGGGCCTACCTGGATGATCCAGGATTATCTCATCTGAAGATCATTAACTTAATCACATCTGCAAAGACTTTTTTCCAAATAAGATCACATTCAGAGGTTCCAAGGATCTGATGGGACTATCTTTGTGGCAGGGGGGCATTTTTCACGTTACTACACTCACTTCCCATCTTTGCTCTCTTCTGGAAAAAGGACAGGCTGGTGAGCCTCAAGTTCCCCTCTGGCTCCAAAAATCTGTAGGTGATCCTCAGAGAACAGACTGCATCTGTCCTGATGTCCACGGCAGCAGCATCTCAACAGAATGTCTAGTTTTCTCAAAGCACTTTCACATCTGCCTGGCTTTGCGCTGCCAACCTCCTGGTGAGACACACAGGATGGCTAATATTAGACCCATTTAACTGATGAAGCAACCGAGGTCTGGAAACTTCCGACTCGTTCTCTCCTTGGGTGATTCAGATAATTAGAGCCAGGAGCAGGCCTCTCAGTTTCCCTGAGCCATGCTGCTTCCCATGGTATAGCCTCTCAGCACTGTGGGCTTTGTTCTGGAAGTGGAGGGAGGTGCTTACCGTGGAGATCCAAGCCCACTGAGGATCTCTAACTCACACTCTCTGGGGTGTGTTGGAGGGACTTCATCTGAATTCGAGGTGGTCCACACAGCAGCAGCGACCTGGTTCAGTGTCTGGCTGCATCACCCTGTGCGGGACCTTTTCTTCCCTGTGGGAATCTTCCTAAGCAAGGGGTTTTCTCAAACTTCAGGAACTGAGAGAACATTAGGGACATTAGCAGAATTAGAAAGATCTTCTTTGCTTCCAGGCAAAAAAGATTTTGGGAGTCTTAGATCAAATTCGGGGATGGGGACCTGGGGGGCAGGTTCCCCCTAGTTCCCCCTGCCTGTGACTTTCAGATCTGGGCAAAGTTCCTGTCCTAGGCCTCAGTTCCTTGAAATAACATCGATTTGGTGGGAGGGCATAGGGGTGGGTAGAATATCCCACCCCTGCCTTTTATTTTATTTATTTATTTATTTATTTTTGGCGGTACGCAGGCCTCTCACTGTTTTGGCCTCTCCCGTTGCGGAGCACAGGCTCCGGACGCGCAGGCTCAGCGGCCACGGCTCACGGGACCAGCCGCTCCGTGGCATGTGGGATCCTCCCGGACCGGGGCACGAACCCGTGTCCCCTGCATCGGCAGGCGGACTCTCAACCACTGCGCCACCAGGGAAGCCCCACCCCTGCCTTTTAAACCTAACTCAGAAATGAGGATGAAGAGCTAATAACAGTCAAGTGTTTGGAGTTCTTGAGAAGAAAGATGCATCATCTACACAAAGTATCATTAACTTTATTACTTCTCAGGAAGAGGTGGGGGAACCAGTTAGGAATCGGCTAGATGAGAAGTGAGGGTACTGCATTAAGATCCCCAGAGGGTGTGGTGGGTAGATGGGCTGGAAATGACCATTATTTATTTATTGCTTTTGTTAAGTGCCTGTAATGTGCTGGGCACTATGTGGGATGTGTGTGGAACACAGACATATACAAACCACCCAGGGTCAACCTTCTGTGGGGGATGGAAGCTCTCACATCTCCTCTTCTCACAAACGGGAGCATCTTCCTCCTGGGCGGAACCTGGTGCCAGAAATCCCTGCCATTAGCTACCGCTCCTTGGGGGTAGCCTGCAGAGAATGTGTATCTGGGTTAAGGCATCTTATTACCTGGGAGGAGTAAGGCAATGCCTGGCTCAGGAACAGCACACTGATTTAGCTCATTTCACCCACTCTTGGCCACTGATGCAGCTAGGACCTGAGCCACCTGTGTGCACAGTGGGGAGGGATTGGCCCTGGGCTGATGGATCGCTGCTGGGTGGGTCCGTGGGAAGTCAGGGGTTAGCATGACTGGAAGGTGGGGAGGGAAGGGTCAGTGCAGGCAGCTGCTTGCCACCAATCGGCTTACAGACTCGAGGAAACAAGACATCAACAAGCAAATGTTTAACTAGATCTCAGAGCAAGAGAACAACTTCAAGGGCCAGTAGCAGTCCCAACTGCCAGGTGCATAATACCATTTACCCTGTGGTGGATCACGGGTCTCTGAGAAACCGAGAGTTTTGGAACCTCTCCTTTGAAAAATGCACTGACCTTTGTATGCAGATGTACACACATGATGCACACTTTGTATGCAATTTCAGGGGGCCCACCGATCCCTGAAGCTCATTCCAGGACCCCAGTTAGTTACCCTTCTTTACCAAGTTCAAATGCTGTGCTTTCACTGCCTTAGCTTGGAAACTCTCAACAACCCCGGGAGGTAGGTGTGGCGTCATCCTTTCATGAAACCGAGGCCCAGAGGGAGCACGAAACTCGCCAGGGTCATGCAGCTAGTGAGCGTCCCAGCTGGGACCAGGACCTTGTGCTGCCCAGATCTAGGAGTCACTACTTCATCCGAGTCGACGCTGTGCTCCAGGAATGCATTTACAGAGAACACAATGAGAATGGTACCTTCTTGGAGTCAGCAGGTGCAGCTGCCCTGGTAAACCCATGCCTGGGTCTTCCCATAACCATGTCTTTAGAGCTCATTTATAGGCATATATGCAAATGGACCAACTGAATGATACAAAAATGAGTCCTGGGGGAAATTCTGATAGGGATGCAATTGCTGAAGACTTTTGATGCCTAAGCCTCCAAATGGAAGGATATTTCTAAATCATCCATTTATCCAACAAATTCATATGTGGAGCATCTCCCATGTGAATTTCAGTCCCCAACCAACTTGAATAAAATCCAAACTCTTCACAATGGTCTCCACGGCCCCTTGCCTTTCTCTCTCCTCACCTCTTGCAACTCTCTTCCTTATACTCCAGCAACCCTGACCTGTCAATTCCTAGCTCTTTCCAAGCTTTTCCCACCCCAGGGCCTTTGCACTTGCTGTTCCTGCTGCCTTGGAATATTCTTGCCCTGGCTGTTCCCGTGCCTGGCTCAGTCTCATCCCTCAGGTCTCAGCTTGAATGTCACTTCCTCCGAGAGATCTTCTTTGACTTTATCTAAGAATATCTCTCCACTATACTCCAGCCATCTGTTTCTGTCTTCTTAGCACTTTTAACAATCTGTAACTGTTTTATGTCTTTATTTGCTTATGTCCTCATTCTCTCTCCCTCTCCCTTGACCATATAAATATAGCTCCATGGAAGTGGGAGCTGTGCTATCTTGTTCACCGTTATATCCCCGGCCCCTAGCACATAATAAGGGCCCAACGGTTAAAGAATGAACGGCTGAAAAGTATGTTTGGAAGCAGGAGCACTCTTCAGCCACCACTTTATCCTACTTCGTGTAGCAATACAATCAAATTTGGCTCCAGGGTGTGACGGTGCCCTCATCTTGAGCTAGCGGGCGTATGACTCTCCAAGATGGTGGCCTCTGGGGCCAAGCGAGAAGCCAAGTTGAAAAGATAAAGGTCCTATGACTTCAGCTTGGAGAAGCAAGAACAAATGCAGTGTAAGGGGAGGGTCGGGATGCTCCTAACCTAAGAAAGATGAGACAGTGATGCTGGCTTAAAAAAAAAAATGTCTTGCTAACCGGATCCATCATCAAAGGAAACCACCCTATGGACAGTTTTATGACACAGTCTGAAGCACAGGAAATGGGCTGCACGGGAGTGTTAGGGGACTTTTAGAAGTTGTATTGCTTTCTTAGGAAAATGCTGTTGGCTTCTGGAACTGCAGTTTAATTAAGTTCAGTTGGCTGGATACCTTCAAAGCCTGTTCCAGGTTCTTACCAGCCCTTGCAGACACAGACATCTTCCAAGCAAATGTGTGAGCATAAGAGTGGCAAGATAAGGTAGGCGTTCTCCAATCACGGATCATGCCACCCGGGCGTGTGGTGGGGCAGGAGGCCAAGGGACTTGACTGTCCAGTCCTGCCTCACCTCCCCCACCCTGCCTCCTTGTGCGACAATGGAGGCGAAACAGTGCTTTCTTCATGGAGGTGTGTGGGGCGTCCAGGCTATCAGAGAGGCACCAAAAGGGACAGACAGACCCACATCAACTGATTTATCTGTCTTGAGCTCTGATGCAGACCCTCCAGGGTGACTCACCTCCACCCCAGGGGTGGAGGCTGTTGGGCAGGTTTCTCAAAGTTGATCTCCAACAGAAGAGAGCTTTGGGGGCCACAGGGGCTGCTGTCATTCTGAACTGACCCTTATGATAAGCCCAGAACCAGGCTAGGTACATGCACACCCTTCATCTTATTGGACTGTGTCAACAACGTTGAGAAAAAGGTTTTGCTAAGCCCCTCTTCCAAATGAGGAAATCAAGACAGAAAGGTCATCATCACTGGCCCGAGATCACTCAGCTTGTAAGCGGCGTAGGTTGAGAGGCTGAGCTTGTGCATTTGGCACTCTTTGCTAATGACCTATCACAACTGATTATCAGGCACTGTTTTGGGTGCTATGGATATAAGAATATATAGAGGGGCTTCCCTGGTGGTGCAGTGGTTGGGAATCTGCCTGCCAATGCAGGGCACACGGGTTCGAGCCCTGGTCTGGGAAGATCCCACATACCGCGGAGCAACTAGGCCCGTGCACCACAACTACTGAGCCTGCGCTCCACAACGGGAGAGGCCGTGACAGTGAGAGACCCGCGCACCGCAATGAAGAGTGGCCCCCGCTCACTGCAACTGGAGAAAGCCCTTGCACAGAAACGAAGACCCAACACAGACAAAAATAAATAAATAAGTTTATAAAACAAAAAAAGAATATATAGATATTTTACCCCACCCCTCAAGAGCATGTTTTTTAAAAAATGCAGTGCTTGCCCTCAAAGAGTTTACTCTTTTCTTTTACACTTAAGGTTGCATCTTAAATATTGGTATGTGTATCTGTCTCATTCTCCAATTAGACTGCATACTTTTTAAGAACAGGAGCCTCACCTCAGCTTCCCAGGCATAGGCCATGGATGCATCCCTTGGGCAATTTGGTGAAGGCCAGGGACCCCTTTTCAGAATCAGGCTACATAAAATAAAGCACATAGGATTGCAAAGGAAACCAATTATACTATAATACAGGTATCAGAATATGAAAATGCGAGTTTGTGAAACGGTACTATACGAGCTTCTTTATTATGCCTTACGTATCAAGATCTAGATGCTGGCCTGTCTACTACTGCAATTTTTAAGTTGTGAGGAGCACAGACAATATTTTGATATCTTTGCAACAACTGTTAGTGACAGGAAAGTCTCTGTGATTTGCACGTGTGCTGAAGTCACAGGAACTGCTGATGCTACAGGGGTTTGTCACCTTCATTCCTCATAGGAGAAAATGCTGCCTTTCTACTAGAGGTTAGTGAAAGTAGAGATGTCATTTTTTTCCCCAGCTAAACTCATGGACCCCTGAATTGCACCCATGCACCTGCAAAGGGTCTGAGGATGCCAGGTTTCGAACCCGTGTTAATCCAGTGGCATTTCCACACACTGTGCTACTTTCCAGAAGCGGCCAGGGCTACTGAGAACCTCAGTAACCAAGCTGGGAAGACGCCGCCTGGGGTCACTGTCCTATCTTGTCCTGTGATTGAGTGCACGCCTGTTCAGTTTTTCCATGTCATCCGAGAAGGTACGGTGATGACACGTGGCGATGAAGCAACAAATAAAGGCAGGAGGGCAGCGTGGTCAAGAGCATGACTGGGGGTGGGGCTGTCATAGGGGATCAGATTCACAATTGGATGTCCCCCACTCATTAGCTGTGTGTCCTTGGGTGGGTCAGTGACGGATCAGGACTCAGCTCTCTCACCTGTGCAGTGGGACTGAAACATACGCCCTGGTGGAGTGGCTGTGAGGACCCAATGAGACAAGGGATGGGGAGTTCTGGTACAATGCTGGTGCATGGAAAGCACTCAGTAAAAGACAACTGTTTGAGAGCCACCTTGCACTTTCATTGTTTATCAAGTGCCTCTCTCCAAAGTCCATAGAGTTCAATGGATAGCATTTGAATCACAATGTTCCAGATTGCTGCTTCGCTCTGTCTCACCCAGGATCCCACTCTGGGAAGTGGAGGTTCACAGTTGGGAGAGGCTCCCCGTGGGAGGCTCAGAAAGTTTCTCTCTTCCTCTCAGCCCGGTCCATGCTGATGAGTTTGGGGAGTGCATATCTAACCATTGGTTGCATGGCTTTTCTTTTCTTTCTTCTTTCTTTCTTTTTGTTAAAAATTTGTCCACCAAAGCTGAGTTGCCGAGTGAATCGTTAAGGGAGCAAATTCCAAGAGCATGAGCTTCTCTTGTTTCCCAGGACAGGTTTGGGCCAAGACAAACCTCAGTGATGCCAACAGCAGTTGCTTAAACAGTGGAGCTCAGAGCTGGCTTCCCGGCCTGGCTTGCGGGGCTCTGTTTGAACTTTCTCCTCTCTCCTTCCACCCAGTGATTAAAGGAACCACATGGAACTTTCTCCTTATGCCTCTTTCCCCTTCCTTCCCCATGCACCCCCTTGGAAAGGCTCCGCAAAGTCCCCATTTCTCAAAGATCCGGGAGCTGTGGCCTCTTGATTTATGTTCACTTGGCAATGTGAGGTTGCAATGGCCTGAGAAGCCTGAATAACTGGAAAAGGGAAATGGAGGAGGGTGGGGCTGATGGGAGGGTCTGATTGTGGCATGAGCTTGGCCCTCCCTCCAGCAGACCAGAGCCAAGGACCCCAGGACCAGTAACCAAAGGAAAATCAGACCAAGTGGCTGGAGTGTGAAAAAGAAGTCAAAGCTGTTCAAAGAAACAAACAACATCTGTCCTTTCTGGACGCTTGGTGATCCCTTGGTTTTTCACTTTCCACAGATCCTTCCTCCTGGCCATTTTGGGTTTCATGTGTAAACAGGGACAATCTTAATCCCTATCCCATTATAGGTGCTCCATAAATGCTATTTGAATTAAGTCCTCTTATAAAAGAAGAGGAAGTCGACCCTTTTTGGTGTGGTTCTGTTATGTATCTTGCCTGGGGCTGCAGTACATGAGTTCACATCTCCGTGAAAGCATGGCTTTCACCCGGCACATAAGGTTCTGTTTCCTGAATTAGATCTTGTGTGACTTGAGGGCAGGAACTATTCTTTCCTTCCCTCCTTCCCTCCTTCCCTTCCACAAATATTTATTGAGCACCTACTATGTGCCATCATCATCTCCTCTCTACCCCCACTCTAACAATTAGCATGTCTGTCTCCTAATAGGTGCTTAATAAGTGTTGGATGGATGGATGGACAGATGAATGAATGAACAGATGGAGGTTTAGGTGGGACTCCAGAAAGTACGCCAGGGTCTTTGGTTCTCCTAGAAAGTTGTACACATGGTTAACATCTCAGAATTGGGATCCCAGGCAGCAAAGAGGTGGGCTGGGACTGGAGCTGGGAATAAGGACCCCTAGTTGCCAGTCCCAACTTGGCCACCATCTTGCTGTGGATCTGGGAACAATTTATTTAACTCTTTGGGCTCAAGTTGTCATATCTGTAAAATGAAAACAATCTCAAGACTACTTTAGAGTTTCGCTATTCTCCAAAACGCTTTACCTCCAAACCAATGAAATCAGATCCTTCCATAAAAGATTTATGAGACCACCAGATTCACTCCTAGCTCATTCATTTCTTTGACTATCTCTCCTTGGTCTGACTTGGAATTGCCCATGTCTTTTCTTGTTCAAGAATCTCCACGTGGCTCCCAAGTGCCTGTCACATCCAGTATACTTTCCTTTCCTTGGCTTTCAAAAGATTCACAGTCTGTCCACAACCCACAAACCCACCGCATTTCTCAGCATTCAGCATTTGGAATCTCCCACTGCAGTTCGGCTGCTTCCTCCCTGACACTGATTTACCTCTGGGCCTTTACTTATGTCCCTTCCTGTTCCATTTATGACTTCTAAATCTTAGTGATTTCATAAAGCTTCCAGTAGAGTCAACCAAATTTGAATAGATCACCCCAAAATAAGAGCTTACTACAGGAAAGGGAAAAATGACCCATATCTCCACACCCAAAGACAAGCTCTGTGGACATCTGGGTTTATTTCCTTCTAGTCTTTTTTTCTTTTTAAATCTGAGCAGGGTTTTAGGGGATGAACCACATGATTTACTTATCAATCACCTATAGTTGGTTGGCTATGGAGGCTGTTTGTAATCTTTTGCCATAGTCTACGTGTTGTGAGAAACATCCTGTCACTAAGTCTTTTTACACGTCTTTAATTATTTCCTTGGGCTACATTCCTAACAGTAGAATCACTGGGATTAAAGGCTTTTTGATGATGGTGGTGGGCGTGGGGGGGGGAGGTGCATGGCAGGGGAAGAGGAACCACGTTGAGATCCAAATCCCTCTGTGAGTCCAGGGAGCACACTGAATGAGAAATGGCCATCCCCATCTTTTCTTTGGGAACTGGCCAGTTTGACAGGCACCCTGGCACCCTTGCTTCCCTGCCTACTCATGTTCTGGCCCAACATCAAGCTTCTGAGACCTCGAGGAGGTTTTTTAAAGGCAATACGCTAAAGAGAAAACCGCCAGTGTACCTTTAGCTGGGACTGAGGATTCAGAGCTAAGTCTCTCCTGGGTCTCCCCCCACCCCCATCCTCGGTTGATGGAACTGTGCACTTGGACATGTGTGATTGACTGTGGTATTAAGGAAATATGTATGACACAATGTTTTTAAGCTTTTTCCAGCGATATTTATATCACACAAATGGCATGTTGGGTTTTTTTTCCCCTCTCAACCACCGAGAATGAATAAATCAGTTGTCTTAATCAAGCTAATGGAGAGGGCATGGGCTAGAAAGATGGGTGAGAGGCGGCTCTTTGCCTGAGCCTGTGGCTCCCGTATCAGGGGGGGCCCTGGCAAAGTCGCTTCACATCTCTGGGTCTCTGTTTCCCTGTCTTCAAGACGGGCATAGTGACATCCGAAGGCTGATGACTTCGCGGGATAAAGATCGTCTTCTAAGCATTTGGAATTCCTTGGAAGAGAGTAGCTGCATGAATTTTTAATCCTCTATTTTCAGCTCTTTGGACCTGCGTGTAGGAGCAGAGCTGTAAACACAGAGAACTCACCACTACAGTCTATTTTATAAGGTTTTTGTCTCATACCATCCCACAGTTCTGACCTTAAGAATGACTCAGAATGTGGGGGAAATGCAGTGTGTTGTGGTGGCTGTTATTACTTAAAAATTAATGGCTTGGCAAACACAGGGATCACCCTGTCATGCCAAGGTCATGTTTACACCAAGCATATATATTTCAAGCTCCTAAACCTTCAGCAGCACTGAAGGGCAAAATCAGCACAATTCCCACGCAAGACTCAGAATCCCGGGCCAGAATCACCATGGCTCTAAAGGGAGTTGTTAGTGAGTATGCATTCTGCAACCAGAACGTCATCAGCCTCCACGTACCTTATGGATGGAGCAGGCTTTTCAGGTTCTAATTCATGGAGACCTACCAACTCCACGGAGAAGTGAAAAAAAGAAAAGAGAAATTCATAAGGATGCAGGACCCAAACTTGGATCTCATTCATTGTTCATCCATCCATCCAACAAGTATTTACTGAGCACCAAGAATCTACCTGGGACTGTGCTAAGTGCTGGGGATACAGAGGATGGCAAAAGCAGAATTGTCCGTGCCTGGGGGGAGGTTGTAGTCAAGTCAAGAAGACACATGTTAATCAGTAATCACACAGGAAATGTAAATTCATAACCAAGTTGGGACCAATGAAAGGAAGGCTATGGCACTTAGATGCATCATCACTGGGGAATCTGATCTAGCTTTGGAGACAAGGGAAGGCAGAAGTCACTGTATATACAAGTTCCCTTTTAAGAAAAAGTGGTATATTTGAGGATGTGAAAGGCCAGAGAAGTAAAAGTGAGGGGAAGAGAACTAAAAGATGGAGCTAGGCACACCCATTGGGATGGCCATTAAAAAAAAAAAAGGAAAATAACAAATATTGGCAAGGATGTGGAAAAATTGGAAGACTTGTACTCTGCTAGTGAGAATGTAAAATGGTGCAGTCACTGTGGAAAAGAGTTTTGGTGGTTACTCAACAAGTTAAACATAGAATTACCATATGACCCAGCAATTCCACTCTTAAGTATATACCCAAAAGAACTGAAAACAGATGTTCAAACAAAACCTTGTACACAAGTATTCACAGAAGCACTATTCACAATAGCCAGAAGTTGGAAGCAACCCAAATGTTCATCAATGAATAAACAAAAGGCGGTCTATCCATACAGTGAAATATTATTCAACCATCAAAAGGAATGAAGTTGCTACAACATGGATGGACATTGAAAACGTTATGCTAAGTGAAAGAAGTTTTAAAAGACCACATACTGTAGGATTTCATTTATATGAAATTTCCAGAGTAGGGAAACCCGTAGAGATAGAAAGAAGATTGGTGGTTGTCAGAGGCTGAGGGAGGGCAGAATACGAGTGACCTCTAATGGGTAAGGGGTTTCTGTTTGGGTGATGAAAAAGTTCTGGACTAGATAGTAGTGATGGCTGCCTAACAGTGTGAATCTACTTAATGTCACTGAGTGGCACACTTTAAAATCATTAAAACAGCAAATTTTATGTTATGTGTATTTTATAATAATAATGATAATAATAATAATAAAAGATGGAGCTAGGGAGGTAGGCTGAGCCAGCTGGTGAAAGACCTGGATGGTGTTTTAATGCTCAGATCAATGAACAGATCATCCTGACTGCAGGTGGAAAATGGATGGGAGTGGGCAACAGTGTTAGGATGGGGACCCCTGAGGAGGTGGGAGCATGGTCCAGGAGCAAGATGGCTTGGACCAGAGGGCACAGTGGTGGTGGAGAGAAGGGGGCAAATTTGAGTGATACGTAGCAGGAGGGCTTGGCCATTCCAAACAGACCCAGCTCTTCTCCCTCACATACATGTGTGCACTTATCATTCATGGGGCTTGAAGGGAGAAAGTCTGTGTCCTCACAGGGAGTCTGGAAAGCATGCAGGAAGAAGACCCTTGGATTCAATTTTTTATTCTTTTTGCTGCCAGATCTTAAGCAAGTAACTTCATTTCTTTGTGTCTCCATTTCTTCCCCTGTGAAAATCGGGACCCTAAGATCCATTTCATAAATTGTTATGTGGAGATGGGAAGAAATAAGCGTATTGAGAAAACGGCACCTGCCCTAGCTTTCTTCCGGGATTCTTGGGAGACCCAAAGGAGCTGTTAATCTTTCAAAGACCACATAGATCACCCAGGGAAGGCAGCCCACACCGCTGGGGCTGATGTCACAGCTTTCAGAAGGGAGGTCTCTTGAACAGATTTTCCAAAAGTGGCGACTTTATAATAATCTCCAAAGTAACAGATTACAGTTGTTAAAGCTAGGGTAAAAAGACAGAGGACTGTAGGAAGCAATGGGAGATGAGAAGCAAAGTCGCCGATCACGTTACTGTCTTTCTTCTGTACTCACCCCGCCCACTCCAGCGCGGGCTCCGCCCCTGGCTAAGCCCCACCCAGTCTCCGCCCCCTATTTTAGCGCTGGCCACGCCCCCTCGACTCCCCGCTCCCAGGGTTGGAGGCTCCCACCTGCTCTAAGCATTTGGTACCCGAGAGGGGATGAGAGGGCATTTGATGGGTGAGGATGGGAGGGCTAGAAATTGACAGGGTGAGAATTGGGGAGACGAATCCCTCCCTGTCCCCTGTCTTCACTCACTCCCTTGTTGAGGGCCTTGGCTTTTGCATAATGTAAGTACTTACATAATGCGTGCGCTGCCTCGAGAGCTCTGCATTTGTCTTTCTGTCCTTCATATGCCAATGTGCTTCCGCCTCGGGTCTAGGTTGAAACTCCTGGAAAGGAGGGTGCTACCTAACAGGTCCTGTTCGACCCCAGCCCCGGGCCAAGGGCCGAGAGAGGCTGGGGCTGGGGCGGGGTTGGGGGACGAGGGGGGAGGAGAGCCCCACATGACAGGCTTCTGGAACCAGATCCGGTGCCAACTTGGATTCTGTTTTTTCCTTCAATAAAAGGAACTTTTCACTTCTTTTTTCAAAAACGCTTTAAATTTTTTTATTAAAAAAAAAAACGGGTTCCCATCTGATTGGAGGCATCACAGAGCAAAAGGCGAAGCTGAGTCCCGCACACACTCGCGCCACACACACACACACACACACACCCTCCCAAGGTTTTCCCGAACACACACACACACACACGCGCGCACCCTCCCGAGGTTTTCCCGCACACACACACACACACACACGCACCCTCCCGAGGTTTTCCCGAACACAC
>NW_021703765.1:74869593-75162985 GCF_005190385.1 Monodon monoceros
ACACACACACACACACACGCACCCTCCCGAGGTTTTCCCGAACACACACACACACGCACGCACCCTCCCGAGGTTTTCCCGATATCTACTCCGTTACAACTAGACGCGGCCCCTCCCCCCACCTCGCCTTTCCCCTTCCTCTCCTCAATCTTGGGAGGAGCATTTTCTGTGTCTTCCCAAGTTCCCGAGGGGAACCTCCTGTGTTGGAGTGGGATGGGGGGGGAGGGTCACATAACGAAGACCAGAAAGAACAAATTAGATAATCAAAAGAATTATAGTAATTGCTTTCACTTTCCCCGAGCCCGCTCTGCGGATTCTCTCCCCCGCCCCTTCCCTGGCTTTCTGTCTGTCGGGAATACTCCGTCTTTCCGACCCTCTCCCCTCCCCCAGGCTCCTCCTCTCCTCTGCCTTCGCTCGCGCGTTCCCTCTCTTCCTCCGTTTTCTGGTGTGCTGGAACGTTCAGCGGAATATGATGAATGATCACCTGTCACGGCTTGTTTATTATAATGCAGGCAATCAATTACACATCCCCAACGCTGGCCGGCCCGCAGGAAATTTATATGCTCAGCACAAACCAATGTGAAAATGGAATCTCATTTGCCAAATGTCTTTCTCCCCGTACAGCACGATGATTACAGTCTGTGTTTGTTTCAACAGTCGTGTACAACTGACAGTGCCATCATTTACTGCCTGGCTCAGGTCACGTTTCTCTCAGGGTTTATTTATTGTGTTACGAAGGCCAGCACAGGAAAAGGACAAGGGTGTCTGTCAGGGATGCCACTGTGTTAAAAAGTGGGCCGGCTAGGCTGCATTCCTGGGCAGCACTGCAGCCTCAACCCCTGGGCCCTGCCTCCGCAGGCCACCTCCTCCAGCATCCTGTTGCCAGGACTCCTAGGCCCCCAGAGGGAGGCAGCTCTGGGTATCAGAAGCTCTACAGGTCCCAGTATCAGAGGGACCACAGTTTACATTCTGGTTCTGCTACTGTCTAGCTGTGTGTGGTCAGGGTGTCAACCTCCTCATCTGGGCAATGGGAGTTTTAATGTGCTCCTCGCAGGAATCCTGTGACGTCTGGGATATCAGAGGGGTCGCTAAGTGTTAGTTCCGGTGACTTCAGATCACGCTCTGGCCACACGAAAACCCACTCATCGGGAGGCCGAGAGAAGAGGTCCCGTACGAAGAGATGTGAGTTGGAATTCACGTCCTGTGTTATTATCTTCCTCAGTCTCTACTTTCTGAGACTCACCTGTCTCAGGATCTGTTCTCTTTCCAGGTAGAATTTTGCACTTATGTTCCCTCTGCTCTGACACATAGTGTGTCTTAGTGTGACTTTGGGAAAATAAAATGGCCACCTTGCTCTGCTTCCGCTTCTGTCATTGTAAAAATAGGCGTAGCATTCCTGGCCTTTCTAGCCGTGTGACCTCAGGCAGGCCAGTCCCTTTATCTCTCCAGGCCTCAGATTCCTCCCATGGGAATTGGAGGGAATAACTCCTTAACAAGCCAGCCCAGTCTTGCTGGCAGGATCCAGAGTGCCCATGGTGTAAAAAGTGCCATGTAAACTGCAAAGTGCCACTGTCACCGCGGTCCATCCTCTTTCTGTCAGGAGTTCTGGTTGGTCTTTGGGGTTTGCTGCACAGGCATTGATTCAAATTTGTGGCCCTCACAGCATGTGGCGTAGAGTGGGAGATCAGTAAATGAGGAGCACGAAGATTCTCATGGGTATTTGATTGTTCTTTATTGTACTGTATATTTCTTTATTATTCTACGTAGGTATTTGTTTAATGGCTGTCTGCCCCACTGGGATGGAAACTTTAAGAGGAAAGGCACCAGGTTGACTGTGGGTCATCCCTGTGTCCCCAGCATATAGCCTCAAATTGGCACATCCTAAAGAAATCAGTAAATATCCGTGGCTTTAATGGACGAGTGAATGAATGGCTACATGAGTAAATTCATTACTAGGGTAATCTGTGCGGTGCAGAGGGGGGGCCCTGGTAAATGGATGTTTACAGGTATCTTCACTATCCCTGACCCTCACCGAATCAGCTTTGTGGGTGCCCAGGGTTATGCATACTATGTGTACTCAGTGCCAGCTGGTGAGAGATCACAGACGTGTCTGCCTGGCTTGCTACCCACCCCTCAGACCAACATCCCCTGGATAAACTTCCCATTTATCACTTTCCACCCAATGTTGCCTTGAAATCTCTACACCTCCTTATGGTATTTGGGTCCCCCAAATGTCCAGCACGCTGCCTGTCTAAAACAGATGTTTTCAATCAATAAAGACGGCCTTTTCTAAGCACTGATGTATGGAATACAACTTAGAATTCCATTAACACATGCTGGGTCAGGGAAAAAAATGATTCAAGGGCTTCCCTGGTGGTGCAGTGGTTGAGAATCTGCCTGCCAATGCAGGGGACAGGGGTTCGAGCCCTGGTCTGGGAAGATCCCACATGCTGCAGAGCAAATAGGCCCGTGAGCCACAACTACTGAGCCTGCGCGTCTGGAGCCTATGCTCCAAAACAAGAGAGGCCGCGATAGTGCGAGGCCCACGCACCGCGATGAAGAGTGGCCCCGGCCTGCCGCAACTAGAGAAAGCCCTCGCACAGAAACGAAGAGCCAACACAGCCAAAAATAAATAAAAAAAAATAAAAATAAAAAAATGATTCAAGTTCATATTTTAAAAGCAAAAAATTAACAGCTGCATTGTATATTTTGGTCAAGTGCTTTGGATTTGTGGAAGGGATTTCTTCCCATAAATATAATTATTAGTTGCCATGATTATACTAATAACCAGGGGGATGGCACAGAGCTGTGCCTCCCCAGCAGGCTGGGCTGGGTAGGGCCGGGTATTCCCTCTGCTGACTTGCTTCACTAGTTGACTAACAGACCTTATTCCCTGGCCGAGCCCATCACATCCTGCCAACGCCAGCTTCCCGATGTGGAGGGGGAGCAAGAGCAAGCGCCGTGCGTGGGGTCCTGAGGGAAAAGCAGCCTGTGTTTGCTGCTGCTTTGACAGTTGAGGCTCGGAGAGGGGCTGGCAAACAATGGGAAATGAAACATTTGAGTGGTTGCAAAAAATTCCGTGGGAAATCCCCCCTGGTTGTATTTATGTGCGCCAGCAGTGACAAGGGGAGCTGGGGGCTTTCGATTTCAAAGGTTCCTGAGCAGACCACAATAGCGTTCTGAGCTGGCAGTCCCCAGAAACAGCTCTTATGGGCCACAAAAGGCTAGCCTGAGTCTGTCAGGGAAGGTTTGGCCACGTGCATGGCGTTGGCCACGAGCTGCAGTGGCTTGTTGGGAGCTCATCCGCAGTTGTAGAGCTCAGGCCTCTGAACCTTCTGCTCTAAGACAAATCCCTCTCAACTCTTCCTCTAGATTTTCCCTGGCCTCAAGAGCCTGGGCGGGGTGGGGCGGGGCTGGGGGAGGTCTCCCTGGGGCTCAGCCCTACCTGCTTATACTGGTGGGGTCTCCCTGGGGCTCAGCCCTACCTGCATAATTGTAGGAGCCTTAGTCCCCTGCAGACCTCTTCCCCACCATCTAATTGAAAAAATCCGAAATTGAGGACTCACATGCATTCCCCTGGCATTTTCCTGTTAATATGGGGTCTGCTCCTGCTTTCTCCGTTCCCGTTTATAATGGACATTTATTTGTCTTTTGCTCCCCCCACTCTCTTTAGAGAACAAAGTGAACTGATATTAACCAACTCTTGTTTTGCTTTCCTTAGAACTAATAAATATTCAAAATACTTAACCACTCTTGCTAATGTCTTGCTACTGCTGCTGTGATAAAATACATGTGTTTATAGATCCCATTAAAGGTGAGGTTTATGGATTTTTAGAGACACTTAGTAGATGAGAAAACTGAAACTTAACGGAGGTGAAAAGCTTGCCCATTGTAGTAGTCGGGAGGTTTCAGTTGCAAAATGACAAACTCCTAACTTGAATGGACTTAAGACAAATCAAAAATGTACTGAAGTTTTTAACCGAGAAGCAAGGGCTTCTTGCTTCTTATTAACTTCAGGCATTGCAGGATCTAGGCTTTCCTTTAAGTTTTCAGGAATCTGCCTCTCCCCATCTCTTCAGCTCTGCTTTTCCCTGTTTTGGTTTCATTTTGAGATTGGCTCTCTCCACCTGTTGTACATCGTCGCAGAGTCAAGTCAAGGTTTTCTCTTGCTTGCCTCTGTAAAAGTCCGAGGGTCACGTCTGGTGGGTTCTGATAGGTTCAGCTGCCCACTGCTAAACCAACGACCAGGACAAGGGGGCTGGAATGATCTGATCACCCAGAGCCCAGTCAAGTGCTCACTGCCGAAGCCTAGCTAACCCACAGGGGCGGAGTGGGAGTGAGTGATTCCCCCAAAGAATATCAGGGCTCCTACCAGGAGGAATGGATGATGGGCGGGCAGAAAGCCATGGTGTCCTATACTCCCATGTCATGCTGCCAAATGTGACATGGGCAGGCAAGCCTGCACATAGATCTGCCCTCCACCTCCTCCACGCTGCTGGAGACTACCTCGGGGACCCCCTCACGCTCTATCCAGCCCTGGGACTCCAGCCCTGCCCCTACCCCATGAATTCATTCCAGTTGGCAGTTTTCAAAACATGCATCTTGGGCACTGCTGGAGGGAGGAAGACAGCAGGGGGAAGCAAGGAGGATGGGTGACAGAAGCTCAGCGTCTGGGACTATATAGGACCCCCGCCCCTATTCCAACCATGTGGCAACTCTTGTGTCCATTTGTATATTCAGTTCCCTTGAACAATTTTATTTTATCAGACAGCTCCTCATATTTTTACAGCTTGAAAATCAGTGATTTTTCTACAACCCTTGCCCTCTCCCTCATTCATAAATGAGGAGCAATAGCCAGAAAGAGGCAGGAGCCTGACCAAGGCCAGGCGGGCAGCAGCAACAAAATGCATAGTCTGGGAAATCACACCTTGGGATTCCCATGTCCTGCCCTTCCCATGTGCAGCCTTGCGGGTGGGACAGAGATTCGGGAAAGAGATTACCACATGCACCTCTGCGGTACTTCACTGACTGCTTAGCCAAAAATGCAGAATGAAGCAGCTTCCCAGAGGACAGCAGAAAGAGGGAAACTTTGTGTGGATTTCTCTCTGCTCTCCAGGTACAGGCAGCCGCTGGGGACTCTCTGTAGGTAAAATCCTACCAGAATGGAGAAAAACAGCCAGATTCTGCTACTCCTGCCTCATACTGGGAGCTTACGTCACATCCCAGAAGAACTTACATGAGGAAGCCATGTGCTTCTGTTTAAGATATTTACAAACAACTTCTCTTCTTGTCCTCCCGCGTCTCCAGGCACCAGCCCTGCCACATACTTCAAACCCACCTCTCTACAACGCTGGTCGCTGCTAATCATCATAGCTAACCTTCCTGAGTGCTTACAATGTTCCCAAAAGTGTATGCTAAGCGCTTGACAGATATTGTTTCATCGAATCCTCCCAAGAACCGCATACAGTAGGTACTATTATTAGCCTCGTTTTACAGGTGAGGAGACAGAGGTGCAGAGAGATGAATTAACTTCTCCAACGTGCTCAGCCAGCTTCCAACTCAGGCAGTCAGAGTCAAGCACGAGCTGACAGTTAGGTAGTACGTAAGGTGCGTGATGAGTGTGGGGGTAGCCGTACCTGTACACAGACAGAAAGTTCTCCACGTCCCCTTACCTCCTCTCCTACACTCTCTTGCCTGGTGTCTCCAGCAAACACACACAGGAGATTTCAGGAAGAGAAGGCTCCTAAGGTGCCGGCACAACACGGGTAAGTTGGGTAAGGAAAGGCGCGTGGGCTCATTACTTAGACTACCTTGCAGCCGCTTATTGAATTAGTGTGATTCTTAACATCTTCAACTTGGATCTCCTCCAGGCCAGCCAGCTGGTGCATTCAGTACGACTCAGCTCGCCTTAACTCAATTAACTAAGCCAGGCTGCGCTGAACTCAACAAGTATTTCTTAAGCACTGAGCTGGCTGCAGGGGGAAAAAAAAACAAAGGAGGGCAAGACTCAGACTCTGCCAGACTTGGCCCTTAAGGAGAGATGCCTTGCGCTTTTAACGCATAACACGGTGCCATATTTTCTAAGTACCACCTTCGCTCTCCCCTTGTGCTATGATTTACTTCATATTTTTCTTTAAATAAATTAATTTTTAAGGAAATTAATTTCCTTCTCTAAACTTAAATAAGTTAATTGTTTAATTATTGAGGTGAAATTGACATAACATAAAAGCAACCATTTTAAAGTGAACAATTCAATAGCATTTAGTACATTCGCAGTGTTGTGTAACCACTACCTCCGTCTAGTTCCAAAACATTTCCATCACTCCAACATAAAACCCCATACCCACCTCCCCTAACCCCCTCACAACCACTAATCTGCTTCCTGTTCCCATGGATTTGCCAATTCTGGACGTTTCACATAAATTGAATCATATAATATGTGATCTTTTGTGTCTGGCTCCTTTCACTTAGCATCATGTCTTTGAGGTTCATCCATGTTGCAGCATGTGTCAGTGCTTCATTCCTTTTCATGGCCAAATAATATTCCGTTGTCTACATCCACCACAGTTTGTCTATTGTTTCATCTGTTGATAGATATTTGAGCTCTTTCTACCTTTAGGCTATTGCGAGTAGTGCTGCTAAATAAGTTTACTTCATTTGTTCATTCATTTCGATATAATTGACATATAATACTGTAAAAACATGAAACACTTCACATATTTGCATGTCATCCTTTCACAGGGGCTGTTTAATCTTTTCTGTATGTTCCAATTTTTTGGATATGTGGTGCTGCAGTGAGCACTGAATGTTTATTTTAAAAGGAAAATTTAATCACTACTATAAATAGGAAAACTGTATTTTTCTAATAGGAAATAGAATAGATATATAACTATTATAAGTAAAAATTTCACCGGTGTAGCACATAAAATCACCCAGTGTACTCTCAGATTCAGTAGTAAAAAGCCTGGACTCTGCATGTGGTCGGCCTTGACTTTGAATCCTGGTTTTGCCATCTGAACCTGGCCAATGTCCTGTCCTCCCCCAGCCCCCCTGAATATTGCACAGGTTAGCAGCACGGACCCCTGCGCAGTCAAAAAATTTGAATATAACTTTACAGGTGGCCCTCATATCCATGGTTCCTCACGGAGGATTCAACCAACTACAGGTTGTGTAGTACCGTAGTATTTACTGAAAAAAACTGGTTGTGTAAGTGGACCCGCATTGTTCAAGGGTCAACAGTACTTGTAATTGCTTCCTCCTGAAGTTGTTGTGAGAATTAAAAACATGTAAGGTGCTCAGCGCTGTCAGGCACATAGTAAGCGCTCAGTGTGTGAAAGCTGGTAGGTAGGATCACAGGTCATAAACAGGAACAGTAACCGTACTAGTAGCTAACAAAGCAAGTATTTGCCATGTGCCACGAACCTGTGGAGCGTCTTGCATGTGCATTATCTCACATAATCCCCACAAAGTTCAAATTATTATTACCCCCATTTTGTAGGTCAGAAAACAGGCTAAGAGAGGTGGAGCCAGTAGTTGAAGGTCATACAGCAGAGACTTGAGCTCTGGGAAGGTTAAATGACAGTATGAGAAGTAACTCCAAGTCCACTGGAATGTCAGGCTGACCCTGGGCACAAATGATTAATTGCAAAAGGGCTGCCTGGGCCTTTGAAGTCCCAGACCTGGCAACTCACTGCGGACCCAGCCTGGAGGCACCTCCCAGCTGTGTCTTCTCATTGAGTCACTCTTTCTCAGGTCTGCCAACAAGAGGCTCCTCACATCTTTTCTAGTTGACTTACCTCTCATAGTTCATGGGATTCACCTGCCCTCCCTGTACCCCATCATCCCTCAGTGTCCCTAAAATTGCCCCTTTCCTCTGCAATCTCTCCTCTTCCACATTGCATGGAGCCCTCAAGACTGTCACGCAGCCTCTAACTAATCATCCAGCGTTGGTGCAGAAGTTAGCAGGTCTCGAGTTCACATGTATCCATTACGCCTTCATCAACAGGGATGTATCTGATTCACAGTTTCAGGCTGTGTGGAAATCCTGTCGCACCCAAGGGTGAGACTAGCATCGGCTTGTATTAATTTCCTGGGGCTGCCATCATGAATCAATACAAACTTGGTGGCTCAAAACAACAGGAATTTATTCTCCCACAGATCTGGAAGCCAGAAGTCTGAAGTCAAGGTGGCAGCAGGGCCATGCCACACTCCCTCCAAAGGCTCTAGGGGAGGATCCTTCCTCACCTCTTCCATTTTCTGGTGGTTCCTGGCGTTCCTTGGCTTGTGGCCACATCATTCCAATTTCTGCCTCTGTCTTCACATGGCCTTCTCCCTGTGTGCTTCTTTTCCATCTCTTATAAGGACACTCGTTGTTGGATTTAGGGCCCACCCTGATCTAGTATGATCATCCCCTTAATTACCTCTGCAAAGGCCTTATTTCCTAATAGGTTAACATTTCAAGACTCCAAGTAGACATGAATTTTGGTGGGATGCTACTCAACCCTATTCTTTATAACAGGTTATTGAACCCAATGGGTACAAACAGAAAAGGGTTGAATTTTCCTCCAAAGACAGTTATCAGCCATATTCTTACAAATCTCCCTTTCCCAGCCCTTAGTGGCAGCCTGGGCATATCCTATAGCTTTCTGGCCAGTTTCCAACATTAACAAGTCCCGCCCAGGTCTGGCCAGTATAAAACATCCAGCTTAGTCTCCCACCCTCCAACTCAGTTTTGCCCCAGGGCCTGAGAAACCCAGGGTGGGCCTGGCCACCTCTTGCCCTGCCCCTCCCCTGTGCCTCTGGCTGCCAGAGTGCACCAAATAGGGTGATTCCATGGGCAACCAAATTTGGCCAGTGCTGCATTAAACCAAGTTACCCAGATGTCTTTACTTTAGACTCAGTTGACGTGTGAATACACATCCAAAAGCAGGTAGTTTCCAACCGTATTCCGCCCAGGAAACTCTTGTTCCACAGAACACTCCGCCACCCTGGTGTTCCCCAGACCACGCTTTGGGAAATGCCACACTATATAAAATACTGCAAAATGCAAAGTACATTCACAACTATTATGTGTGCATAGCAAGAGAAGATGAGCTTTTGGGTAAATATACCAACTCTGGAGCATTTTTGTGATTTATTCAGAAAATTGGCTTCTGGATCACTGTGGACAAGACCCAACTTGGCTGGAAGACTGTAATCCCTCAGCAGAGCCACACGGACAGCTAAGCCGGCCAAATTTATTCTGAGAAAGGATAACTCTCATAGTGAAAGGCAAGAACTTTTAAGAAAAATTTATACTATAGTCTAGTCCTACAACGTATGCAATTGTGTTCTGTACATTCATTCAACAACAGGGACTCAGCAGAATAGTAATAATAACAATAATATGATAACGAGAGAAAAGACAGAATAAATACGTGTAAGTGCCAGGCAAGGGTTCACCTGCCTTCCTTCTCTGGGGTCCATGCAGCAGTCTCAGCTCCAAGCACCTCTCAGCCCTTAGCATGAGTCCAGTGCTTAAATACCTGCTGTTTTCATATAATACAGCCTGTAAATTTTGGCCAGCTTCATCTGGTGCTCAGCTGAGCAATCAACAACCTTCTCCAATTCGGTAGAAACCCAGCTATGCTGGACTGACTGCAAGAAACCACGACAGCCTCCAATGTAATGTCTCTCCAAGGGCTTTCAAAGTTAATTTCTGATCATGGTCTGAATTCTATTAACCGTAGAGCTGTACTATCACCTCCCATGTGACTCCCATGTAATCACAAAGATGAATAGAAACTGGTTTTGTCCGTATTGTCAAGGCAAATATTTTCTGAAAGCCAGGACCAACCTTACAACTGGGTTCAGTAGGGGCCATCAAGGCAATAGGATTTGAAGAAAGTCAGTCACCATCACTCCATGCCCCATTTCCCATTCCCTCCCCACCCCATACTAAAAAAGCCTAGAGAAAAAAAAAAAAACTTTTAAAATCTGATGATGTTGGGAATTCCCTGGTGGTCCGGTGGCTAGGACTCCCCACTTCCACTGCCAAGGGCCTGGGTTCAATCACTGATCAGGGAACTAAGATCCCGCAAGCTGCGCAGCTCAGCCAAAAAAAAAAAAAAGTTAAAATCCGATGGTGTCACCTTAATGGGAAACTCTTTAATCCTCAGTAGTCTAGCAAGTTTATCAGTCTATCCACTTAGCCACCAGCTGCTAAAGGTCAGAGGGGGCAAGGATTCACAGTGGCCTGGGGAACACAGAGCCAGTTCTCACTCTCTCTCAATTTCGTCCCCTGCGTAAAATTTCCTACTGCCCACAGAATGATGTCCAAACTCAAGGACCTTCGTCTGCTGGACCTTGCCCACCTCATGAGCTGAGCACCCCAGGGCAGGGTCTGGTTCTCATTTACCTGCAGGTCTGCCCAGCACCTAGCACAGATTTTGGCAGATAAGCCAGAGCACAGGGAATAAAGAAATGTCAAACGAGTGAAAAAGTATCCTGTATAAAACACAGGTAACACATAAGCAAGTCTCGTCATGATGTCATGTAAAATTTTTTTCTTAAAAAAAAAAAACTTAACTGGAGAGCAATTTAAATCTTTACCAAATTTTTCAGGGAACACCCAAAAAATCCTATTTATAATGTAAAGCAAAACTTCGGAACTTTTGTACTTCTCTTCCACAGCACCTGGCCCCCACATCTCTCTCAAATTCTCCCCAACTCTCTTTCAGATCTAACTTTTCTCATTTCTCCTCCCATCTCCCTTTCCAAATACAGCTCCCACACTTTTCCAGAAGTATAGGGTAGCTGGCTAAAAGCATGAGCTCTGGGGCTCACCTTGCCAGGTACAAACTCAGTTCTGTCACTCTAATTTGAGCAGGAACCTGGCATGTTAAGTGCCCCATAAATGCAACTTGTTATTTAAATCCTATTGGCTTCTCCATTATTCTTTTTTTTTTTTTTTTTAACTTGGCCCGCTTTTCCATTAATGCAGTAAGAAATGTGTATGAGTTTCCTAGGGCTGCCAAAACAAATCACCATAAACTTCATGGCTTAAAACAATAAGAATTTATTCTCTCACAGTTCTGGAGGCCAGAAGTCCAGAATCAAGGTGGCAGTAAGGCTGTGCTCCCTCCAGAGGCTCCGGGGAAGATTTTTGCTCCTTGCCTCTTCCAGTTCCTGGTGGCTGTTAGCATTCCTGCACTTGTGGCCACACAACTCCACTTCCTACCTCTGTCTTCACATGGCCTTTGCCTGTGGGTCTGTCCTCTGTGTGTCTCGTGAGAACATTTGTCATAGGATTTAGGGCCAACCCAGATAAATCTGGGATTATCTCATTTCAAGATCCTTAATTTAATTACATATGCAAAGACACTTTTTCTAAATAAAGTCACATTCACAGGTTCTGGGGGGTCAGGATATGGACATACCTTTTGTGGGGGGCCAGCATTCACCCACTACAAAATGACACTGGGTCCTTCCTTTTGTGGGTGGTGGACGGGGACAAGGCTGCACACTCCTGTAATTTTTTTTTTTTTCTTAACTTTTAAATTCTTGTAACGATGAATATATCAAGTCAGCAGCCAGCATCAGGTACTTGGCAATGTGGAAGGAAAGAGGCAGATGGCAGAAAGGCACCGTCAACTTTTCCTTTTCACTGACGTTCATCAACTCTTTCATCGATGCAAGTTTGCAGCCATTGCACACCTAATTGCAAGAGCTGCTGCATCTTGCAATTAGGTGTGCAATGCAGGAGGTGAATTGGGCACAAGAAACAGTGAGTTTCAGCCACATGGTCAGACCCTCAAGCAGACACATCCTGCAGAAGGCCTAGGGACAGAGCATCTCGGCTTTCCCACAGGGGGTGGTGAGCTGCATGTGTTGCTGGCCGCAGTGGGTGGGAGGAGGTGCGGTTCAGGTTAGTTATTTATTGGTATTCTGTGTTAAGATTCCTTCCTCGGCTGCACTGAAGGGATCTAGGAGGCAGTGACTTCACGCGACTCAAACTGCAATCAGACAGCCTCTTGGTTCAATGTGTTTATCTACCCAGAACTATTTTTGGTGTGTGTTCATAGACAGCACACACTAAAGTATTTGGGATTTGAGATGCAAGCGTTAAAGAAGATTAAAGTTAGCTGCTAATGAGCATGCCCAGAATAGATATACTCTGTGTGTGTTTGTGTGTGTGCGTGCTCCATGTGTGTGCTCTGTTGTGTGTCTGCAAAGCAGATGTCTACAAGCCTGCCCTTAAGTGGCCTCACCAATGTCCCAGATAAGCTAAGATGTCCACGGATGGAAGATGGAAATGGATGAAAACTGGACTGTCTCAAAATACTGCCTTGCCAGACAGCCCAACCCCCTCAACTCTATTCTGCCTGCCCTTCGAAGCCCAGCCCATTCCGCCTTAGCAAAGAGCCTCGCTTGACCACTCTCTGAACTCCCAGACCACAGACAACAAACAGGTTTCATCTCCAGTACCAACATGGATCAAACAGGCAGGGAACACCCAGAGCAGCATGCCGAGTGGGATGCTGAGAACATTCAGACCACACCATAGCTTAAAGCTTCTAAATGTCCCTGCTGTCTAGCCCAGGATCTAGATGGAGCAGGCACTTAATCCATACTTGTTCAGTGATTAATTTTCATTGTTTGGACTCTGAAGTTAGGTCAGAAGAAAGGTCTCTCTCTGAAGCACAATTCCCTAAGGACTTCTGAGAGTAAACTTGGATGCCCACTAAAGGGTTGAGTGCCCAGGCTTGCTGGCCTGCCCTCTGTCTTCCCAGCCCTTCCCTCCATTCTGCACATCTCGTCGACCAAATCCTACGTGTGTACTGGGGAGTCCCCCTCTAAGAGGTTGGCCCTGTAATTGTTCAGCAAGATAATAACGTCAGGCTCATCCATCAAGCCTGCCTCTAATAGTTTGGTTTTCCTAATGGAATGTAGTGTCCTTAAGAAGAAGAGAAGCACCATAATGTGAGGTTTTATGCAGGCTGGTTTCTAGCTGTGAGCTATGGACCTGAAATGATAGTTAAATCGATGAAGAGGCACTAAGCTATTGCCTCTGAATCTGGGTGTCCGTAAAACCCAAGTATTGACAGCCCTGAGTGGATGTGTTGCAGGCTGGCTCTTCCAGCCTTGATTGGGGCTCCCTTTCTCTCTCTCTCTCTCTCTCTCTGGACAGGAGCAGCCCAAGAGAAATGGAAATATGACGGCTCCCTGATAGTTTTCACAGTCTGCACGACAGACCACCCCCAGAACAAGACTCCAGGTCAAGTGCTCTTCTCCATTCTGTGGATCTAGTGGGGAGAAATTAGCTCTCAGTGGTATTCCCACTTATGGAGAGAAGCAATTCCTCCCTGGTCTGGCTATAAGGGGTCTGGCAATGGACCGAGAGGCAGGAAGCCTGTCTTCTTCCCCAACGTCTTTCCCCGTCTCGTGATGTGACCTTAGCAGGTAACTTAACCTCTCAACTCCTTCGCTGCCTCATCTGTAATGATCCACCTTTATCACTTCATAGTCCTGCTCTAGGATAAATGAGACAAGCCTCTAAAAGCCATATTTTAGTCCCCAAGAAAGACCAGAACCAGGTAAATGCTAAGGGTAGCCATTTCCTTTGTTTTTGCTGTGTGCGTTACTAACCTGTGGGATTTTTAAAATAATGGCAAAAATGAATGGATTTATGCAATTGTTGTTTATGCAATTTATGCAATTGTTTATGCAAGGTGCCTTGAGGCATTTCTGGAGTACTGTTTCATTGCTCACCTCTTTTATGGAGTGGATATTGTTAAGCCCATTTCTTAGTCAGCAAACTAATAAGGGAGCTGGCTTTGAAGTGAGCCATGTGGACGGAAGTAATTCTTACTCCTAATCTACTGTGGGGCTCTTCCCTGCCGATGCACAAGTCCCTAGGGGACACTCAGGGATACTGGCTCAGCCAATTGTTGAGCCACATCTCAGGCATTTTCCCACCCTCCCTCCACTCCAGCTATGCTGACCTTCTTTTACTTCTTTACAAGCACCAAATGCTTTCCAATCTCAAACTATGCACACCTGTTCTCTGTGTGGGAGGCCCTTCCTGCCCATGTTTCCTCTGGCCAATCCCTACCCATCCTTCAGGCATCAGCTTCAATGTCACCTTTGCAGTGAAGTCTTCCATGACCCCCAGGCTTTGCCAAGTCCCCCCATTCTCTGCTCTCACAGGCACTATATTTGTCCTTTACAGAGCTTATCACACCTGTATCTAAGTAATTGTTAGTTTAATGTCTGTCTTCCCCACTAATGATGAGTTCCATGAGGGCAAAGAACTGTTTGTCTTGTTCGTTACTGTGAATCCAGAACTGAGCAGGCACCCAGTAAAAATCTGTGGTATGAGAGGATGGATGGATGATGGATAGACGGGTGGATGAAGGGAGGGAGGGAGGGAGGGATGGATGAATAATAGATAAATAGGTGGATGAATGGATGACAGACAGATGTATAGATAATGGATGGATGGATAGATGGATGGAGAAATAAATGGATGGATGGATGGATGGAGAAATAAATGGATGGATGGACAGATGGATGGAGAAATAAATGGATGGATGGACAGATGGATGGAGAAATAAATGGATGGATGGACAGATGGAGAAATAAATGGATGGATGGACGGATGGAGAAATAAATGGATGGATGGACGGATGGATGGATTAACAGACAGATGATGGATGGATGTACAGATAGTGGATGGATGGATGGATGGATGGATATAGTCTGTTTGTAAATGAGAGTGATCCAAATTACCAGTATTCATCATCAAGAGAAAGTTCTGAGTTCCAAATGTTCAGAGAAGCTTATGAATGCAGACCTAGGCTGTATGTCAGCAGGGTCACGCTCCCACTGACACTCTGGGTAGAATCCTTCTTTGCCTCGTCCTAGTTTCTGACGATGGCTGCCAATCCTTGGTGCTCCCTGGCTTGCAGCTACATTACTTGAACTCCTGCCTTTGTCTTCTCACATTGTTTTCCCTCTTCTTATAAGGACACCAGTCATACTGGATTAAGGGTCCAGCCTACTGCAATGACTTCATCTTAGCTAATTACACCTGCAGCAACCTTGTTTCCAAACAAGGTCACATCCTGAGGTACTCTTGGTTAGGATTTCAAATGTACCTTTGTGGGGGGTACTCAGTTCAACCCATAACAATATATGAAGCAGCAGTGCCTCTCCCAGGTGTGTATCCTAGAGACACCCCTGCCTAGGATGACAAGGAGACACGCATGAGGATGTTGGTGGAGGCCAGGTTTGTCAAAGCAAGGAGCCAGAGGTGACCTACCTGTCCATGACAGGCTAAATAGATAAACCACATCCGATAAATGCAGATCATGGAATAATATGCATCAGGCAGAAATAATACACTGGATTTGCATATATCACCATGGATAGATCTTAAAAACATAGCGTGAGATGAAAAAAGTAGGAACTAGACTGAGATTTATGATACAACCCCAGTGACATAAATTTAAAACATACATGCCCAAAGAACAACATTATGCATGTTTCATAAGCACTGGAAAGTGGGTTGGAAAGTTTATGTTGTGCACACTGGAGTCGCTGCCCGCGGGAAGCAGGGACAGTGGCGGCCCTAGATGAAGGCAGGCACGAGATGGGTCTGGGACGGACAAGCGCTGGGCCTGTGGCCTAAACCGGGACGTGTGAATCTATGCATGTGTGCATTGGGGTCCACACTTTACAAAGGGAAGAACTCCTGTAAGGGATAGATGAGTGATAATTGTGCTGAGGACCTGGGGGGAGTCCAGGGTCTTGCAAGGACACACAGCAGGGATACTTGATGTGCTCTGGAGCAGCAGGGAAGACTCTGGAGAAAACAGCGCTGACGCTAAGACCTGGAGAAGGACCAGAGTTGGGCTGGGTGGGGAAGAGCAGGACAGAAAGTGCTAGGCAGAAGGACCACATGTGTATGAGCCCAGGAAGGCCCAGGCTGGCCTGGGTGCGTCAGCCTGGGAGAAGGGCACAGTCCTGGCGCCATCGCTCTGCCCTCCCCACCACCCCTAAGGAAGGACAGCAGACAGAGCTAGCTGTGGGTGTGTCACCCGCTCAGATGCCCACGGGGACCAGGTGGCAGAAATGAGTAAATGACGCAGGCGCATATGAAACACTTCCACAGAGAACTGCGGGTCTTCCTCTACTTCAAAACAACAGGGCTCTCCAAGTCTCTTTTTCCTCACTTTTGATGGAGACATGGGTGCCGGTTTCTTCTTTAAGAAAAAGAGCGGTGGAGTGTGATGAGAAGCAGCAGCTGACTCAGAGTTGGGGGAACGCTAAGGCGGGCTGGGGCCTGTGGAGGACCCGGAAGGGACACCCCCGCTGAAGGCGCAGCTGCCACTGAGCTTCAGACAATGACTGCCTTCTCCCGAATGCAGTCCCAGTGTTGACAACTCTTTCCTTTCTCAAGAGAAGCTGTTGCTCTGGATTTTCATGTGAAATCTTTTCCTTTTACCTGCTACTATCTAATCTGACCATAATGAAGTACCACATCACACCAACTAGGATGCTATCATAAAAGAAATAAAATGGGAAGTAACAAGTGTTGGGGAGGATGTGGAGAAATTGGAACACTCATACTTTGGTGGTGGGAATAAAAAGTGGCCCAGACACTGTGGAAAACAAAGTGGTGGTTTCTCAAAAAGTTAAACATAGAATTACCATGTGACCCGGCAATTCCACTCCTCATTATGTGCCCAAAACAACTGGAAGCAGGTGCTCAAACTAGCTCATCTACAAGCATGTTCATAGCAGTATTATTCACAAATAGCCAAAAGGTAGAAACAACCCAAAGTCCATGAAGGGCTAAGTGCATAAACAAAATGTGGTCTATCCGTACAATGGAATATTATTTGGCCATAAAAAGGAATGAAGTACTGACAGAGGCTACAACATGGATGAACCTCAAGAACATGATGCTAAATGAAAGAAGCCAGATACAAATGGTCACATAGTATATGATTCCATTTATATATAGTGTCCAACATAGGCAAAACTACAGAGACAGAAAGCAGATTACTGGTTGCCAGGGGCTGGGGGGAGAGGGGAATGGGGACGAATGAATAATGGGTATGGGACTTCCTTTTGGGTGATGAAAGTTTTTTAGAACGAAATCAAGGTGGCAGCTGCACAAGACTGTGACTGTACTGAATACCACCGAATTGTTCACTTTAAAATGGATAATTTCATATTATGTAAATTGCCCCTCAATTAAAAATACTAGAAAATATGTATTTCAAATATTTAAGAGAAAATATATAGGCCAAAAAATAAACAAGCCCACAGACTGAATCTCAGGTCTGTGGTGCCCAGGTGTAAGTCCGGTGCACTTAAGTAAGTCCCGACAGACGATCTCGTGAAGAGCTGGGAGTTAGGATCCCTGTTTTAACTGGGAGGAAACTGAGGCTCCAACAGATAAAGGGACTGGATGAGGGTCAAGGGCAGGAGCTGGAGCTGGGGGCCAGAGTGTGGTCTCCAAGCAAACTGGTCCCATGTTCCGTGTGCTGGGGCTGAGGGCTGGGAAAAGCACAAGAGGGGCGACAGCTACTGAAGAAGGTGGTGGTGAGAGGCCCTGTCAGAGCTGCAAGTTCAGACAAGAACCACGCGTGTCGAGACTCCCTTGGAACTGTCACCTCCTCCCCACAAGGCTGCATGCTCTCGTTCTGAATTTAAGGCAGTTCAGAAGACCCATGCTGAACACTTACTGTGCACAAGGTTTGCACTACGTGTGAAAATCATACAAGTACCAAGTCTGACGCCTAAGGGTTCGCTCTGTGCAAAGCCCATTCTACACAAGGGCCTCTCAGATGCTCGCAGCAATTCTATGAGGCAGAAGCAGGACTGGCACACCCTGCAAGCGTTGACTTACACCAATTCAGCCATGCACCGCTGGCCAAAAAAAAGAGGGAGAAATGCTCATTGAAAGGGTGTGGACAATGCCCCCTGTCTTGTTCGCATGTGGACTTGCCGCACAGGAAGCATGGAAATGGAATATATGGACCTGCTCATCTGCAGTCTCCAATCCTGGGAGCCTTTCCTGTGATGAACAGCTGTCTGCGCTAAGTGTGATTCTAGAACAAGGTTTCTCAACCCTTCAGGGGGAGGGCAGTCTATCAGATTTTCAGGTTTTTTTTTTTTTTCTGGTACGCGGGCCTCTCACTGTTGTAGCCTCTCCCACTGCGGAGCACAGGCTCTGGACGTGCAGGCTCAGCGGCCATGGCTCACGGGCCCAGCCGCTCCGTGGCATGTGGGATCTTCCTGGACCACGGCACAAACCCATGTCCCCGGCATCGGCAGGCGGACTCTCAACCACTGCACCACCAGGGAAGCCCTCAGGTATGTTTTTGCCTTCACCCTGGCTTTAGAATCTAGTACCCATACACACTACAACTCACAAGTAATAGTATTATCCCATTCCACAGGTGAGAAGACAGAGGATCACAGGGAATAAGTTACTTGCCCAAGGTCTCTGAGCTAGTAAATGATGAAGAAGAGATTTGAGCTCAATCTGTTTTACCCTAAAACTCCTTCCTTTTTTCTACACTATACTGCCTCCCTATCTGCAAGAGAGGCCCAAAGGAAATCAGCATGCCAGCACATAGAGACTCTTCAGAGACTCTCACTCCTGGAGGTGGCAGTGGGCAGTCATCTGCATACCTCTTGGTTCTGGATGAGGCCACAAGTAAATTCAAATACAAAAAGATATGTACTGAGCTGTGTAATACTTAGGATTCATCAGATTGCAAGAGACAGAACCTAACTCAGACTGGCTTAAATCAAAAAAGGAAGGTATTGACTCATATAACCGGAAAGATCATGGGATGACGGCTTCAGGCATGGCTGAATCAAGGGCCTCAAATGGTCAGAACACAGTCTGTTTGTTGGTTTGTTTGCTTTCTTCTGTGTTGGCTTTATTCTCAGGGAGATTCTTCCTTCCTTTACATAAAGAGATCAACCACCATCACCATGTTTAAAATTTGACCCCTTAGAAATCCAGCAGAAAGATTTTCTCCATCCCAATAATTCCACCAATATCCCTGAAGTTGGCTCTGATGATCTCAGCTTGGGTCCCGTGAACATCCAGGAACTAATCACTATGGCCAGGGGTGTGTGAGATTCTCCATGATCAGTCCTGGGCCACGAACTCACCTGCAGAGTTTGAGGGTAAGGTGAGCCCGAAATCTTTACGGAAAAGAGTCAGATGCTGTGGCCAGAAGGCAAGGGATCAGGCTTAGCAGGTGAAGCGGACGGACTTGGTGCCATCCTGGAACACCAAGAACTGGGCTGGGCATGTTCAATACACTATGTCATGTCACGACAACCCTGTATCATTACTGCTGTTTCACGAGGCTCAGAGAAGCTCAACATCGTGGCCAACGCCTCACTTCCAGGTGAGGAGACAGCGCTCCCTGCCCAGAAGCATTCTGCTCTTAGGTAGTGGAGCTAGGACTTGAACCCAGATCTGTCTGACTCGAAGTCCACAGTTTGCTCCTGTCCCAGAGGATCCCCTCCAAGCTGAAGCCCCATGAAAGCTCTTCAGCGCTTCGTTCCAGTCTCTTAACTTGCAAATCCAGTCAGCGAGTTCTTTATTTCCACAAATGGTGCTATTAAACTAATGGCTCTGGGAACTACAGGCTGGCCTCTGAGCGGTCAAGCCTTCCCCACGTTCTGCCTTGCAAAGAAATACATTAGGAAGTCCAGTAGCCGAGGCCCAGGTGGAAACATTTACCGGCCGCCATTTTGTTTCAGGATGGCAAAAGGCACCTCAAACCCTGAACTTGAGCTCCTTGTACAGCCTCTAGTCGAGAGCTAAAGGCGGCGGGGGTCAGTCACCTCCTTGTAAAGGGCGGTGGCAGACCTCATCAGGCAAAAAAGCTGAGAAGCCAGGGTTGAAATAGAGGCCTCTTTCTGTTTGGTCAATAAGCAGCTGTGAAGGATGCGTAGGACGGAGCTAAATTTATTTGTTCCTTTCTTTCTCGGAACAGCAGCAACGAGGCTCAGAATGCAGCTGTCTCGCTCTCCCGTGAGCCTTCTGCAGGCACCAGCATGCACAGACGTTGGCTCTCCAGGACGCAAATTTTTTTTTTTCCTGTTGGTTCCCTTCCTGCTGCAGGCAGGACTTCCAGGGCCTCTCTCCAGGGGGTAAAACTTTGGAGCTGCCTCCCAGGCCCAGGGTGAAATCATTACCTTTTAAACAGAGAAGGGCTGCTGAATGTAGATACCCTGGCCCTTGTGGCCACACCCTGGAAAACCACAGAAGTCCCGCCAGCCTCTGCTTTCACTGCTCAGACCTGTGGGAAACTTGTAAGACACAGCCGTGTGGGGAGGGGGTGTGGGCATCTTGGGAGGGGCCTCCCACATACAAAGCCAGGCTGCTTTGCCAGAGTCCTTTCTGGAATCCATCTGCCTTCGGAAAGCCTAGCTGAGGGCCACCTTCAGCCAGGCCTTGAGCATACTGGTGGAAGCGGGAGTTTTTTAAGAAGTGCTTTGTTGAGACTTTCGAAAGGTCCCCGCGGGTGGGGAAGTGAAAGGAGGAGGGGACGTGAGGGAAGAAACTGCTCCTTTATTTCTAGCCTTGCCTGAACGGCTTCTTGACGGTTACTGCTACGGTTCTGCTGAGTCAGAAGCATCCCCAGCTGCTCGCCGGAAACACAGCTGTTAGGTGAAAATAACCACAGAGCCCAGCACTGAGCATCGTGCACCTTCCAGAAAAGAGGGCAGAAAGCCTCAAAACAGAAAAGTACAAAACAATAAAAGAGGCACTGTCAAAAACCCACCACGGCTCACTCACTCAGCCAAGCCTGTGGCTCCTCTCCACATCGGTCACAGCTCAGAGATGGAACAAAGTTTGGCAGCTTTTCCATAGTAGTAGGTTAAGTAGTGCCCCCTTCCCCCCAAAAGGGAGATGTCTGTATCCTAACCACTGGAACCTGTGTATGTGACCTTACTTGGAAAAGTAACAAACTTAAGGATCTCAAGGTGAGGTCATCCTGGATTACCTGGGTGGGCCCTACATTCAATGACAGGTATCCTTAGAAGAGTGAGGCAAAGGGAGATTAGACACTCAGAAGAGAACATACACACAGACACACAGAGGGGAAGGCCAGGGGAAGACAGGGGAAGATTGGACTTTATGCAGCTCCAAGCCAAGAAACACCAAGGATTTGGTATGGCAGCCACAGGAAACTAACAAAGCCACCATGGCTTCCATTTGCCAGGTCTTCTCCCTACCACCCCTTTCCCCTTGTCCAGACAGAAAACATTCAGAGTATCTTGGTTGCAAGGTGTCTTACATAAACATTGAGGTTCCCTTTCCTGTGGGCTTAGTAATTATCAGGAAGTAGGATGGTGCCTCAAGGACTCCAGGGTCTAGGGAGGAGCTGGGATCCCTAGGTCTAGGTAAGACTCTGCCACAGACAGAGACGCAGGTGTGTGACCTCATTAACCAGCCACCATTCGCTGATGTAGCAGAGCATGGTGCGTTAAAAAACGGGCTCTGGGGCTTCCCTGGTGGCGCAGTGGTTGGGGGTCCACCTGCCGATGCAGGGGACACGGGTTCGTGCCCCGGTCCGGGAGGATCCTGCATGCCGCGGAGCGGCTAGGCCCGTGAGCCATGGCCGCTGGGCCTGTGCGTCCGGAGCCTGTGCTCCGCAACGGGAGAGGCCACAACAGTGAGAGGCCCATGTACCGCAAAAAACAAAAAAAAACAAAAAAAACAGGCTCTGGGTTTGAATACTGGTTCTGCTACTTACTAGCTGTGTTGCCTGGGGTAAGCTACTTAACTTCTCTGGGCCTCAGTTTCCTCACTGATACAATGGGGAGATGACCCATTATACATTGGGGATCCATCTGTACAATGGAGAGATGAGCTGAAAACCATCCTGCTATTAAACATATAGAGAGATGTTGAAAAGAATAATTACTGTTAATGCATAACAAAGTTTCTAAGGAAATTGGGGTAATTCCCAGGGGCCAAAAATAAAGAAGGAAAGAAGCCCGAAGTTGATAGTGCAGTACTTGAAGTGACTGGGGACAGGAGGCACCACCTTGGGTCACACAAGGCTGGGAGCTGGAACCAGAAAACCATCATAAAGCTGGGTCCTTCATGAGCTTCCATCCTGATACAGTTGTAAGGATTAAGTGAGTTGGTACATGCAAAGTTGTACTTGGATGAGGCTGTACTCGACAGCTCTTATTGTTTAGTGCTTTATACAAGTGTAGTAACTGACTATTTTTTTTGGCAGTTCAACATCTATGGCACCATATTTTGGTAACAGCGTCCCAATTTATCTTTGGGAGAGCATCTCTCTTCCACCCCCCGGAAGGAGGATATACAACTCAGACCTGGCCGATCAGAGTCAGGAATTACTCAGGGTGGCTGTGTGATCCTAAGTGGGTTAATCAGGCTGAATAATGGTTGAAATATGGGGAAAGAGAAATTCACTTTCTCTTGGATCTGCATCTGTGTGGGATATAAGCCTGGAGCTGCTGGATGCTATCTCTGTCACTATCTGGGTACAGCCTGCCTGAGGATGAGGCCAAAACCAAGGAAAGCAAAGATGAGAGATAGAGAGATTCCCAATGACATTGTCTGAGTTCCTGGATCCAGCAGAGCCTGAAACCATCAGTACCTCCAAACTTCTGCCCTCCTTCCATACTGAGACTCCAATTACATGTAGGGTCAGCCATCTAATATTGTTTCAGAGTCTCTGATGCTGTGGTCATTTTTTTCCTAGTCTTTTTTCTCCCTGTGCTACAGTTTGAATAACTTCTATTATTGTGTCAACATGTGTACTAATTTTTTCTTATGCAACTTTTAATGTGCTGTTGTTTAATATGCTAAGAATATGTTGAATATGCTGTTTAATATGTAAACCTATCCAGTGAATTTTACATTTTAGATATTGTATATTTCCTTTCTAGAAGTTTCATTTGGTTCTTTAAAATTTTTTTCTTTCACTTCTCATTATGTTCATGTTTTCCTTTAAATCTTTGAACATATTTCTAATAGCTGTTTTAAAGTCCTTGTCTGTTAATTACACCATCTTTATCACTTTGAATCTGTTTATAGTGACTGATATTTCTCTTGGTAATGGTTCACATTTCTATGCTTCTTCTTTAGATGTCTAGTAATTTTTTATTAGATGCTAGATATTATTAATGTTATGAATTGAATGTCTAGATTTTGTTGTTGATTTTGGAGGGAAGTTAAGCTATTTACTGGTCAGCTTGATTTTTTGAGGCTTTTTGAAAAGCTTTGTTGGGGTGGATCTAGAGAAGCCTTTCTTCTAAGGCTAGTTTAGCCCTACTACTAAGGTCTGACCTCACTGTGGTCTCTAATGAATGCACTGGATGTTCAATAGGTTATTCCCATCCTGGCTTGCTGAAATTTGAATGTCCCCCAATCCCATAAGAGCTCTGGGAATTATTCAGTGTATACTTCCACAGTAGTTGTTCTTTGCCAACTTTGTAGCATTTTATCCAAAGCCTGAGCAACTTAGTATTCAGCCAATGACTCAAAGGGCTCCTTATACAGATTTCTGGCACTGTTTATCTATGTAGTACCATCTTCTCTGGAACTTTGCCTCACAAATTCCAGCCTCATCAACCTCTGCATATGATCATCTATGTCTCCTCAACTCAAAGAGGCCACTATGCTCTGCTTAGAATCATCCTTCCTGTGCTGCAATCTAAAAAGTACTTCCAGGCAGAAAGGTGATCACAGGCCCACTCATTTGCGTCCTTTCTTTCAGGCTCACAGTTCTGCACAGCCTGTTGCCCAATGTCTGAAACCAGTTGTTTCATATATTTTGTCCAGTTTTCTAGTTGTGTGCAGCTGGAAAACAAGTCTGGTGCCAGTTACTTCATTATGGCCAGAGGCAGAAGCTTACTCTAACTAGCTTGAGAGAAAAAAAAGTATGCATTGGAAGGGCCTAGAGAGATTCACAGAATAGATGTAATAGCCAAAGAACAGTCCTTAGAAGGCCACAGAAGCTCTGGAGACCCAGTGGAACTAAGAGTCAGTCTCTTCTGGGCACAGATGCCTGGATGAATGAGCTCCGACCCTGTGGAGTCCTTCTAGACTCAAATTTCTGGGAGAATATATCTGGACAAGCCACAGTCATGGGCTTCTATCTTGGCCAGAGGAGAGTAAGGCACTCTGATTAATGACACTACCAAGACGACATCCAGGACTTCGCTGGTGGCGTAGTGGTTGAGAATCAGCCTGCCAGTGCAGGGGACACAGGTTCAACCCCTGGTCCAGGAATATCCCACATGCTGTGGAGCAACTAAGCCCGTGCGCCACAACTACTGAGTCTGCACTCTAGAGCCCGTGAGCCACAACTACTGAGTCCATGTGGCACAACTACTGAAGCCCGTGCACCTAGAGCCCGTGCTCCACAACAGAAGCCACCGCAATGAGAAGCCCACACGCCACAACAAAGAGTAGCCCCCGCTCACTGCAACTAGAGAAAGCCCGCGTGCAGCAACGAAGACCCAACGCAGCCATAAATAAATAAATAAATAATCTGTACAATTGATTGTATTTAAACAAACAAACAAACAAAAAGATGACATCCAATGGGGGAATATGGATCACCAAAACAAAACTGGGTTGCTCTTTCCAGAAGAAAGGAGAATGGCTGATAGGCAAGCAAAAACAATAGACACAGTACCCAACGTCCACTAGAGAACATCTTTAAGAACGGTTGACTTTTAAACTCAGAGCCTTGGTGTTTATTTTTGCTGTTTCCACACTAGACTGCATAGCTGTCCTTCCCCTGATATCCCTACCTTCCCCTGCAACACAGAAAGACTTTGCCAGCGACAACTGCTCTTTATGGGCAACATATAGACAATATGAACTTCACATGAGGTGAGAAACACCAGTTTAGGGCTCATTGGTAACAGATTCTCTGAGTCTGCCAAGGTTCAGGGAAGACTTCCAGAGAATAAAACTCATGGGATGGGGGTGGGGGAAGCAAGCTTGAACCTGTGTCCTGGGAACAGAGCAAGGAACAGAATGTGTCCATTCCCCTTCCCCTACTCATAAGCAGCCAGAGCTGGAAGCTCTGTACCTGAAAGAGAATGTGTTGTGTTTCAAGATCAAGTATGAGGTGGCTGCAGGCTGGTTTATCCAGCGACATAATTCAACCAAACATATAGACAAATGCATCAACAGGTAAGGGAACCACATGCTGTCTGCTGAGGTTGTCCTGAGGAAATTCTGCCACCCCCACTCTGCCTACAGGTTAATCAGATACTCTGTGTGTATTTGTGAAAGTTCTACAAAACTCATCACCTGAGGTTCTTAAAATTTCCACAGACATTATTTTCTTGTATAATCATACCCATGTCGGAGATGGAAAATCAGAGGTACAGTACGTGGGAACGGTGAGTCAGTGATAAAACCAAGAATCGAGTTCACAACTGCAGTATAAATTTCTCCTGATGCCTTGAAAACAATTTTGAAAGCATGGGCAGGGGGGAGCAGGGAGGTAAGAGAGAGGGGAGAGAGAAAGATAAAAAGGAAAACAAGTCTTCACAGGTGCGGGTTTTCAGTGTTGAGAGATGCTGTTTGTATACAATCAAGATTTAAATTGAAATCATAGTCAAGTAAAAGCACATCGAATCACGTGGCTACGTTTTTTTTCTCCAGCTTTCTTTATTAACTGCATCCATTGTCTGGTTCGACTTAGAAAGAAGTCTTTTCATTCCTTGTTGGGGCTTTTTCTTTCCCAAGAAAGAAATCGTGGTACGTTCCGGTGACTAAGCTCGCCTCCCAGGTCATTGGGAAAAAGATATGGGGATTAGGATAGCCTTCTGGGGAGGTTTCTGGAGCCTGTGAGGTCTGTAGAGGGACAAAAGATCACGTTCACTGTTGTATTTCTGAGCCAAGCACAATGCCCGATCCATGGTAGGTGTTCAGGAAATTATTTGTCAAACGAGAGAAGATGGAGTGAACGTGAGTCTTCAGTCACTCCTACCCTACATATTCGCCAGAACAGACCCCAGGGCCTCCAGGGCTTCGCACATTTTTTCCATTCTTTGTTGTCCTGGCGATTGTCTCCTCACCCTTTTAAGGCAATGGATCTTAACCTTTTGTGGGTCATGAACTCTTCTGAGAATCTGATGAGAGCAGTGGAGCCTCTTCTCAAAAAATGCACAGACTCAGACACACGAATTTGCAGATCCTGTCCAGCTGTGAGCAAGTACCCTGAACCTCACCCACAGTCTCAGCCAAACAATCCCAACCCTCCTCTCCTTCTTCCCCACAAAGTTATTTGCTCCTTCTCTGGGTTCCCACAGCACTTTCTTTTTAGTTCGAAACAACAATAGTTTATTTTGGGACTTCCCTGATGGCACAGTGGTTAAGAATCCGCCTGCCAATGCAGGGGACACGGCTTCGAGCCCTGGTCTGGGAAGATCCCACATGCTGCGGAGCAACTAAGCCCGTGGGCCACAACTACTGAGCCTGCATTCTAGAGCCCGCGAGCCACAACTACTGAAGCCTGTGCGCCCTAGAGCCTGCACGCCGCAACTACTGAGCCCATGCACCACAACTACTGAAGCCCACGTGCCTAGAGTCTGTGCTCTGCAACAAGAGAAGCCACTGCATGAGAAGCCCGCTCACCGCCAACAAAGATTAGCCCCTGCTGGCCGCAACTAGAGAAAGCCCAGGTGCAGCAACGAAGACCCAGTGCAGCCAAAAAAACCCCACAATAGTTTATTTTGCTCATACATCTGTCATTTGGGCAGGGCTCAGAGGTACCCTCCACTCTGTTAGCTGGGGTGGCTTGAGACTGCAGCTGGAATCATCCAAAGACTCTCTCACCTACCTGTACCTGGAGGTTGATGCTGGAAAGGCCTAGACAGCCAGGAGCAGTAGCCAGGGGCCTGGGGCAGCTCTGCCTGTCTCTCTCTCTCTCTACTCAGTCTCTCTGGAACGTCCAGAGCACTTTACACCTACTTCTTTCACAATTTAACACACAGTACTGTAGTGATTATTTATGCCTGTTGATGGTGGTAATTTACTTAGTCTGTTTCACCAACAACAGCACTGTAGGTCCACCTGGGAGGACAACCACAACATGTTCATCCCTATTTCCCCAGGGCCCTAATGGGTACCTTGCATATGGTAAGCATTTAATATACACTAGTTGGATTACATATGTAGGTATGTGCTTATCTTATTATTATGCTCCACTGCATTTCAGAAATAGGATTAGAAGGTAGCCTATTTACATACATCAATACAACATAATAAAAAATTTTAAACAAGGAAATGGGTACTCATTGAAAAGGTAGGAAAATATGTTGAAATAAAGGATAAGATCGGTACCCAAAATATATACCACAGATTTCTATACCATTATTGGCAGTGACCCAGAAATCTGGTTTGAGCATCCTGGCAGTATGGGCAAAGAGGGAAACAAAACTGATGGTGTTGGATATAAGCAAACTGATTGCTTAGGAAAGCACAGCTTCTACTAGTAAACTTGCAACCACCTGGCATTAAAAATGATAGCAAGTTTATGCTCAGTGCAGGTTAAGGGAAGTTCAATACAAGCCAACCTATAAGTGGCCAAAACAAAGGAATAAAAGGCTGCAATCCTCTGAGAGTCTGGTTTTATCCACGGAAAGATGTAAGGCTATCTAGTCCAGCTTTTCCTAAAGGACATATGATGGAATACCAGTCCTGGAGAAGCTCTGCCCACAAAGGGTTCTGCAGTCAAGGAAAGGTGGGAAACCCCCCATGGCTTCCTCTTGGAACCTCACAGCGAACACTAGCATTTTAAAGGCTCTGAGAAGTCCTGCAGTAAAGAAATCCAGCACTTCCCAAGCTCCTTTGCCCCCTGTTGTGCAAGAACCTAGGGACAGTCTCCAAACGGGACTTAGGTCCATTGATCCTACTTGTAAAGAGTTTTTCTTTCTCATAAGAACAGGTAAGATGAACAGACTGCCATTCTTAAGCAAGGTATGCCAATATGTCTTTCCTCTGTCCCTTCTTAAAAGGACCTAGGAAGGAAACAAAGTAGTATGTTCAAATCTCTTCCTTAAAGCACCTTTATTTAAACTCCTCTTTGCTCTTTTTTTCTAGGCATGACTTCAAATAAACAAATGATTTTTGGAAAAGAAATTGGTCACTCAAATTCCAAATAAGGCAGAAGAAAGGTGTGATGGACCGTCACTAAGAGTCCACAATTTCTGCCCCTGAGAAACTAAAAAGGGGTCAGCATACCCCTTTTCCTTGCTGGTCACCTCTGTAGATGTCAGATAAGACCCCTCAGTTACCCATAACCATAGCCATGTCCTTGGCTACCCATAACTGAGCGCTAAATGAGCAGTACTTACTCAGACCAGTCAGAAAACAAGAGTCGCACCTTTGGCTGATGGCGGGGAGCAGCAAGGGCAATAACTGTCTGTTTGTTTTGGCATCGCCTATGAAAAGAAATTAAGGGTGTGTGTTACCCTTTGTCCAGTTTCTGCCTCTTGGTTCACTAGCATTTCCATCTCAAAAGAATCCAAGTGTGAGCTAGTTCGAAAAGGGAAAGCGTGCCCGATTTTGGCAGGCCATGGAACAATCTCAGAGTCCTTTCTTCACAAAGCGCTTGTTAATATCCTACTTAATATGCTACAGAACACAGGGTAGAAAACTAATGAAATGAATGGAGGGACTGCAGAGCCTTTAAGATCGATTCTCAAACTCGGTTCCATGGAGCACCAGTGGTTCCCCCAGTGTCTCAGGGGCTGCTGGAAGAGAGGGGAAGAGGCCTCTCTCAGGCAGAGATCTGAGCCCCCAGACCCAATTCAACCACATCAGTTTCTCTTTTTTCGACCCAAGGACGTATTTGGAAAAAAAAAGGGGCGGGGGTCGGTTACTTAAATTAGAAAATGTTTGAGAAGCACTACTTAAATAAAGCTCCACATATATTATTTCTCAGAGCTGAGATTCTGATAAGAATTGAAAAGTTAACGGTTTTAGTTGTATTCTTAGCAAGAACCTAGTGGGCAGAAATTTAATTTTTTTTTAATCAAAAGCAGAGCCATGGCAAAACATATGATAAACAAAGAAAATATGTGCAGCCGTATAATTAATAGAGAGCTAATATGCTTAGGTTATAAAATGATCCTACAAATTAATAAGGAAAAGACCAATAACCCGGTAGAAACACGGGCCAAGGCTACAGAAATTCACAGAAGCAGAAATGCAAATATTCAATAAACATATGAAAAGATGCTCAGGCTCACTTGTCAGGGAAATGCAAATGAGAACAATGAGCTACTATTTTTTACCCATCAGATTGGCAAAAATGGAAAATATGTGTAACATCCAGAGCTGGCGAGGGTGTAAGGAATCTAGTTCTCTCAAACACCATTGGGGGAGGACTGCAAATTATTATAAAGTGGTGGAAAATCAACTGTTGGTATTTTTGAAAATCTAAACTGTAGCCCGGCGCTCCCACTTCTGGGAATATATCCACCAGAAATGAAAATGCCATTGTATAAAGACATAAATATATGAAGAAGTATATTACAGCATAATTTGTAATAGTTTAAAAAAAAACCAAAAAACCTGGAAGCAATCTGAATGTACATTAAGAGGAAAATGGTTGAAAAAAATCAGGATGTATTTACATTAAGGAACACAGTACAGATATCAAAAATTATAAAATAAAATTGTACACATTGACTGGGAAATATGCCTGTGACACCTTGTTAAATAGAATAAAAGCGAATGTGATCCTATTTTTATTCAAAAAAAAAGAAGACCAAAAAAAGTCACACCCAGTAAGTGGGTTTCTATATGTTTTTATAAATAAAGAAAACAGTAGGGAAACATTTATACCTAATTGCTAACACTGATTGCACCGGGAGCTGGATTGGAGAGGAGTGGTGAGACTATTAATTTTATTTTAGATACTTTATTATTTGAAATGTTACAAAAGATATGTATTACTTTTGTAATTCAAATGACCAGAATTTTTAAAAACAGAATTAGGACAGGAAATTCAAAGCAAATCAAATTACTTTGACAATCACTGGAAGGCAGAGTGGGGCTGGCCATCTGGTATGGGGTCTTAAAGCACTAAACCCAAGGAGATATACAGCTAATTGAAGGCACCCCAACTATGCAAGGGAGTAGACTGAAGGAGAGCCTTTTAATAGGGCTGACATTTTCCTTGAAAAACAGTCCTGACTCTTCTCTAATATAAGCAGAAGGACTGAATGAGACCCCAAAATGATAGGCTATAGAAAAGGAGTCAGCAAATTTTTTTCTGTAAAAGACCAAATAGTACGTATGTTAGGGTTTGTGGCCCATTTGGTCTCTGTCACAACTACTCAACTCTGTCATTGTAGCACATCAACAGCCATAGACAGTATGTAAATGAAATGGGCATGGCTGTGTCTCAATAAAACTTTATTTATAGGGACTTCCCTGGTGGTCCGGTGGGTAAGACTCCACGCTCCCAATGCAGGGGGCCTGGGTTCGATCCCTGGTCATGGAACTAGATCCCACACGCATGCCACAGCTAAGAGTCTGCATGCCAAAACTAAGAGTCCGCATGCCACAATTAAGCAGTCTGCACGCCGCAACTAAAGATCCCACATGCCACAACTAAGACCCAGCACAACCACAATAAATAAATATATTTTTAAAAACCTTTATTTATAAAACAGGTAATGGGTGGATTTAACCCAGGGGCTAGAGTTTGCTGACCTCTGCTACAGAACAAGGACATTATTTTTATTTTTTTTCGTTACGCGGGCCTCTCACTGTTGTGGCCTCTCCCGCTGCGGAGCACAGGCTCCGGACGTGCAGGCTCAGCGGCCATGGCTCACGGGCCCAGCCGCTCCGCAGCATGTGGGATCCTCCCGGACCAGGGCACGAACCCGTGTCCCCTGCATCGGCAGGTGGCCTCTCAACCACTGCGCCACCAGGGAAGCCCCTATATAATTATTTTTTAAAAGCAAACTATTTCATTTAAGTATACTTCAAGATACACTTAAAGTGATGAAAGAGAAAAACCTACAACCCAGATTACTCTACCCAGCAAGGATCTCATTCAGATTTGACAGAGAAATCAAAAGCTTTTCAAACAAGCAAAAGCTAAGAGAATTCAGCACCACCAAACCAGCTTTACAACAAATGCTAAAGAAACTTCTCTAGGTGGGAAGCACAAGAGAAGAAAACTACCCACAAAAACAAACCCCAAACAATTAAGAAAATGGTAATAGGAACATACATATTGATAATAACCTTGAATGTAAATGGACTAAATGCCCCAACCAAAAGACACAGACTGGCTGAATGGCTACAAAAACAAGACCCATATATATGCTGTCTACAAGAGACCCACTTCAGACCCAGGGACACATACAGACTGAAAGTGAAGGAATGGAAAAAGATATTCCATGCAAATGGAAATCAAAAGAAATCTGGAGTAGCAACACCCATATCAGATAAAATGGACTTTAAAATAAAGACTGTTACAAGAGATAAGGAAGGACACTACATAACAGTCAAGAGATCAATCCAAGAAGAAGATATAACAATTATGAATCTTTATGCACCCAACATAGGAGCACCTCAATACATAAGGCAAATGCTAACAACCATGAAAAGGGAAATCGACAGTAACACAATAATAGTAGGGGATTTTAACACTCCACTTACACCAATGGACAGATCATCGAAACAGAAAATAAATAAGGAAACACAAGCTTTTTTTTTTTTTTTTAAAGAAGATGTTGGGGGTAGGAGTTTATTAATTAATTTATTTATTTTTGCTGTGTTGGGTCTTCGTTTCTGTGCAAGGGCTTTCTCTAGTTGTGGCAAGCGGGGGCCACTCTTCATTGCGGTGCGTGGGCCTCTCACTATCGTGGCCTCTCTTGTTGCGGAGCACAGGCTCCAGACGCGCAGGCTCAGTAGTTGTGGCTCATGGGCCTAGTTGCTCTGCGGCATGTGGGATCCTCCCAGACCAGGGCTCGAACCTGTGTCCCCTGCATTAGCAGGCAGATTCTCAACCACTGCGCCACCAGGGAAGCCCAGGAAACACAAGCTTTAAATGACACAATAGACCAGATAGATTTAAATGATATTTATAGAACATTCCACCCAAAAGTGGCAGAATACACTTTCCTCTCAAGTGCACATGGAACATCCTCCAGGATAGATCACATCTTGCTTGGGTCACAAATCAAGCCTGGGAAAATTTAAGAAAATTGAAATCATATCAAGCATCTTTTCTGACCAAAATACTATGAGATTGGAAATCAATTATAGGAAAAAAACTGTAAAAACCACAAATACATAGAGGCTAAACAGTGCACTACTAAATAACCAAGAGATCACTGAAGAAATCAAAGAAGAAATAAAAAAATACATAGAGACAAATGACAACAAAAACACAATGACCCAAAACCTATGGGACGGAGCAAAAGCAGTTCTAAGAGGGAAGCTTATGGCAATTCAATCTCACCTCAAGTAACAAGAAAAATCTCAAATAAATAATTTAACCCTACACCTAAAGCTACTAGAGAAAGAAGAACAAAGAAAACCCAAAGTCAGCAGAAGGAAAGAAATCATAAAGATCAGAGCAGAAATAAATGAAATAGAAACAAAGAAAACAATAGCAAAGATCAATAAAACTAAAAGCTGGTTCTTTGAGAAGATAAAAAAAATTGATAAACCCTTAACCAGACTCATCAAGAAAAAAAGGGAGAGGACACAAATCGATAAAATTAGAAATGAAAAAGGAGAAATCACAACTGATACTGCAGAAATACAAAGGATTATAAGAGACTACTACAAACAACTATATGCCAATAAAATGGACAACCACGAAGAAATGGACAAATTCTTGGAAAGGTACTATTTTCCAAAACTGAATCAGGAAGAATTAGAAAATATAAACAGACCTATCACAAATAATGAAATTGAAACTGTAATCAAAAATCTTCCAACAAACAAAAGTCCAGGACCGGATGGCTTCACAGGCGAATTCTATCAAACATTTAGAGAAGAGCTAACACTGATCCTTCTCAAACTCTTCCAAAAAATTGCAGAGGGAGGAACACTCCCAAATTCATTCTATGAGGCCACCATCACCCTGATACCAAAACCAGAAAAAGATATCACAAAAAAAGAAAATTATAGACCAGTATCACTGATGAACATAGATGCAAAAATCCTGAACAAAATACTAGCAAACAGAATCCAACAACATATTAAAAGGATCATACACCATGATCAAGTGGGATTTATCCCAGGGATGCAAAGATTCTTCAGTATACGCAAATCAACCAGTGTGATACACCACATTAACAAATTAAGGAATAAAAATCATATGATCGTCTCAATAGATGCAGAAAAAGCTTCTGACAAAATTCAACACCCATTTATGATAAAAACTCTCCAGAAAATGGGCATAGGGGGAATCTACCTCAACATAATAAAGGCCATATATGACAAACCCACAGCAAACATCATACTCAGTCGTGAAAATCTGAAACCATTTGCCCTAAAATCAGGAACAAGACAAGGATGCCCACTCTCGCTACTCTTATTTGACATAGTTTTGGAAGTCCTAGCCATGGCAATCAGAGAAGAAAAAGAAATACAAATTGGAAAAGAAGAAGTAAAACTGTCACTGTCTGCAGGTGACATGATACTATACACAGAAAATCCTAAAGATGCCACCAAAAAACTACTAGAACTAATCAATGAATTTGGTAATGTTGCAGGATACAAAAGTAACGCACAGAAATCTCCGGCACTCCTATATACTAACAACGAAAAATCAGAAAGAGAAAATACAGAAACAATCCCATTTACCACTGCAACAAAAGTAATAAGTAGGAATAAACCTACCTAAGGAGGTGAAAGACTTGTACTCAGAAAACTATAAAACAGTGATGAAAGAAATCAAAGATGATATAAACAGATGGAGAAATATACCATGCTCTTGGATTGGAAGAATCAATATTGTGAAAATGACTAAACTACCCAAAGCAATTTACAGATTCTATACAATCCCTATCAAACTACCAATGGCATTTTCCACAGAATTAGAACAAAAAATTTTACAATTCATATGGAAACACAAAAGACCCCGAATAGCCAAAGCAATGTTGAGAAAGAAAAACGGAGCTGGAGGAATCAGCTTCCCTGACTTCAAACTATACTACAAAGCTACAGTAATCAAGGGGCTTTCCTGGTGGCGTAGTAGTTAAGAATCTGCCTGCCAATGCAGGGGACACGGGTTCAAACCCTGGTCTCAGAAGATCCCACATGTTGTGGAACAATTAAGCCCGTGCACCACAACTACTGAGCCTGCGCTCTAGAGCCTGCGATCCACAACTACTGAGCCCTCGTGCCACAACTACTGAAGCCCGCATGCCTAGAGCCTGTGCTCTGCAACAAGAGAAGCCACAACAATGAGAAGCCAGCACACCGCAACGAAGAGTAGCCCCCACTCACCGCAACTAGATAAAGCCCGCGCACAGCAACGAGGACCCAACACAGCCATAAATAAATAAATAAATAAATAAATACATTTATTTTAAAAAAGCTTTTGCACAGCAAAGGAAACCATAAACAAGACAACACTCAGAACGGGAGAAAATATTTGCAAATGAAACAACAGACAAAGGATTAATCTCCAAAATATACAAACAGCTCATGGAGCTCAATATCAAAAAAACAAACAATTCAATTAAAAAATGGTGGAAGACCTAAATAGACATTTCACCAAAGAAGACATACAGATGTCCAAGAAGCACGTGAAAAGATGCTCAACACCACTAATTATTAGAGAAATGCAAATCAAAACTACAATGAGGTATCACCTCACACTGGTCAGAGGGGCCAATCATCAAAAAATCTACAAACAACAAATGCTGGAGAGGGTGTGGAGAAAAGGGAATCCTCCTGCACTGTTGGTGGGAATGTGAATTGATACAGCCACTATGGAGAACAGTATGGAGATTCCTTAAAAAACTAAAAATAGAACTAACATGTGACCCAGCCATCCCACTACTGGGCATATACCCTGAGAAAACCATAATTCAAAAAGAGTCATGTACCAAAATGTTCACTGCAGCTCTATTTACAATAGCCAGGACATGGAAACAACCTAAGTGTCCATCGACAGATGAATGGATAAAGAAGATGTGGCACATATATACAATGGCATATTACTCAGTCATAAAAAGAAACGAAATTGAATTATTTGTAGTGAGGTGGATGGACCTACAGTCTGTCATACAGAGTGAAGTAAGTCAGAAAGAGAAAAACAAATACCGTATACTAACACATATATATGGAATTAAAAAAATATATAGTACTGATGAACCTAGTGGCAAGGCAGGAATAACGATGTAGACATAGAGAATGGACTTGAGGACACAGTGGGGTGAGGGGGAAGCTGGGGCGAAGTGAGAGTAGCACTGACATATATACACTACCAAATGTAAAATAGATAGCTAGTGGGAAGCAGCCGCATAGCACAGGGAGATCAGCTCAGTACTTTGCAATGACCTAGAGAGGTGGGTTAGGGAGGATGGGAGGGAGGCTCAAGAGCGAGGGGATATGGGGATATACGTATGCATATGGCTGATTCACTTTGTTGTAAAACAGAAACTAACACAGTATTGTGAAGCAATTATACTCCAATAAAGATCTATTAAAAAAAAAAGCAAACTATTTCATTGAAGTGTACGTAATATACATATGATAAAAGTACACCAATCTGATGAATTTTTACAAAGTGAACACATCTTTCTAACTACCACCCAGGTTAAGATGTAGAACATTACCAACACCCCAAAAGTGTTCCTTGTGCTCCTCCCAGTTATCCCCACCCACCACCACCAAAGATAGCCACTAATTTTACTTCTGTCCTTATCATTTGTTTTGCTTGGTTGTAAACTTTAGGTAAATTGAATCATACAGCACATTCTTTCACTCAGTGATATGTGAGAGAGATCCCTCCATGCTATTGTGTGGGTTTGTCCAATTTCATTGCTATACAGTATTCTATACACAGTGTTGCAATTATCATATTGTAAGAATATGTCACACTTTATATATCTGTTCTGCTATTGATGATACTTGGGTTGTTTGGGGCTTGGGTCCAGTTTGGGATTTGGGTCCAGTTTGGGGCTTGCTATAGACTGAATGTTTGTGTCCCTCAAAAATTCTTATGTTGAAACCTAATCCCCATTGTGATGGTATTAAGGGGTGGGGTTTGGGGGAGGTAATTAGGTCATAAGGGTAGAGCCCTCATGAATGGAATTAGTGCCCTTATAAAACAGACCTAGAGTGATCTCTGTCCCTTCCACCATGTGAGGACACAGTGAGAAGATGGCCATCTATGAACCAGGAAGTGGACCCTCACTGGACACTAACTTGGCTGAAACTTTGATCTTGGACTTCCCAGCCTCCAGAACTGTGAGAAATAAATGTCTGTTTTTTATAAGACACTCAGTCTATGATATTCTGTTATAGCCGCCTGAATGGACTAAGACAGGGCTAATACAAATAATGCCACTATGAATATTCTTAGCCATGTCTTTTGGTGCACACATTTACTTATTGCTATTGAGCATATTCCTAGAGTACATGTGCTACAACTGGTTTTTGTAAATACTGAATAAGTAACTTCCCAAAGTGGGTGTCCTAATCTGCCCTCCTATCTTAAGTATATGAGTGTTCCAGCAGCTCCCAGCATTGCCAACACTTGGTATTGACAGATTTCTTTCTTTGTAATTTTAGCCATTCTTGTATGTGTATGTGTAAAATTTATATACAGTAAAGTTAAAAAATGTTAGGTGTCCAGCTAAATGCTTTTACTCATATAAAAATTCTTTGCGGTTTGAATCATATTCCCTTAATTACTAATGATGTTGACTCTTTGACAGGTTTATTGGCCCTTTGGATTCCTCTTTTATGAAAATCATATTCATATGTTTTGCTCATTTTAAAAAAATGGATTGTTTTTCTTTTCCTTATTGATTTACGGGAGTTCTCGAAATACTCTGAATATGAGTCCTCCATTGATATCTTTATTCCAACTATCTTCTCCCACTCTGTGGTTTGCATTTTCATTGTCTTAATGGAGTCCTTTGATGAACAGAAGTTCTTAATTTTTTTTTTTTTGGGGGGGTGGGTACGCGGGCCTCTCACTGCTGTGGCCTCTCCCGTTGCGGAGCACAGGCTCCGGACGTGCAGGCTCAGCGGCCATGGCTCACGGGCCCAGCCGCTCCGTGGCATGTGGGATCTTCCCGGACCGGGGCACGAACCCGTGTCCCCTGCATCAGCAGGTGGACTCTCAACCACTGCACCACCAGGGAAGCCCCAGAAGTTCTTAATTTTAATGAAGAACTGGTCAATTGTTTTTTCTGGTTAGTTGTGTGTGTGCCCTGTTTCAGAAATATTTGTTAAAGGAAAACTGTTTCTATGCTCACAACACTTCTGAACCAAATGTGTTGGATTTTTTTTCCCCAAAACCAACCAATTTTCCAATTTTGGGACACAAACTGGGTGTCCTATAATTTAATTCAATTCTGACACCAACTACACGCATTTAGCATCAAACTCCACAGGTTCAGGGCTGAGTCCCACAAGACTATCCCCAGTCAGACGCCTGTCACAAGTAATGGTTGCCCCAGGTACCCATAATTCTGTCTGACTTGGCTAAAAAGTCAGGAGTTCCCACTCCCCACATTTGATAATTTGCTGGAACAGCTCACAAAATTCAGGGAAACATTTACTTATAAGGGATATAGATGAACAACCAGATGAAGAGGTACATAGGGTGAGATCTAGAAGGGTCACAATCACAGAAGCTTCTATCCCCATGGAGTAGGGATGCTCCACTCCCTGAAATATGATGTGTTCATCCACTCAGAAGCTCTCCAGAACCCACAGTTTAGGGATTTTTATGGAGGCTTCATCATATAGGCATGATTGGCTTAAACTCAGTCTCCAGCTCCTCCCCTCTCCCCAGAGGATGTACAGTGGGTTTGAAAGTTCCAAGCCTCTAATCATGGCTTGATTTTTTTGATGACCAGGCCCCATCCTGAAGCTATCCAGGAGACCATGAAGAGTTGCTTCATTAGAACAAAAGAACCTACTATCACTCAGGAAATTCCAAGGGATTTAGGAGCTGTGTGTCAGGAAACAGACACAGAGTGCAATACATGTGTCTTATTATGTCACATTTGCCTATCCTGAAGTCATGAAGACATTCTCCTATGTTATCTCCTAGAAATGTTCTTGTTGTCTTGTCCTTGCACATCTGAGTCTACAACCATCCTAATAATCTCAACCAGGAATGTTTAGGAGTAAACATTACCCACTGCAATATTTTCAGTCCCTTGTGTTCTTCCAGAATCTTGCCATTTGCCATCAAGAGGTAGAGTCTCTTTTTCCTTCTTTTCAACCTGGGCTGGCCCCTCTGACCGCCTCAACCAACAGAAGGCAGCAGAAGTGACAGCATGACTTCCAAGGATAGGTCACAGAAAGTGATATGGTTTTCACCTGGTTCTCTCTGTCTCAGGACATCTGCTTTGGGTGCCTTGGCCACCATGTAAGATATCCAGCTGCCCTAAAGCCACCATGCTGGAGAGACCACATTGAGATGTAATATACACCCAAGGAGCCCAGCTGTTCCAGCCCCCAGCTGTACAAGTCTTCCCAATCCAGATGCCAGACATGAGCATGAAAACTTCAAGGTGACCCCCGCCCTAGCCATAGGAGATATCCTGAGCTAGAACTGCCCAGCCAAGGGACCCATCTTTCCAGGCTCTAGCTTAGCACTAGTTTTACTGGGAGAACTAACCTGTGGACCGGAGTAGGCTGGTTTCCACCCCTGCTGTTTATTTCAGGGGTGTGTTTTCAAACCCTAAAGACAAAGGAAGCTTTGACTTTCCTTTTTCAAACCTCATTTCAATCTACTTAGTGTCTATGCAAATGGAAGAGCCCATTCATGAAAGGAGAAAGACTCCAGGAGATCAAACAGATGGGAAAGATGAGATAAGACATCCCCCTTGGATACTCTTGAAGGGTAGTGAAGTCTTGGTGTTCATCCAGAGAGATTAGCTGGGGATCACTTCACGAGCTTTGTTCAGAGAGATAAGACCTAAAGCAGGGCTGGGGGAACCCCTACCCCATCCAAAACTGGAATATGGCTGATTTCACAAAGAGATCTCCTTGCTCCAGAGTCCCTGTCACTCAGCTTCTGTTTCCAGCCATCTAGCAGCTCACGTTAAAGAAAAAGCTCCTTCCAACTAGTACCCAGGGATTAACCAGGCCTCTGGGATCCAGCCCAAAGGAAACGGCCGGTTCTACTTCCTGGAGGTTTAAGTGTAGCAGGCAAATCAGCGTGATTGATTAATTAGCAGAACTGCATTTTTCACTTTTTAAACACATGTCTGACTTGCTAATAATGGCAATAACACCTACCTCTATGCACAATCATATTACTTACTTGTTTATTCCCCACCCCCACCCCACCATACAAGTTACAGGAGATCAGAGATCTGGGTCATCTGCTTCTCGCCACAGCCCCTGCACCCAGCCCAGTGGGCTCCAAGACTACTTCCTGAATGAATGGGAGAATGAACGAGTGAATGATAAATGATAATAGCAACCCTTCAGGGGCACCTGCTCCAGGCAGGCACTGTCCATTATTTCACGTCCTCCTTCAGCTTCCCTTGAGGGAGGGGTGGTTGTTTTGGTTTTCTAGAGGTTAGGAAATTTGCCCAAAATCTCAGACTCACTAAGGGGTGGAATCCAATTTCGAACCCAGCCCCTCTGACTCACACGCCATCCTCTTTAATACTAAGCACAATCTTGGCCACAGAGGGGCCTGGGAAAGACCGCCCACCCTTTTTCTCTTTCTCGGGATAAGAGTGTTTTCACAAGGGCCTTGGAGACCAGAGTCTAAAACTCTAACCTGCTCTGCTGAGCCCAGACCCAGCCCCACAGCCCCGCCCGGAGCCTCTGGCTTAGGCCAGGGTTCCTGTCCCACTTCTGTGGCCTGGGAACTCAGGGGAAAGGGCAATTAAATTAACGGGGTCACGGAAAGAGGAGGAGGGTGAGAAGCTGGTGGCCAAATCCAGAAAGGGCAGATTTCAATTTGCATAATAATTTTGTTAGCAACAATAGGCATCCAGGACATCTATTTAAAGGCTGTAATGTTAATTTAATGGGAAAAAAACTAATACAATTCCCCCAGAATTTTTCAATTAAATTAATGTGATGGGCTTTAATGGATAGCTTAAGTAGAGAGTGCGAATAGGAGAAATATTGCATAAATTATACATACATTTATATATATGCTACCCATATATATAATCTCTCTGCTCTGAGGTTTTGACATATGAGAGGCCCTGTGTTTAAATCTAGTAACCAGTTATAACTCTATTGCAAGTACAGTGACCCTTTTTTCATCCAAAGAAGGGGAGGGCTCCTCCCTGTGGGGTTTCTGCAAACCCCTTCCCTTCAACAACACACCAGGAGACTTGGGTCTTAAAGAAACAGAGGACTCAACAAACGATAGGCCATGGTAACACATACGTGCACAAAAAGTCAACGATATGAGAAATCTAGCAACGCAAAATCCTCTTCCTCGATCCCTGCTCCCTAAAGACATCTAATGGGACAGTAAATAAAATGGACTAGGTTTCAAGGACCACTTTACTTTCTCAAGCATGAGTTCATTCACACATCTCATTCAGTGAGTGTTTATTGAATAGCCACTAAATGCTGGACACTGTTGTAGGTGCTTCCAGGAATGTTATAGTGAACAATCAGATGTGATCCCTGACTCACAAAAAAATCCAGGATGTGTTCAGGTAAGCTCTTCATGCTTCCATTTTGTCACTTGTAAAATAAAGAGGATGACTGCAGAAGCCACGGGTCGGTGTCCAAGATGGTCCCCAATAATCTCACCACCTGGTTTTCACACCTTTGTGTGGGACTCTCCTGCATTGAATAGTGGAACCAGTAGGATATTGCAGAAATGGAGTGAGACTGCTAAGCCAAGGTCAAAGACATCGCAGCCTCCTCTTTCTTCTCTCTCTCTCTCCCTCTCTCAGCTCATTTGCTCTGAGGGAAGCCAGCCACCATGTTGTGAGGATGCTCAAGCAGCCCTAGGGGGACGTCAATGTGGAGAGGAACTGAGGCCTCCTGCCATTGGCCAGCATCATCTTGCCAACAGCCATGTGAGTGAGTCACTTGGAGCAGATCCTCCAGCCTCAGCCAAGCCTTCAGATGAGACTGCAGCCCCAGCTCCCACCCACTCTCTCTTGAGAAAGCAGGAGTCAGAACCACCTCGCTAACCATCTTCAGATTTCTGACCCACAGAAACTGTATGCGATTATAAATGTTTATTGTTGCTTTAAGCTTCTAAGTGTCAGAATAATCTGTAATGCACCAATAAATAGCCAAGACAATATTCTCCCTTTTCAGCTGGCCTTGGGTGAAATCATGATGGAGGCAAAGTCGGTCCTCTTTTCAGGGTCTGCACCTGCTTCCCATTCACGTTTGTGCATCGTGTGCCCTTTCCTAAGGCCACACTCTCTGCTCCTTTGCTTAAGCTCTAAGCTGATGCACAGGCTCAAACCCTGACTGACCATTCTCAGAGGTATTGTCATTTTAATTAAAGTCTTTCAAAAATCAAAAAGGGGGCTTCCCTGGTGGCGCAGTGGTTGAGAGTCTGCCTGCCGATGCAGGGGACACAGGTTCGAGCCCCAGTCTGGGAGGATCCCACATGCCACGGAGCGGCTGGGCCCATGAGCCATGGCCGCTGAGCCTGCGCATCCAGAGCCTGTGCTCCGCAACGGGAGAGGCCACAGCAGAGAGAGGCCCGCGTACCGCAAAAAAAAAAAAAAAAATCCAAAAGGATTTCAGACCCTAAGAAACGAAGGTCTCCAGGTGAAATCTCAGGAAACCAAGGAGCTGTTAGGTGATGGGAGCTCTTAGGGATCCTCACATCACTTTTCCCAGGGTCCCATGCTTTTTACTCAATTTCAGCAGCCAAAACAGAAAGGGCACACAAGTGCTTAACACTGACTCATTTCCAGTTTTTAGCATCAATCTTTGTTTCCGTGGGCAACTTGTCTCCCTCACAGGCTATGATGCTTCATGAATTGCTGATACAAAAGATAAATAGCTAAGTGAGGTTTCCATTGATTCAACTCCAGAATGGACCAGCAGTGAGCATCACTGAAGTCCTGGCCACACCAGTCCACAGAGGTGGCTGTGAACTTGCAGGGGGCCCCAGATTGAGTCTTGGCTCGTGCATGAACACGAGTTAGTCCACGCATCTCTCTGAGCCCATTTTCTCTTTCGTAAAGTGGGGATATTAATAGCTGTCTCACGCGGGTAGGAGGGAGCCTGGCACGTAGGAGGAGCTGAATGCACACTGCTCCTGTACAGCGCCCCATGGACAGCGTGGCAGAGGCAGCGGGAAAGAGCCTTTCTGCTCAGCATCCAGCCAACTATTTCACTGAACCTCACAAGAGCTGACACCGAAGTGAGACGGGGGGTCTGCTGTGCTTGATGGTGAGCACTCTCTGACTGGCAAGCTGGACTCCAGAGGGCTGCCCAGCTACCAATAGCTCTGCTGCCCGCCAGTGCAGGTGGTCCCTCTGGGCTGCTTCCCAAGAGGGTTTCCCTCTGAGACTGACTGCTGAGTTGGCCCCTTTCCCGGGAGGCATGAGGGCAAGAGCAAGGGGAGTAGGGAAGCCAGAGTTCCACAGGGCAGAGTGCTATGCTCTCCCTGTTGGGATCGACTCCATCTGAAGCGGAGGCAGGCTGAGTCTCCATCGGGCAGCACATTTAGGAAAGTCACGGCAGGGCTGTCTCCAGAGCATCAGATCCAGGATGCCTGGGTCCTTCTCCTGGCTTGTACAAGCCAGGGTAAGAGAGCTGCCACTCTACAGAGCTGGAAGGATGTGATTTGAGGATTACCCCAGCCATCTCCACTACCGTATGGATAAAGTCTGTCTACAGGAAGAGAGAGGGGGGCACACAGCTCCTACTTAACCGTTTCCTTCTCTTTTTGAGCAGGCAGCTGGGTCCTTGTCCTCTGCAGCATGGTTCATTACTGTCCGTGATGATCAACAGTAGAATCAGGATGAAATTCACTAGGCAAATGAGCACTAACACCTTGTCTTGTAAATGAAAGTGACCAGGTTGTGTTACAGAAATCAGACAGGTAGCCAGACAATGAAAGAATCAGTGAGTTTTCTGCCCTTGATAGGAGTTGCTCTTTGCAGTGGAGGCTGTGACACAGTGATGATCATGATAGCACCTGTCAACTCACCTCTCCAGCCATGCATCCATACATCGACTTGTTCACCTATCCATTCATCCATTCATGCATCCACCCATGCATCAATGCATCAGTCAATTGATCCAGCCAGCCAGCCAGCCAGCCATCCACCCATCTATTCATCTATCCACCACCTATTCATGTGTCTATCCATCCATTTATCCATGTGTCCATCCACCTATGCATCCATCCATCCATCCTCACATCCATCCATCCATCCATCCATCCACAGAACCATACAATCATTCACTAATTCATTCAGCAAAATTTTATGGAGTACCTAGGACATCCGTAGACCTATGAGAGATTCCCAATTCAATGCGCATTTACTGAGAGCCTACTCTGTGCCTGCTGTACTACATACTGATTTGCAAAGGGGAATAAACCAGGGCCCTTCAAGGAGTTTACAGTCTGGTTATGGGTGGGGGATAGAAAAGTAAACATCCATTAGAGTGAAAAGAGTCAAGAGAAACACAGAGGAGACCAAAGAGCCCATGGTTCAAATTGGCCTGCAGCAGTGGGAATGGGGCTGCCCAGAGCCTTTTAGTCTCCACCCAGTCACCACTGTAAGTAACTGTGTATTTGCTGAAGAGTCAGCAAAGGGGCAGCAGAGATAACCCACCACTGTGTTTCGCCTGACTAACACCTTTGAGGAGAATGAGTACGGTCCCATTCTCAGACATCGTGGTTCAGGTGGAGCTGACCCCACTCACCTGCTCCAGGTCTGGCCAAGCAGAGAACCAAATACTCTTGGCTATAGGAATAGGTTCTGGGGTGTGGGCAGCAAGCCCTCCTAGGGACCTTGGTGGGAGCCTGGGGAAAGGGAAGACTCTCCTTTCAGCGCTGGTGAGTCTGGAGCTGCCAGAACCATGCTTCCCACCACAGAGCAAGTGTGTCTGAAAATGATGCCAACACAAGAGAAGAAGGACCGAGAGGAGGAGAGAGGGAGGATGAGGACAGCGTTGTTTGGCCTCCTGGATCCAGCTGTGTCTCCTCTGATACATGAGCCAATAAATTCTTCTTATGGCTTCAACAGTCTACGGTGGTTTCTATCACATACAACCTAGAGTCCCAGAGAACACACTTGGGAACATTCAGAAGTAAGACCTGTGTCCATAGGAGTAGGAACTGCTCCATCAGGTAGCTTTGCTTGCATGTTGGGAGATAAAACAGTGGAATGGTAGGTGGGTGGATGAGTTGATGAATTGATGAATGCTGTCTTGATCACCAGTCAGTCTCAGCCTCATATATAAAGAGCAGCTCCTATCGAGGACAGGCAGGGTTCACTGACTCTCTTCTCCAGGAGAGTGGTGACCTAGATTTTCGTTTTAGCCCTGCCCCTAATCTGCTGTGTGATCTTGAGCTAGTGACTGTCCCTCTCTGGGCCTCAGATGCCTCAACTGCAAAGTGAAGGAACTATATGAGATCCACATTACTTGAAACATAATCAGAAGAACAGTAGTCTTTTGAAATGAAATGGAAAAACTATTTACATATGTGTATGCTTAGGAACTGTGATGAGTTAAATTGTGTCCCCCACCCACCCCCCAGCCAAAGAAACACTGAAGTCTTAACCGCAGACTTTCAGAGTGTTCCCTTATTTGGAAATAGAGTAATTGTAATTAGCTAAAATAAAGTCACAGTGGAGTAGGGGAGGCCCCTAGTCCAGTATGACTGGTGTCCTTATAAGATGACAGCCATGTGAAGACAGACACACAGAAAGAAGGTCTTATGCTGATGAAGGCAGAGATCACAGGGACGTAGCTGCAGGCCAAGGAATGCCAAAGACTGCCAGAGACTGCCAGAAGCTACAAAGAAGCAGGGAAGGGTCCATCCCTAGAGACTCCATAGCTCTTCTGCCATCCTGATTTCAAACTCCTAGCCTCCAGAACTGTAAGACAACAAACTTCTGTTGTTTTAAGCCCCCCAGTTCATGGTGCTTTGTTATGGCTGCCCTAGGGCCCTGCTAAAGGAGTCAGGACATCTGCTAATTCTGTACGGCGCACCCCCTCAGAGACCACCAGTCATACTCTTGCATTAAAAGCTCTAAGAAGGGGCTTCCCTAGTGGCACAGTGGTTGGGAATCCACCTGCCAGTGCAGGGGACACAGGTTCGAGCCCTCGTCCGGGAAGATCCCACATGCTGCTGAGCAACTAAGCCCGTGCGCCACAACTACTGAGCCTGCGCTCTAGAGCCCGCAAGCCACAGCTGAGCCCATGCGCCACAACTACTGAAGCCCACGTGCCTGGAGCCTGTGCTCCACAACATGAGAAGTCACCGCAATGAGAAGCCCGCTCACCACAACGAAGAGTAGCCCCCACTCACCGCAACTAGAGAAAGCCGGCGCGCAGCAACGAAGACCCAACGCAGCCAAAAATAAATAAATAAAAATTTAAAAAGAAAAAAAATAGCTCTAAGAAGTCCTCCAGAAAAGACTCACTTAAACGTATCAAATCCAGCATTTCCACGACCTCTTTGATTACTGCTAAGATTTGATGATCTCTAAGATCAGTTCCAACTGTGACTTTGAGGGATTGCTCTTAAAGTTAATCATCTCAAAAGGAGAAGACATGGGTAGGAAGGGGTCAGACAGGGAATGTGGATAGGTCGAGTCAAACTTTCATCCTTTTTATATTTTAATTTTTTAAAGAATCCACGTATGTGGTTTAAAAATATTCAAACAGTAAAAAAAAAAAAAAAAAAAAGCTGTACAATGAAAATAAATCTCTCTTCCACACCTCTACCGCAGGCCGTCACAAGACACGGCTCCCCACTCTCTTATTTACTCATCCGGAGATAATTCTATGCATATATAAGCACATATATAAATATGCTCCTTGTTTTGCACAAGTGGTAGTCTACTATATTGACTGTTTTCCACAGTGCTTTTTTTTTTAACTTAACATATCCTACAGATTTCTGCATCAGCAGATACCGAGCAGGGTTTCTCAGTCATGGCACCACTGGTACTGTGGGCTGCGTAACTCTTCACTGTGGGGTCTGTGCCATGCATTGTAGGACGTGTAGCAGCATCCCTGGCCTCCACCCCCTACATACCAGTAGTGCTGCCCCTCCCCCTTCAGTTGTGACAACCAAAAATGTCTCCAGACTTGGACAAATGTCCTTCAGGGGGTAAAGCTGACCAGAGTGAGAACTACTGATATAAATCTACCTCATTCTTCCAATTGCCATCCAGTCTTCTGCTGCATAATTTACCCACCCAATCCCTTTCTGGAGGCCACTTAGGTTGTTTCTGGTCTTTGGTTAGTATAAACAACGTCATAATGAATATTCTTGCACATGTGTCTTTGGCCCAAAAACACAAGTTTAACTGTTGGCTAAATCTGTAAGACGTTGTCTTGTTCACCACTCAGTAAATATTGGTTAAGTAAACATATGAATAGAAGGAGAAGAATGGGAACTGGGAGCTTCCAATTCCCATCTTTTCCGCTAAGTGGAGTAAATGCTGCCTATGGTTGGAGGAAATGAGGCCAAGGCAGAGAGAGAAACAAGCACCAAGAGATGGAGTTCTCATCTAAGCCCCTTGATCCAGTCATGCCTGAAGCCAGAGCCTCCTGGATTTGCCCATTCTGTGAGTTAATGTATTTTCTTTATGGCTTAAGCCTGTTTGAGTTGGGGTTTTGTAACCTATAACTAAAAGACTCCTGGGTGTCAACAGAAGCAACAGGAGTACCTCCAAGAAGCCTGTCCTGACCCAACCCTCTTCTCTGGGCTCCTACAGACCCTGTGCTGTGTGCACTCAGTCAAGTAATTCCTCTGTGAGAGTCACTGTCCCCTCACGGGTCTCCTCACCCCTCTGTCCACAGCCCTTGCCCAGACGGGATGCTCAGAAGGCTCTGTTGGATGAATGAGTGTGAGTACCATATGACTTGCAGCCTCAACACCTCCGCTAAGTGAGGGCTCAATAAATCCATGCAAGGACCCTTCTGGCAGCAGAAGAATCCTCTTAACTCGATTCTGGAAGCTCTGCCAATGGAGCAAAACAATACCCACTCCAGGGCACGAGGCTGTGCAGGGAGGAAGGGGTACCTAGGGGTGAGGGGCTGCCTTCCGGGAATCTTTGCTGTCCCGAGCCACTCACTGGACGTCACTGGGCAAATGGCCCCCGAGGTCTCTGACTGCCCTTAAACTTTCCACTCACTTCCAGAACAGGTTTGGCTTCACTAGGAACCATCCTGCTTCGGCAAATCATGCCCCACCTGCTGCAAACAAAGTACACCATTTATGTCATCAACGTTTATAAAGTGCTCTGAGTGTCTTGGACAAGAGCCTCCACACAAGCACAAAGCTTTACAGGCCAGCAGAAAGGACTAGAATCTCCTTCAACAGCTTCCAATCTGTAAAGTGGCCCAAACCCATGCCAGTTCACGCAAGAGGATCCCGAAAGATCGAAAGACTAAGGAGGGAGGAAAGCAACAAGCATGCGTGCTAAGTGCTAGATGCGTTCACACACATTCCATATTGTAAAATGAGCATCTACTGTGTGCAAGGCACTGGTCTAAGCGTTGGTCTAGGTGTTCAGCAGTGAAAAGCATTCATTCTAGTGAGGGTGGGGCAGGCAAAGAAAGAAAGGAGTCATTTCAACTACAAATAAATGTTATAAAGAAAAGAGAGGGCTTCCCTGGTGGCGCAGTGGTTGAGAGTCTGCCTGCCGATGCAGGGGACACGGGTTCATGTCCCGGTCCGGGAAGACCCCACATGCTGCGGAGCAGCTGGGCCCGTGAGCCATGGCCGCTGAGCCAGCGCGTCCGGAGCCTGTGCTCCGCAACGGGAGAGGCCACAGCAGTGAGAGGACCGCATACCACAAAAAAAAAAAGAAAAAAAAGAAAAGAGAACAGGGACTTTCCTGGAGGTCCAGTGGTTAAGACACCTTGCTTCCACTGCAGGGGTCATGGGTTCGATCCCTGCTCAGGGAACTAAGATTGCACAAGCCGTGTGGCATGGCCAAAAAAAAAAAAAAGAGAGAGAGAGAACAGTGAGGATGGTATAAAGAAGGTCTCTGGAGAGGTGTTCCTTGAGGCTGGGAAATCACTTCCGTCACCTGCTCGATCCCCACAAGCACTGGACATCACTGTCCCCATTTTATGAAAGAGGAGGCTGCAGGTAAGACAGCACAGTGACCTGCCACAGTCTCACAGACAGTCAGAGCACGCTGTATTAAGGGTACCTGGGATTCGTTTTCAGCAGGTTTGATAAGACACTCAAGACACAGAAATGACTGTCATGAAGTAAGAAGTGTACTGTACTCATAGATCCCTAGAAACAGGAGGCAGGGCCCAACATGCAGGGTCACATGGGGAAGCACCAAGGTCAGTCAGGAGGCAGAGGCAGTAAGGGAAAAATACAGGCAAGAACTTTTATTGTGGTTTCTCCTGGAAGGAACGGGTGAGGCAGGGTAAACAGGCTCAAGAGGAGCTAGTTTGAATAATCTCAGCGAGATCCGGGGCATGGGGGCTGTGCCCAAGTTATGTGTCCTGTGGTGATTAGGGCAGGTAGACAGTGGCTCAGAGGGTGAGAGCCCCATAAAGAAGAGGGTTGGAGATGTGAGCTTTCGATTGGTTGGTCTGCATTTGAAAGGCATGCTTCCTGGCTAGTTGTTCACTATCTCTAGGAACTGGCTAAGCCCAGGAGGAGCAGTCCCTCCCTGGGTAGCAAGGTTCCAAGATGTTCAAGGCATCAGAATATAGAAAATAAGACACAGTTAATACACAGACTCAGCCTGGGGCTCAAGCTGCCCCCTTGGCTGCCCACAGTCACTGCAGGGACCAAGACCCTACTAAAAGGGACTCTCCACCTGTGGGAAGGATGCAACAGGTTGGGTTCAGCTACGTATGGAAAGAGCAGTGTTGCTCTTGTGTCACTTAGACACTATCTTGGCATGGGCTCATTAATCCTCATAATCCTGCAGGCAGAAGGGTAAAATGAGATAGAGAGAGGCCCTTAAACTGTGAAGCTAATGAAAAGGAAAATGAGTTTGTGCTGGGATGCCCAAGAATTGTTTTATTTTCTTATAAATTCTGCCCCATTTCAATTCAGAGCTTTTTGTCAAGAGCAAAGGACAGAGGAGGTGGTGTCCTTGATTAAAACAACACAAATACTGTTTTCAAAAATGTAGCTGGCTGGTGCCCATGTTGTTTTAATTTGCTGAGACCAGATTGTCCAGCCCTCGTGGATTTGATCCCAGACAGGCTCGTTTGACTTCTTCAGAGAAAAACTCTGTTTTCAGCCACAAACTGTACGCCTCACCCTGGCCAAATATGTTGCAATCCTTCCTAACAGTTCTTGTCCAGGAATCCCAAGCCCACCTTCTGGATCCCATTTCCAGATGTTACTCGTATGTCCTCCACATGCCACTGGCCCCAGGAGGAGACCACAGAGCTGGTCTCGGTTTACCCTCAGAGTAAAAACAGGAAAAGGTACAAGCATATGGTAGGTACTCCATAATTGTTTGCTGAGTGAATGAGTGAGCAATTGGATGGATGGATGGATGGATGAACAGATGGATGGATGAGTGGTAGATGGATGGATTCATGAATGGATGGATACATGGATGGGTAGATAGATGGATGGATGCATGAGTGGATGGATGTGTGGAAGCATGCATGCATTTTCTTTAGCCATTCATTCATTGATGGCTTTGGGCTTTAGGCTTGGTTCAAGTTCTACCAGGCTGGTAAAAAGAATTTTCCCTCTCTTTTCCAGTGAAATGTTTCTCCCCATATTGACTAGAACAGCTCTCTCTCTTTTTTAAAGGGGCTACCTTCTTCCTCAAGAAAATAAAAATAGAGCTACCATATGACCCAGCAATCTCACTGCTGGTTATAAATCCAAAGGAAATGAACTCAGAATCTTGAAGAGATATCTGAACTTCCATGATCACTGAAGCATTATTCACAACAGCCATGATATGGAAACAACCTAAGTGTCCACTGACAGATGAATGTCTAACGAAAACGTGGCATATTTACACAAAGGAATATTATTAGGCCATAAAAAAGGAGATCCTGCCATTTGCAACAACAAGAAGACATTATGCTAAGTGAAGTAAGACAGACACAGAAGCACAAATATTGCATGGTATCACTTATGTGTGGAATCTAAAAACGTCGCTCTTGCAGAAGCAGAGAGTAGGATGGTGGCTGCCGGGGCTGGCTGGGGAGTACAGGAAATGGGGAGGTGTTGGTCAAAGGGTACTAACCTACAGTTTGAAGATGAGTAAGTTCTGGGGAGCTATTTAATAATACTGCTGGTTAATAGTACTGAATTTCATACTTGAAATTTGCTAAGAATGTAGATCTTAAGTGTTCTCACCACACACACAAAATGGTAACTATGGAAAACAGAAGAATCCACCTCTGTCTCTTTCATTTTATTCTTTTCTCTTACTTTATGCCTTCAAACAAGCCTGGCAGCACGGAGAACACAGGGAGCTCGTGAGGACAGTCTCTCCTTTAAAAATGACCATGATCTCACCCCTCCTCCCACCCCCGTGGAAACTGGAGCACGGCTCAAGGAGACCTGCTGTCACAGGATCCTGCTTATGGGCACAAAAGCCGGGAAATTTCAGAGCCAGTCTGGGCCAGGGGAGGCCAGAGCTCGTGAGCTGGGCTTAAATGATTCTTCCAGACTGCAGAGAAGAGAGTGGCCTGCCCGCCGGCCAGCCTGCCCAGCGGCAAACAGGAAATCTCAGAATTTATAGATGACCCCGTCACAAGGCAAATGTTTTGGAACAAATTGTTCTTCTTTCTAAATCCTTGTTTTCCACAAGTTTTTCTTTCTGGATTCCCCCCTCCTTTCCACCTTCCCGCCGTCCTTGTTAAACCGGGGCCACAGCGCCACCTGCTGCCTGACATGGGCAGCAGGACTCCACTGGGCCCGGCCCTGGGTCCTGTCCCCAGCTCCCCTGCCCTACAATGAATGGGTGGGAGAGTGGCTTTCTGGCTCCTGTCCCGAGAGTTTGTGCTTAAGATCACGTACCAAGCGCAAAAGAAGTGTTCTGTGGTTCCTATGTGACCTGAAAACTTGCAGCAAACTCTCCCCACCGCACGTCCTTTGGGAGAGCCAAGACTGGCAGAAAAAGCAAGTCATGTGGCATCACTGTCCAAGGCCAGGTCTCCACTCCCCGCACACCAGCTGTGCCAGCTTTGGCCAATCACGTCAACCCAAGGAGCCTTGATTTCTTCTGGACTCAACTGCAGCTACTTCGCCAGGTGGTGTGGAAAACATAGGTGCACATGCCTGGCCCACAGAAGATGCTTCATTAACATTGGTCTCCTTTCTCTCCTATTTGGAGTGTTGCTCACTGGGAGGGAACAGCCTGGAGAGTCTGAGAGGAAAAGGCTGGACTTCAGAAAACTGTTATGTCTCTCTCCTTACAAGAGTGAGAGCTCCACACAAGCACACCACACCAGGGAACACGATGAGCCTCAGCAGAGCCCCCACTTGTGAGCTGAGTGACCCTGATGGGTTGCTTTTCCCTCTTCAGTCTGTTTCCTCCCCTGTATCTGGGACAGTAGTTGTACCCATGCCACAAAGCTTGCTCCGAGCACTGAAATGAAGGCACATCCAAAATTTAGCAGAGGAACTTGCAGGTAGTAAAATCCCCCACGACCCTAGCTACAATCATTATTATGAGACGAACACGGTGCCTGACACATACTAAGCATTCAGTTAATGAATGAATGAAAACATCAGAGGATAGAAGGCAGAAGACTTTGGTTAGTTATAGACCAGGCACCAACGTGCCATGAGACACTAAACGTCACTGTGCCTGATCCTCCTAATCCAGAAACATTTCTTTATTGAGTATAGGACCCTCTGCCCGGGACCTCAGTTTTTCCACCTGTCAGATGGGCATGACATCCATCCTCTCTTTTTCTCAGAGATACAAAGGGGATCTGTCCAGGGCTGTGTGTGAAACTGCTTTGAAAAGTTTAAAGAGTGTAGGAAGGAAGGAAGGCTTTATTTTCATTTAGAGTGGTTCCATGTGCCTGGTGGCTTCACCCTCATCCTCCAAGGATTCCTGGGGTTCTCTGGGGTATGTGGGATTTCTCTTGACACAGAGTGGTAGCCATATCCCTGAGCCCTGACTCACTGTGGGGGCGGGGGGTTCAGGTGAGTTTTATACTATTTACAAAGGCTGGGCTAAGTAACTCTTTTGCTACTGACACAAGTTGAATACACTCCAAGAAGTGAGTTCCCTCTCTAGGAAAGCTCCTCCTCTAACCCAGAGAGAGAGAGAATAATACACAGCGCGTCTCCAATATGGCAACTAGTTGGAGTGATTCATGGCAGGTGGATCAGGTGACATCAGGAAGCAAGGCTGGGGACACCTTGGGCACCATGATGGAGAGTCCCAAGCTAGTTTGGAGGCCCCTAGGGAGCCACAGAGGATTCATAGGCAAGGGAGGAACATGTCCAGAAAGAGAATTCAGGCAGCTGCATGAGGGATAAATTACAGCAAGGACTACACAGTTCCTTCCATGCCATGTGGCCTAGAGGTAGGATAATCAACCATCCTGGATCACCCAGGACAGAGGGAATTCCTGGGACATGGGATCTTCAGTTTTAAAACTAGGAAAGTCCCTGGGACTTCCCCGTGGTCCAGTGATTAAGACTCTGCACTTCCAATGCAGGGGGCATGGGTTTGATCCCTGGTCCGGGAACTAAGATCCCACATGCCATGCAGCACAGCCAAAAAAATAATAAATAAATAAAATTAGTAAGTAAACATTAAAAAAAAAAAAAAACTAGGGAAGTCCCGGGACAAGTTGGTCACCCTAATTCAGTGCAAAAAGCACCTCCTGGAGTTGTGCAATACTGATTCCAACCCCTGCCCTGTAAGGCGTGCTTTCCCCCACCTCCTCACCTGCTCTCACAGATACCCTGTCTCCTGTCCCTCAGTTCTGTTCTGCCGAGCAACGACTAGTTTATTGAATTAATACATAGGGATGGATTGCATGCTTATCCCTTCTAGGTAATCTCTGTGCATTTAAACAAAGGCCTCCTGGAAACAGTGTTTGATCCAGTGGAGTGACTCTAACCATAAACATTTTTAACCCAGGCGAGGTGGGGAAGACTTAGGGGCAGTAAGAGGGGGGTTGCCTGCATCACATCCCCCACATCCTGTCAGCGGCTATCTAGTTTACCTTGCACAGAGCCAGCTCTGTCGTCCTGGCTTTCCATTCACCCTCCTCCCCTGCCAAGCAAGCCTGCAGCAGCCTGGCCTGCTTAAATATTCTGTAAATAATGCTGACTACAGAACTTTATAGATAGACTCACAGAATCATAGCAATAGGATCACAGAATGTCAGAGTAGAAACAGATGCTAGACATCATAGAGTCCAGGGTCAGAAAATACACTGCACTCATGCTGCCACTTCCCCCTGCCAAACCCATGGCAGACATCGCTAATCAATCATGACACTGTCTAGCTGAGCTTGTTTGTAGCCTTAGAATCCTTCAAGGCGTTCCAGGAAGCAACTACCAATTAACTCAGATCTACTACTAATAGGTAAGGTTTATTGAATACACTTACTGTATTCCTTTTCCCACACCCTTTCTCACAAGTACCACCTGAATCACTAATTGTTTGGCGGGCCCTTTATATCAGGGTTTCTCAATCACAGCACCACTGATATTTGGGCTGGATAATTCTTGGTTGTGCGGGGCTGCCCCGTGCATCCCTGGCCTCTATGCACTAGATACCAGTAGCACTGCCCCCCCATCAGTCATGACAACCAAGACTGTCTCCAGGCATTGCCAAACGTCCCGGGGTGGGGGGGATGGGGGACAAAGTTGCTTCTGGTTGATAACTATTTGTTTATAGATTTTCTCTGATCTTCATAACTCCTCTGGATTTTTATTTTACAGATGAAGAAACCAAGGCCAAGAAAGGGCCCAAGACTAGTTGGTGACAAAAGCAGGATGCAGGGCCCAAATTCTCCTCCAAGGGCTCTCCCTCCTCCAGCCATTCGGGAAATTCCGTTCAGCTCATTGTCTTTGGCTGCAAATTCCTGGGGGAAGGAATGGAACCTGCAAGGCTGAGAAAAACCAGATGCCTAATCGATGCTCCTGCATTTGACAAGGGGCTGGAGGTGGACGAGGCCTGATGCCGCATGGCAAACGTCTCAGGCTCTTCTCCCCTGAAAATGGCTCTGGGTGCAGAGGCAGCCCGGGGGAGAGGCTATCTGGGAGCCTGTGATGCTTGAAGCGGCACGGAGGCTGTTAGAGAAGAGGCAGCACTATTACTAATAATACCCTCCTTCCCGTGAACGTTGACAGGGCTCTCCCCACTTCATGGGAAGCACAAGAAATGTGGCTTTGCCCCCAGAGGTTTGGGATTGAAATCCTGACAGTTTGGACATACAGCCCGTGGGCAATGTTTCCCTTCTCTGGGGCCTGTGTCTGTGCCAAGAATTCTTAACAAAGGGGGGGAAATTAATTAATTTTAAAAACCCTTAAAAAAAAGGCTCATGCAACTGACTGGTAAGAAACTGTCCATTTTTCTCCTTGGTAGCGATCAAAATGTCGTGAGTTTCTACACACGTATTTTACAGACGTTCCATAAATCCTCTCGTTGTGCTTCTTCCCTATAAGTGAGGTCCCCTGGGAGGTCATTGAGTTTCTTCACTACATGTATTCAAGAGAAAATTGGATGTAACACTTAGAGAAGGCAGCAGTCGGGGGAGCAGGGGTGGGGTGGGGTGGTGGAGGGTGTCTGAGGAGAGAGTACAGACTGAAAGTTCAGGGCCAAGGACAGCGACACCCCTTGTCTTGGAAATTCCTGACATTTCCAAACCGTCTTTGGCTTCTAGTGCACAAATAATCTCTTTGTGCTATCTTTTTTATCCCTTTTACGTATTTATTTCCAACTACAAAAGTAATACTTCTTTTGCACAAAATCTGAACAGGGAGAGGAAAGTAGAAAGAAACAAAACAGGTCTCCCCCCGCCACTCCCCAAAAAAAACCCCACCTCCGATCCCAAGGTTTCTTGCTTTGTTCTGTTTTGTTTTGAAGATTTTCCTGGGCAGTTTGATAGCATCATTTCAGCCACGGGGGTCCCACTTTCAGTGTGTGTGACAGTCACCCAGGGAGCTTGTTAAAACTGCAGAATCCCCAAGCCTGTACTCCCAAGCGTGGGGGGTTGTAGGTCAGGGGTGGGTCCCACAGATCTGTGTTTTAATAAAACCCTTGCTTGACTCTGATGTGGGCGGACATTGGACCACACTTTGAGAAATAATGAGTTTCAGGTTTTTCAGACCCTCGGCAAATCAGAGATGCGAAAATCCAGATTTAAAACAAAAATCGGGGTGGGGGGGGCTGAGGATTTGTTTTCTGGAAGGGCTTGGCTTAAATAGGCATTTCCCTTAGTGCCGTTAACATATGATTCCGTTCACACTCGGTGATTCAGCGACGCAGCCAGGACTTCATCTGCAGCACTCTGGGCCAATACGGCAAAACGCCACCTTTTTACAGAGCAGCGGTGACACCCATCTGCTCAAATAAATTAACGTTTCCATCTCAAATAACTCATTTGGCTGGATCATCAAGGTTACACGCCAACTCAGAGACAGGGGAGGAGGTGATGCAGGGGATGGGTGGGGGGCAGGAGAGGCATTTTGCAATGTATAAATTGCAACACCGCTGCATTTTTATAGCCAAAGGGTGCGGGGGGTGAACACAGTTATAGTGTAAATCACAGGCACCCGGTTACTGTCTCCTTCCATAATTCCCACTGATGCCTTGGGGTAGGTCATAGCCAGGGCTGCATCAGCTGGTGGGTGCAGAGAGCTGGGGCTGATGTTCCTGTGCAAGACACTGTGTGGAGTATGCACGAGCATGTGTGTGTGCACACGTGCATGTGTGTGCATGTGTGTGTGTTTTGGGGGGACAGTATCGCGAAGTGGGGATTGTTCTAGACAATAAGATCAAGAAGTTCAGTGAAGGGCACAGAGTACGTAGTGGAAAGGTATTTCTTTTCTTTTTTTTTTAACTTTGTACTTTGAAATAAATTTAGAGTTGAAGAAAAGTTTCAAAAATAGTACAGAGATTTCCCGTATATGCTTCACCCAGCTTTCTCTACTGATAACATCTTACACAACTATTGCACAGTGAGCCAAACCAGGAAACTGACATCGGCGCATCACTGTTATTAGCCTTCAGGTCCTATTCCCATTTCACTAGTTTTTCCACTCATGTCTTTTTTCTGGTGAGCAGGTACTTTCAAGTCAGAGAGATTTGGGTATGAATCCCAGCTCTGTCACCGTGAAACTGCCCAAGCCCTACCATCTCTCGGAGCCCTGGTTTCTTCCCCATAAAATGGGAGATGACCGTCTCCACCTAATAGCATCCTGGTTACGACTGCATGCAAAACTGTGTGTCCAAAGCTCAGCACAGAAGTAGGAACCCATGTTCGTTTTCCTTTCCCAAAGTCTTTCAATGGAGCACACTCCATCCTCAAGGACAAACCTGGACATTTGCATAAATTCCTGTTGGACCAGCTTGACTTAATCTCAGCTGCTGGATCAAGTGGCTCTGTTTTGGAAAAGAAAAAAAGAAAAGACAGGAGGCGAGGAAATTAATTAGGAAGCCATTGCAATAACTCGTGTAAGCTAAGTCTGCACAGTGGCAGCAGAGAGGGAGGGAGAGGAAAAGTTTAATAAACATTTCAAATGCAGAATAAAGAGGAGCTGATGACGGTTTGGATGTGGAGAGGGGAAGTGGGAGGAGCCTACGATGAACAGATTACACTTCTGAATGACTGCTAATCTCTTTCACTGAGATGAGCAAGAGGGAACCAGCTCAAGGGAGGAGAGAGGCCAGAAGCAATAGTAACCCTGACCAGCACTTGCTGAGTGCCTGCTGTATGCCTGCCAGGCACTGCACTTAGCGCTTTCCGAGACCGATGTCACTGAATTCTCTTAATAACCCAAGAAAATTGTCACACAGAGAAATTAAGTCACTTGCCCACATACTTTTTTGGGGAAGTATTAAAACAAAGTACCTGTAGGCAGCACTGGCTACGTAATTTGCAGGGCTCACTGCAAAATATAAATGAGAACACCTTGTTCAAAACGTATTAAGAACTTCAGGACGGTGAGAGGCAAACATTAAACCAAGCACGGAGTCCTTCTGAGAGTGGGGCCCGGTGTGACCGCACAGGTCTCAGGCCCTGCTGCAGGAAATCTATGTGAAGGCAGCCACGAAGAAAGACTTTGAGACAAGAAGAAAGCTAAGAGAAAAAAAAAAGATAGAGGAAAGCTAAGGAAGAACACGGACCGCCACACTCACTGCAAGCCGCAAGAGAAACTCACAAGGAGTAGCCGGCAAGTAGAAGCAGGAAGAGGAAGACGCAGTCAGAGCCACCGGGGTTGAAGGAGCCCCTCTGTTTGCCAACTGGGACACTGCTGTTGGCTTCGGAAGCCCAGCTTCTCGGGAGGCGGGGAGGCAGAAGCCGACTGCATTACACAGTGGGCTGAATGGAAGTGCGGGAGCCGCAGGGCAGCCCTGGCATTCTTATCTCAAGAAGTTCTCCCCTTGCCAAGATCAGAGGGCAAGTTTGTGGCACCACAAAAGTGATTTAAAAAAAAAAAAAATCAAACTGCTGAAAGACTGCTTCTCATTTGGGTCCCCTGGGCCCTAGGAAATGCCTTTTTCCTCCTTCTGCTCTTTCTCCTCCCACTTAGCCTCACAAATGTTTGGCTGACTCCATCCTTAAATTGTGGCCGGGGACTGGAGCTGAAACGCCTTTGAGGATTCTTGCACAGCAACCACTAAAATCTCTTTCTGGGGACTCAAGTGCTGCCAAGGCTTCAGTGTGGCCAGGGGGGCTTAGATCCGGGAATGGGCTACTTTCCTTTGTTTGGACAAATGCAACCAGGAGGGACAAATCATCATGGGCTGTTTATTTATAGATATTGGCTGGGCTGTTGGTCTCATTCCGAATAAAGATACTAAAAGGAAAAGAGGCATCTCGTAGCTCCTAGACTCAGCCTCACAAAAAGAAATTTGCCTTCCATTTCAAAGCCTCCTGTTTTCAGCGTTATCCTCCTGAATGCCTTCACTCCCCTTTTCCTTCCTAAGCCGTAGAGTCCCCAAACTATTGGAAGCTCCCCCAAATGACTGGCCTTCCACCCAAGGATGTAGATCAACACTGACATTGGCACTGAACCCCTAGACTTCCCATGACGGGTTAATTCCTGAGCCTAATAATAATCGGTGTCTTCAGGAATTTGTATGTTTCTAAAGTCACAGGACTTGTCCGTACCACAGCGAAAGTTTAACTTTTTGAAAAACAGACTTCATTTTTGGAGCAGTTTTAGGTTCACAGCACAACTGAGTGGACAGTATAGAGAGTTCCCATGTGCCCCGCCCCACCAACACACACAGCCTCCCCACTATCCATGCCTCCCGTCACGGTGGGGTATTTCTTACAGTCGATGAACCTACACTGACTCACCATCATTGCCCAAGTCCATAGTTGACACGAGGGTCCTCGCCTGGTGTCGTACACTCTATGGGTCTGGACAAATGAAAATGACATGTATCCACCATTACAGGATCATACAAACTATTTTCATTGCCCTGAAAAGTGCTTTGCGCTCCACCTATTCATCCCTCTCAATCCAACTGCTGGCAACCACTCATCTTTTTACTTTCTCCATAGTTCTGCCTTTTCCAGAATGTCATATAGTTGGAATCGTATAGTATGTAGCCTTTTCAGAGAAAAGTTTAATTTTAACTTTTAAAATGCATGCTTAATGTGGAAAAACCCAACTGCACAGAAGTAGATGCCGTTTCTGGTGTGAACCGGTCTGTGCTATGCTATGTTGCAGCCCCCAAATCTCAGTCACTCCTAATGAGTCCATTTCTCAATTATACAAAGTCTGATGCAGGACAATGGGGATTCCCCCAGTCTCAGCCCATGGAATCAGAGTCACTGCAACAAAGGGGAGAGTAAAGTAAAAACACTCCCACCTGCTTCTAAATACCTCCACCCAGAAGGGACACACAGACACACTCACTCCAATGGCCAGATGAGTCACTCAGCCCCTATCAGACCACATGGAGATGAGGAAACGGATGTGAACACAGGGCTATGCAGTGAGCATGACTATCTCTGCCACAGACTGAAAGTTATCTCCAAGCCCCGATCCCGCTCTGCAGAGGTAACTAGTTCCTGTTAACAGCTGGGTCGGTATCCTTCCAGATCGTCCTCTAATACATGCGTATTTATGTACGTTGCTCATAACCTACTCTACTACACAGTCACGTGTGATACGTAAAACTTCTTCTTTTACATAAATGGGACGGTACTTTGCCTGCATTCTTGCAATATACTTTTTTTTCACTTGACAGTGTATCTTGCGCACCCACTGCAGTAGAGATGAGTTTAAATGTGATTTAACAATAAAACAGTGACAGTAAACTGTTCTCTCTGGTGCTCTCTGCTCTGGTTGTGAGTTCCCGGGCCACAGGGATAGCATCTCATCACTGGTGCCATTAACTGGGGCTTTCCTGTTTACTAGGTGTGGTGCTAAGTGACTTACCCACTCCCAAAAATGCCAGAAGGTCGATGACATTATCAACTCCCTCCAGTGTTCAGACGATGTACCTGTAGCTCAAAGAGGTAAAGAAATGTCCTATCCAAGGTCACACAGCTGGTGAGTGGCAGGAGGCAACCTACTGGACTCCAGAACTTGGGTTTTCTCCTCCTTCTTGCCTGTGGTGCATCTTCAAAGCCTCAGTGCCTACCCTGGTCTTAGTACTTGATAGGTGCTAAGTAGTATTTATTGAACAAATGGCTAAGAGGTGCGCAGAGACTGAATGGAATCCCCAAAACTATTCGGAAATGGCTGTAGGCACCTATAGGCTTACTGCCACTATCAGTCTCCAGACTCTTAAACATAATGTGTACTTGTATTCGTATTCTGATACCACAAATTCCATGTGTTTCCTGCTAAGTACCTCCAGCTCCCACCAGCACAGGGTGAGAGCATCTCACCGTCCTGCTGGGAACCCCCAGGCTCCCTCGCACTTACACTGAAACCCCCAGTCCCACCAGGCAGTGTGCCCCCACTCTGCTCACAGATTTCCTTCACTCCTCTGTGTCTCTGCTCAAATGTCCCTCTCCAGAGGCCTTCCCTGACCCCTACCTTGAAGAACACACTCTGTCTTCTCCAAGCTAGGGGTCCTCAGCCTCAGCACTAAAGACATTTGGGGCCAGACGATTCTTTGTGGTGAGGGCTGTCCTGCGCATTGTAGCATGTTGAGCAGCATACCCGGGCCCTCCCCACCAGATGACAGTGGCACCCCTACACAAACACCCAGTTGTGACAACCAAAAATGTCTCCAGACATTGCCAACTGTCCCCTGGGGGCAAAGCCTCCCCCACTGAGAACTCCTGTTCTAAGTGATTAGCATGTACACAGCAAGCTCTCAAAAAAGGTCAAAAAGATGAAGCTCTTCTAAGAGGCTAGCATAGCCCCTCTAAAGAGGCATTTCTCTGTGTCCTTCTGGAAACGACCCAGACCACTAAACATGGCAGCCCTAGAAGGAACCTAGGACTGGTCTCCTGTTAAACAGAATTAGATCTTCTAAGCAAAGATCTTCTGTGAAAAGACTTTCTGGGATGTACAGGGGGGAAATGCTCAGGTTTTCTCTTTGCTTCCTAACTAGCCACAGAAGGGGAAATGAATAAGGGAAGCATGCTCATTCTTCATTACAGCCTCCAAGAATTCCTGCCTGGACTTCTCACTCAGAAACCAGGTAGGGGCTGCTGACAGGAGCAGCTGGGCTAAAAGGCAGGGAGCCAAGGGCTGGCTTAAAACTCTTTCCAGGTCTACTCCAGAATAAAGTTGTCTCTCTCTATATAACTAACCCAATTCCATGGTTAAGAACACAAGTTCGGAGTGAGCCTGAGAAATTCATGCTGTGAATGAATAGCTGAGGCAAAAGCAATAAAATGCATTCCTTTGGGACACCCTCCCCCTGGGGTTTCTGGCTTCGAAGGGACAATCCAAACCTGTGCTTCAGACCTTGCCATTTTCCTGCGGGTCTGACCTCCAAGGCAGGGCATGCCGTAAACCAGCCAGGAACCTCCTACATGTGCCCCCAGGAAGCTTGGCTGGAGGCTAGCTGCTCTAAGAAGTACCTTCAGCCCCAAGCAGGGAAATGTGATAACTGTTTTGCTTCTTGGAATGATTTTCAGGTTCATTTATTCAAACATTCTGCAAATGCTGATGGGGCCCTAACCATGTTCCTCGTAGTCTATGAACAAGTGGTTAAGAGTGCTGCTGGCTCTGAAAACAGACAGCTCACTTAAATGCCAGCTCTGCCACTTACTAACTGTGTGACCACAGGAAAATTACTTAATTTCTCTGAGCCTAATTTTACTCATACATAAAAGAGGGAAAAAAACATCTACCCTTGGGGCAGTGATGATTAAATGAGATAATGCATATAAAGTGCTTAGCAGAGTAGCAACAAATGGGAAGCAGATATTGGTATTATTATTACTAATATTATTACTCTATATTCAGAAAAATGTAGATAGCTTTGTAATCCCTGGACACAGAGTGCAAAGGGACAGTGATGGACAACAAGGCTGGCTGGTAGGTAGAAAAGCATTGTTTCTGACTGACAGAGGATATAGAAGCATACAATCTTAGAACAGAAAGGCGTATTCTTGATTATTCAGTTCAACACACTCTACAAGTAAGGAAGTAAAGTTGAAATACTCGGATTTGGGGTGAAGTGACTTGTCCAAGGTCACAGAGAAAGTTAAGGGTAGGCCTGGGCTGGACAGAGCTCAGGCTTCCTGACGCCCAGAGGCTTTTCCATTGCTTTATCTATCACTGATGTGAGGGCGAAAGGGAAGTACCTCCTCCCTCAATGTAAACCAAGTCCATGGTCAGACAGATGTTCCAAAGACGTTGCTGGTGGAAAATTCAAGTTGACATATAGTATTTTTAAGGAATGTTTCCATAGAGATGCACAAATAATTAGAACAATAATCCCTTATACAGATAGAAAAGAACCATTCATTCGAACAGGACGGGTAGAGGGGGTGGGGGTGATGTGCTTGTTCTCCCAGAACGGTGGACAGAAAGGCCAGGCTGAACTCCAGAGATCTGGGTTTAAAAGCCAACATTCCAGATGGGGGTAGGGGGTGGGGAGGTGGACTGAAATCTTTTGACAGTCCTGCTCATGGATAACACCCAGCCGGCACATCTTCATTGAACAAGCATGTTTTTCTGTAAGCAGGGCCCTGGCTGAGGTGCTGACCACAGAATGTCAGCTCCTCTCTTGAAAAGCATTTCTGCCTTATGAGTTTCCTCTTGCTACTATAACATATGGCCACAAACCTAGTGGCTTATAGCAACACAAGTTTATGTTCTGGATGCCTGAAGCCTGAAATCAAGGTGTCAGCAGGGCTGGTTCCTTCTGGAGGCTTCAGGGGAGATGGGTTTCCTTGCCTTTTTCCACTTCTGGAGGCTGCCCATGTTCCTTGGCTTGTGGCGCATTCCTTGCATCCTTCCAGTCTCGTTTCCATCATCACATCTCCTACTGCTGACGACAGCACAGGTGCAGGAGTGTACTAGTTGAGGGGTCTTTGGAAAGGTACTTAACTCCTTTGAGCCCCAGTTTCCTCTTCAGAAAGACAGAGGTGATGGGAACACGTTGAATGAGGTATGTGTGAATGTTGAGCACCCGGCCTGGCACACAGTAAGGACTCAAGAAAGGCTGCAGTTTTTACAACAACAATGATTATTATTACAGCCACCGTCATCATCCAATACTCTCATTTCCATGACAGAGCTCAGGGGACACAGATGGAGAGGTGTACCATCTGCCAGGGGTCTCAGGAAAGACTTCAGAAGAGTTAAGCCCAGAGCTGGCTTGATCAGAAAACTGTGAAGGAATCTGGCCAACAGACAAAAGGGAGAAGGGGCGTTCTGGACAGAGGAACCTGCACAGTGAAAGGCACAGGTGTTGGAAAGTATATGGGGCGTTTATAGAATCTGGAGGGCTCGGGTGGACAGAGTAGAGGGTCAAGGGTCAGTGTCAGGAGGCAGGATGGATGGCAAAGAGCTCAAGAGTTCGGTCTTTGGAATCAGGGGGGCCTGGGCTCAAGCCCCAAGGCTCCACATAAGAGCTCTGTAACCTGGGGCATCTTCTTTCTCTCTCCCCATCCTCCTTTGTAAAAAGTGGGTGGTGACAGCACCTACCTCCCACGGTTGTTGCAATCAATGATTTGGGAGCGCTCAGGGGTCCCTTGGAAAGGGCTTTGCAGACCTGGCTGAGGAGCCACTTTCTCTCCTCTCATTTACCCTTCACTCTATGCCCTCTGTCCCTTCTCCTCCACCAACAGGAAGTCTGAGCACTGACCTTCCTAAACTCATGTTTCTGTCATCGGCCTCCTGAACTTAAAAATAATAGTTTTTTCACAGGTGGAAAAGATGTTACGAGACCTTTGCTCGCCTATAAAACATGGGTAATGATAGCATCAGCCTCTTATGGTTGCTTTGAGGATTCGCAGAGACCGTGCGGAAGGTGTTTGAAATCGTATCGTGGGAGGTTAATGGCGTAGGCTCTGGAGTCGGATGGATTGAGCCCAGATTCTGGCTGTGTCAGTTACCAGCTCTGTGACTGTGGGCAAACCTCTTTCAGTCACAATCCCTAGTCTGCAAAATAAGGACGATAATGTCAATCACAGAGGACCTCTGGGAGGGGAGTACTAAGAGAGTGCCTAGGATATACTCATTAACTATTATTATGATGATGCTCTTTTCTTTTACATATGAGGAAAATTATTCTCAGAGAGGGGAAGTGCCTTGCCCAAGGTCACACAGCAACTTGGTGGCGATCCATCACACAGGAGGCAGCTTCCTGTAGGATCAAAGGTCCAGGAGAGCTCTTGGCACAAGTTCCAGTGCCTGGAACCTGAGACTATGCAGAGCGCTCCCTCTTCGTAGGCTGTTTTCCTGTGTGAAGGGCGAGGTGGTATCCTCCAACCCACAGCCGACAAATCCGCTTCGGTGGCCACTGCATCCCAGGGCTGTGCAGCTCCGCCTGCTGAGGAATCAGATGGCACCAGCAGACGGTCTCTCCATGCTACTGGAGCCTGAATCGCTCCCATCATTTATTTTGGACAGGACACAAGATGGGATATCAAAGGAATCAGCTGCTGGTCAGAGGAAACGGCTAAGGGGCCAGACCTCCTCCTGAGGCTTCCAGGAGCAGAGTAAACACCCTGTGCGAGTGGGAATCTGGCTCCCCCATTTTAATCTGACTTTATAAATTGAAACTTAATCCATTCAAAGATATAAGAGGCAAACTGTCCTGGTATAAAGTTTTTTACTAAAAAAAAGTTAGTTTTATATACTTTTTTAAAAACTGGAAGTATTTATAGAGTTCAAGTTAAGATTGAAGAGTTTCAAGCAACAGTTGGGGCCAATGAAAGGAAAGGGTTAGGACTCCTGGTTCCCCACATTCAAACAAGCCAAAGGATGACCTTTGGCTCGGGGTTGCATTTTTCCGTCGTGCTCTGCTGAATAAGTGAGCTTCTCAGACTTCTTGGGAGCAGATGCTGGTGTGAGTAATGCCTTCCTTTGCTCAAGGCACAACATAAACACCCCCTAATGCCCAGTCAGTGTGCACACAAGATTTCAACTACCATCCAGGCCAACAGGCACCACTGCCATTGAGAGGCGATTGCCACAGTCTGGCTTCAAGAGCAAGAATGCTTGAGGAAGAGGTTCTGGGGAGGGTGGCTCATGGGGGCCACAGACGCTAGTGTTTGCGGCTTCCATTCTGAGTGTGGGCAACCAGGTCACGGATGGGGTGATGCTGACATTTTCCTTGGCAGATAGAGCATGGTGGAAAGGACAACGACCTCAAGGTCAGCAGATCTGGGATCAGATGCCTACTGCATGCCCAAGTCTACCCTCAGCTTTCCCATGTATAAACTGGAAATCTCCAGGAGACATACTCTAAGTTTTTTGTGTGTGTTGTTTTTAATAGACTTTAATTTTTGAAGCAGTTTTAGGTTCACAGCAATGTTAAACAGAAAGTACAGAGAGTTCCCATATACCTCCTACATACCCACACATGTGCAGCTTCCCTCATTCTCAACATCCCCCAGCAGAGTGGTACATCTGTTACAGTACAATCGATGAACCTACACTGACACATCACAATCACCCAAAGTCATAGTTTACATTCAGGTTCAGTCTTGGTGTTGTACATTCTATGGGTTCTGACTAATGTATAACGACATGCATCAGCCATACATGTATCAAACAGAACAGTGTCACTGCCCTAAAAATCCTCTGCACTCTGCCTATTCTTCCCTGCTCCCACCCAACCGCTGGCAACCACTATCTTTTCACCATCTCCTCAGCTCTGCCTTTTCCAGAATGTCATATAGTCGGAATCATACAGTATGTAGCCTTTTCAGATTGCCTTCTTTCACTTACTAATACGCATTTAATTTTCCTCCATGCCTTTTCATGGTTTGATAGCTCATTTCTTTTTAGTGCTATTAATAGACCACTGTCTGGATGGACCACAGCTTATTTATCCATTCACCTAGTGAAGGGCATCTTGGTTGCTTCCAACTTTTGGCAATTATGAATAAAGCTGCTATAAACATCTGTGTGCAGGGTTTTGTGTGGACATAAGTTTTTAACTCCCGAAGTCTGAAAAAGCAAACCAGCTGTGTCTCGGATATACAGCATCCTTCTGATAGTTTGCAGTCTAGAAGTAAGCCCAAAGGAATTTACTCTGCTGTGTCAGTCACATCGGCCACTAGAATCTGAAAAACTATAGCTAAGAATACCAGGGAAATGGCTGAAGTGGAGATCAGAAGCTATGAATTATCTTTATACCCATGGGAATAACAACCTTTTGTTCAACCAGTTTTTCATAGCAGAATCAAAAGGTTATCAAGGAAATACTCCCTCCACCCCCACCCAGGCCCCGCCAATCAATTAAAGGCATACCTCATTTTATTATGCTTTGCAGATACTGCATTTTTTACAAATGGAAGGTTTGTGGCAACCCTGCGTCAAGCAAGTCTATCGGCACCATTTTTTCAACAGCATTTGCTCACCTCCTGTCTCTGTGTCACATTTTGGTAATTCTCGAAATATTTCAGACTTTTTTATTATTATTATATTTGTTACAGTGATCTGTGATCAGTGACCTTTGATGAAGGCTCAGATGATGGTTAGCATTTTTGAGTAACAAAGGATTTTTAACTTAAGGTATGTACATTGTTTTAAGACATAATGCTAGTATACACTTAACAGACCACAGTATAGTGTAAACATAACTTTTATATGCACTGGGAAACAAAAAAAATTCATGTGATTTGCTTTATTGTGGTGGTCTGGAACCAAACCCGCAATATCTCTGGGGCCTGCCTGTACTATTGTTAGGATGAACAACAACAGAATTGCCCTCTACTTCAGCCTGTCTAGGATTCAAAAGTGCTTTGGGAATGCTAATTCATTCATCTTCACAGTAACCCTGGGAGTGTTCCACTAAATAAAATCTGTATTACTTTTACCACTACAAAATACATAGTGCCGTTCTCATGATGGAAAACATACGCTAGCTATGATCTGAAAGGAATAACGGTGAGAAAATGCTCTGGGTGGTCTGAGCTCACATGGACAGTCTGAATAACTCCCAGACGTAAGCACTGCACCCTGACCTCTGCACTGGTGAGGAAGCGTTGCTTCTGAAGGGTCAGGGCCGGGAAACACCTTCTGATGACCTGAGTAGCACGGGGCCCTGGGAAGCTCTTAGGTTCACTGAGTTTGAGTCTCCTGAAATAATATTATTTATTATTCTTGGCTCTGCAGCTCACTTACTGGGTGACTTTAGGGAATCATGTAACCTCTCCAACTTTACTCACTTGTAAATGGGTTCATTGTTTTTGCCCACCTCGTGGCGGTGTTATGCCCATAAAACAATTGAGGGCATACCAGTAAGGCCCTTTAATCATTTGGTGGGCTGCCTCAGAAATCCTAACTGTGCACAGTGAAAGAGCTTACAGAGATGACTGAGGTCCTGGCCAGCGATCATCAACTGGGGACAGACTTTGCAATCAGCAAACTAGAGCCCAGGCTGTGGGAACCTGGGGCAGTGCAGGTCTGGGGTAAATGCATGGACTTCTGAGTTGGAAAGACCTGGGCTCAAATCCCAGCTCTGCCACTTGCTGGTTGTGTGACCTTGGGTAAGTCAACTAACCTCTCTGAGCCTCTACTTCCTGTTCCATGAACTGAGAAAACCCAGTCTCTTAGGGTTGCTATAGGGATTAAATGAAGCATCTGACATTTAGTAGGTGCTTAATAAAGGGCAATGGTTGCAAGGGTCTATCATCTTCCATGAGGTCTTATGAATGTAATGCAGTGTTTCCAAAATGTGCAGTATTTTCACCACTTATGGGAAACAAGGAGAGGGTTTTAGGTGGGACACGGAAATTCTTAGATATGTGGAATTAGGAACAAATAGGGCACATCAGACTGTTACTGATTAGAATGGGGATACATTTTTAGAAAACGAGTCAATTTTAAAATGACAGTAAAGAAGTGATTATATAGTTGGACTTGGGGTAACAAAATTTGAAGGTGGTATACGAAAGCCTTAAACCACAAATGGCTGATGGCATAGCACAAAGGTGCTGGGCTAAGAGCAGGTTCTGAACTTAGATTTATACCCATCAGTCATATGGCTGAGGCCAGGCTCCTAAGTCTCTATGAGCCTCAGTTTCCTCACCTATAAAATGTGATGATAATATCTAGGAAGGTAAAAATGAGGTAATAAAAATAAAAGCTCTTGGAAAACTGCAATAGCACCATCCAGCAAAAGGGAAACCTCTTTTTTGTTTTTTGTTTTTTGTTTGTTATCCCTAATGTGTGCTTTGACAGAGAAATAATCTACACTTAGCTGCCAGCGGAGAAGACTGCAACATAGATAAAGTTCAAAGTCAAGGATGGTTTCAATGCTCACCCTGCCATTTACCATCCTGCAGACTTGAGTAAGCTGTTTTAAGGTTTCTGTGCTTCAACCTCCTCACCTGTAAAACGGGGTTAATAATAACAATACCATTTGCAATTCAACTCAAAGGCCAAAAAGGCCAACAACCCAAAGGAAGATGGGCAAAAGATGTGACAAGACAGAGGACCAAAGGTGAAATACAATGGCTCTTCAACATATAAATGTATTCTCTATCTCACTCATAAGATACATGCTAATTAAAACCACAATGGGTATGACTTTTTATCATCACATTTGCAAAGATCAGTTTGAGAAAGCTGTGCTGGTAAGGTATAAGAAATAGTTTTGCCTTTATAGTGATGGTGAGGAGGTAAATTGTTACCACATTTATGGAGAGCAATTTACATTTTGTCAAGAGTATAAAAGTACAGACCCTTTGAGGCTGAATGCTAGGGTCCACATCGTAATCCCCGGAATGTGTGTTACCTTATGTGGCAAAAAGGATTAAGTTAGGAATTCCGAGGTGGGGAAATTATTCTAGGTTATCCAGGTGGGTCTGATGTAATCATAGGGGTCCTTATAAGAGGGAGGGAGGAGATCAGAGAGGAGGAGGTGATGTGCTGACAGAGCAGAGATTAGTGTCCTTTGGAAATGGAGGAAGGGGCCACAAGCCAAGGAAGACAGGTGGCCACCAGAAGCTGAAAAAGGCAAGGAAATGATTTTTCTGGAGCCTGCAGAAGGAATCTGACCTGCCAACACCTTAATTTTAGCCTGATGAAATTGATTTTGGACTTCTGACCCCCAGAACTGTGAGAGAATACATTCTGTGCTGTCCTGAGCCACTCGTTTGTGGCTAAGCAGCCAAAGGAAACTAACACACATTCTGCCACTCAGCAACCCCACTTCTAGGACTTCATCCTGTAGACACACCTGAGTAGGTACAAAATGATGATGCATGAGGTTATGCGTTGATCTCTGCAGGTCAGCCGTTCTGTCCACGAACAGGCTCAGGCTGTGATTTCATGCTGTCTGTGGGGCTCAGTCACACCCAGGTACGCTTCATCTTTCCCATTACACTGAAACTGGCAAAGCGACACCTCTCTGCCAACCCCGCGTCCAGTGTTGAAATTGCAGGAAGATCACCATTGCTGCAAGTTTCCAGCTCACACCCCCGGGGTCAAGTGCTAAGGAAGCCCCTCATTACCTAGTCCGGAGAAGCCTGCGGGTGAGCCCAAACGGAGCTCTCCTCTCTCTACAAACACAATACACCGCTCTTTGTCTTCACTGCAGAGCGAGTCTTTTTCCTGACACTCGAGAAATACTCCTGCGTGAGTATTTCTCAAAGAGGGAGAAAGAGGAAAGCAAAATAAATGTATTTCCATGACTTCGAGTACAAATCCCTGTGTGGGGCCTCGTGCCATCCTCAGAGCTGGGCTAGAGCTATTTTAAAACTAATGTTGTGCATGAGACGAACCTACTCGATTGAAAAGTCTTCTGTTACAGGATAGAGATGGGCAAGAAATCAGCGCTGGGGCTCTCTGAGTGCTTGATTGTGGCTGCATCAGCAAACCTGCTCCGAGTTGACCGTAAACCTTTCGTGGGGGACTCAGGAAGCAGGGCTGACAAGGTAAGTTGAAAACCTGAGCCCCTCTGACTAGCAGTCCTCCCAGGCTGCTAAAAATACCCAGCGATCTGCTCCAAGCAGGGGCAGGCCAGGGAAGCCTTTCTCCCCCACTCCTCCCCCACCTCCCTGTGTCGGGGAAGAAAAGGGGCCGGTTAAGGAGGTGGAGATGGTGGGGCAGAAGAATTCACCAAATACAAGGTAAGGCAACTCTTTTTTTTGTTTTTTCAAAATATAGTTATTTTTCAAAAAAGGTAAAGCAACTCTTGCCAGCCCTGGTGCTGTGTGCCAGAGACGCAGAGGTGTCTCCCTAGACTAAAAGAGCTTAGATGGAGGTGAGGGCAAAGCACAGACTTCAGAGCCAGAGAGATCTGGGTTCGGATCACAGCTCTGCCATTTATACTTGTTTGTACAGTCCTGTGCCCAAAGCATGTGGCTTTATAAGCCTCAGTTTTCCCATCTGCAAAGTGCAGCTAATAATCTGAACTTGTGGACTGCAAGCTTTAGGGATAATGTATGGCAAGTGCCTGGCACAGAGTGGGTTCTTTACAAATGGTAGCTGCTATTATTGCTCTGACAGTCTAGTGAAGAAAGATCTTTAAAAGCAAGGGGAAATCAAACAAGGAGGAAAATTGCATACAATTCCAGGGTTGTATGGTTTGGGTAGCAAGTATCAGAAAAATTCTCAGGAAGGAAAGGTTCTTGCTAAGACCTCAACCAATCTCTAGTCATAGAAATCTCTCCCAAGCTTCTGAAGCCGATAAATGCTGCATTTCTTCCAGCCTGCCCCGATCTGCCAAGGCTTTGTCCTTTTTTTGGAGCGCCATTGCAATATTCACCCATTTAGTGTTTGTAGCACTGATTGGCATCATTCCTTCTCTGACACCCAGGGAACTGGAAAATGACAAGTGTGTGATAAAAGAGTAGAGCAGAGGGTCTGGGTAGATAGCAAAGAATACCCTGGGTAGAGGAGGCAGGGAGCACTAGCAGACGAGGCACGTGTATCACCCAGAGGCCAATCAGAAAGCCTGGGCCACTAGACACACCTGCCCCCACTTCAGACACCAGCCCCAAGTGGGGTCCCCAGGCCACCTGCACGTCTGGCCACAAAACCAAGGGGTTCCCATGACCCACTTTGGTTTGATTATTCCCTAGAACAACTCACAGAACTCAGGAAAGTGCTATACTTATGATTACGGTTTTGTTGTAAAGGACACAGATCAGGACCAGCCAAAGGAAGAGACACGTAGGGTGAGGTTCGGGAGGGTCCTGAACATGGAGCCTCCCTGCCCTCTCCCCGGGAATCAGGGCATCATCTATGTGTTCCATCATCAACGTGAATTCTGGCAGAGCTATGTTTTCACCAACGAGGAAGCTCTACCAGGCTTTTCTGTGCAGAGATTTGGGATTTCATCACATAGGCATGATTGACTGAATCATCGGGAACATACAGGGATGGGGATTCTGGGAAACGTGGGTGAGCCCAGTCAAGGTGACGTGGTAAAGCCACCATGTACATGAGATTGGTGAGAAGCCAACCCCAAAGCAAGCCCAACCCTCATGGTGGGGGGCAGGGGAGGAGACACCCATCTCCACAGTGTGAATTAATGGGTAGTAACAAAGATGTTTCTAGAACAACCCTGGAGCCCCAGGACTCTGGGACAACACTGACTGTTCCTTTGGTCTTTTTAAGACTGCAGACACCCTGAGAGGAGAAGTCATCAAGACACAAGCCCAGACTCACTAGAGTCTAGGGGATTTCTGGTCCTTTCTCTGCGTCTAACTTGTTTTCTCATCCTTGACTGACTCAAACCTCCAATGCAGCAAAGCAGACTTTGTTTACCCATGGTGTGTAGGATTGAGTTACTCTTTGGACTGTGTTTCTATATGAGCCAAAGGCAGACCCAGGAGCCCTCAAGCTGATGGCTTTGCATGTCCCTCACCAAATCCATGCACCGTCGTCCCCATTAAGGGCTATGTACAAAGGACCTGACACGGACCACAGGCTGGGTGAGCCCGTGAGTCCCACTTTCTGCAGGAAGGACGGGGTCTCTCCTGCCACCTCCTTCACCCTGCCTCTCAGCCGTTTCACAGCCTGTTAGCACTTCTGTCACAGAGGAGCTGAAACTCAAATCAGTCCATTTCACCACCTGGAAGCCCACTTAGAGGAGACAATGGAGGGGAGGGGGGAGTTCAAGAGCTAACATGATGACCCAGGTTATCAGTTCCTTCCAGATACTCATTCACAAGGTATCTGGAGAAAATTGAAACATACAAAGAAAGTAGATGCAGAAGAATATTCTGGATAACAGATCCACTTCTGAGGAACAGGCCGATAGATCTGATAATGTCCTCAGTTTCCCAGGAATTGTTTAATTTCAAAACCCCATCTTGTTGCTGGGTGAGGTATCTTTATTTTTCCTTAGAAAAATATGGTCAAAATATCTATAGACTAGAGACCAGCACCTCAACATTCATCCTTGATTTTTCCCTCCCTCTTCCCCCACATCCAAGCCATTAATAAGTCCTACAGCCGTGACCTCCAAATCACTTCTCAAGACCACCTGCTGCTCCTTGCCTAGCTCCAGGCACCGAGCTAGTCCCAACTCCATTGGCTCTTGCCCTTGTGACTGCAACTGCTTCCCAACCAGATCCAAGTATCCTGCCCTGCCAACATGGGCTGCTGTCGTGTTCTGGCAATATGACGTGTTCTTGGCTGCCCTCTTGGACTAAAGAATTGCCCTCACATGAGTCCCACCCGCTCAATGTTTTAGAATATAGAATGCAGATTCCCAGGCCCCCTTGTGGGTGTGTGACCCAGAACCCACGTATCGGCTGCTCCTCACGATGAGGAGTGAGTCCCAAAGGTCTGGGTTTGCTGGTGTACCTGGCAGAGACCCCCGACTGCCTGTGGCCAGAACAGCAGCAGCAGTGGCCCAGAGGCTGCCAGTCGAGCTGGGACCCTGGTGGAAAGCTGTGCTCGGAGCATGTGGTGCTCAGCATCAGCTGCACAGGGCTAAGCATCAGGCCCCTTTGCAGGCATCACTTTGGGGGCTGCTCTTGGAAGCTTAGCTTCAAGTCTGGTCCTCTCCAATAACTCTGAGAGTGACCTCACATCGTTTTAAAAAATCTCTTTTCTGCTTAAACCAGAGTGGATTCTGCTGTTTACCCTAAGAACCGCCTGATAGACCCCTCTGCAGTCTGTTCTCCAGGCGACAGCCAAAATGAGCTTTTTTAAAGCTGAAATCAAATCGCACCCCTTGCCTCCTCAAGAACCCCTGTGTGACGGGATCTCGCTCAGCTCTCCAACCTCATCCGACCCCACGTTCATCCTCTTGCCCGCTCTGCTCCAGCCACACTGGCTCTGACACAAGTACCTTCCCAGCTCCGACTCTGCACCAGTGATTCCCTCTGCCAGGCAAGTTTTCCCTTTGGCCCCGCCCATGCTTGACCCATGGATCGCAGGTCAATGTCACCTCTTCAAAAAGGCTTGCCTGAACCACGCGGTAGCTGAAGAGCACACCCCCCTCATTATCCTCCATCTGACCACACTGTTGATTCCTTCAGAGGATCTACCCCAATTTGTAATTATTTCACCTGTTTACTTGTTTATTGTCATGTTATTGTTTATTGTATTACTTGTATTGTTTATGGGCTACCTCTAGATGGTAGACTCTATGAGGGCAGAGATCAGTTTTCTCATTAATGCAAGGCCCCCAGACCTAGCACACTCCCTGCTCCATTGTAATAACTCAGTAGGTCTTAGGTGAATGAATGAATTAGCATTGACTGAGCTAGAATTGTTATAGAACCTGTGCTATACATACATATTAACCCACTGAATCCTCAAACTAACCCTATGATGTAGGTACTATTATTCTCCCTATTTTACAGATGAGAAAATTGAGTATAGAAAGGTTAGGTCATTTGCCCAAGGGCACACAGCTAGTAAATGGAGAGTGGAGTTTATACCTAGATAGACTAGCTTGGGAATCCACAGTGTCAACTAGAGCTGCCTTGAAGGAAGGAAGGAAGGAAGAGAGGGAGGGAGGAAGGGAAAGTAATGAGTGAAAAAATGAGTGAAAATTATATAAATCCAGTATTTCCAGAAGCAGGGCAATCTTTAAGGATCCCTTCGAGTCCTAGGACTCTATTATTGAATAGAAGCTGACTAGGGCTGCTGTACGTAATGAGCATTTGCACTCACAGAGCATGTGGGTATTTTACCAACCCCCCTGCCAGACACCAGGAAACATTACATCCACATCTCACAAGGGAATTGGGGTTTCAAACTCAGAATCACAGATCTTTTACTGTGTGCTGATTCATAGACCCTTCTGTGAAACTCAGAGATCTCCAGGAAGAGAAGAGTTTGAGCTTCCCAATTTAAACCCTGCAGGAATAACTGGGCTGGTCAATAGGTTTAGATATTAGCCAAGGTGAGCCCTCCAAGACATCTCATTTCACACCCTGAGCACAGTCAAATTCACACATTCAGGTAATGATTCTCTTAGCTGCCCCACCCCCACCCCAAACACTTTTTGGACTAAATTCTGAACAAGCCGAAGTGCATTTTCCATTAGCAATGGTAGAAAATACCATTTTGTCATGATTATGATGATATTTACCATTAACTGTTCTGTTATGATGTTATAATATACCATTACAGATGATGTTATGAACAATAAAATCTCCATATCTGGGTCTCTTCTGAGTATCTAGAATAATCACGAAGGAGATACAGTGGAAACCACAGTCATATTTTCCCCAGGCCATTAAAAAGTGAACGAATTAAATAGGATACGACCAAAAGATTTGAGACTTCCTTGTTTTAAAGATTAATAAACAGGTCTGCGCTTCCCTGGTGGCGCAGTGGTTGAGAGTCCGCCTGCCAATGCAGGGGACGCGGGTTCGTGCCCCGGTCCGGGAGGATCCCACGTGCCGAGGAGCGGCTGCGCCCGTGAGCCGTGGCCACTGAGCCTGCGCGTCCGGAGCCTGTTGCTCCGCAACGGGAGAGGCCACAACAGTGAGAGGCCCGCATACCGAAAAAACAAAAAACAAAACAAAACAAAAAACAATTTTAAAAAAAGTAAAGAAAAATAAACAGGTCTGCACAAAGATACTGATGGTATTTCCCCCAAGAGCTGAGATTCAAGTGATCTCTGTTTTGCTCTATTTATAGTCTCTGTATATTTATACTCTTTATTTTTTCTGCATTTTCTGAGTTTGTTGGTATTCTTTTTTTAATTAATTAATTTTAAATCGAAGGGTAGTTGATTTACAATGTTATGTCAGTTTCAGGTGTACAACAAAGTGATTCAGTTATATATATACATATATAATATATATACTTTTTTTCAGATTCTTTTCCATTATAGGTTATTACAAGGTATTGAATATAGTTCCCTGTGCTATACAGTCGGTCTTAGTTGTTTATCTCTTTTATATATACTGATGTGTATCTGCTAATCCCAAACTCCTAATTTATCCCTTCCCCACCCCAGGTATTCTTTGTTGGTAAGGATGTTTTAGTTGTTTTTATAATCAAATAAAAATAATAATAAACCTATTTTTGAACAAGTAGCCAAAGGAATGCATTTGATAAGTCACTGTGGACATCCATCAATGCGGCAACCTTGACATTCTGTAAGTTCTACAGGGCAATGAGGCTAAAGGATGGGGTGTGGGGGGATGGAGAGCATTGCCAAAGAGGTTGGAGGGGAGACTGGCAAATGCCTGGAGCCCAAAGGAGGCAGGAAATGGAAAGAATCGATCTAGAGGGTTTAGGGCTCAGATAGGGCATGAGGCTGTCCCATCTTTAATACTGAAAATCCTGTGTCCCGGGAAACCCTCAGTCCCGGGCACAAGGGGACAGTTGGTCAGCCTACTGGGGAGTGAGGCAGTTCTGTAAAGAGACAGCAAACTTAGAAGGCAGCTGTTACCACCTTATGACTTTATCTGTCACCTCCATGAACATTCAGAATCCTTTAATTGAATGGCTTGTCCGAGAGGTCTGCTCTTTCTCAGTCCCCAAGAGGCCCCCTTCATTTCCTGAGAGATGACTTTATTCTCTATTTGTTTTCACAGTGGTCTCTTTAAAGTCTCAGCTGTTCCAGGGAGAGTAAATAGGTTTTAAAATTAATTGTCAATTAAAGGGAGGTTAATCGGCACTGGGCTGGCCATCTATTTTGTCTATAACTGAGTCAGCCCCCCTCCCCCGCCCCAGAATCCAAAGACCTACACGAAGGCCAATAAACCCTGGCAGCAGAGGCTGTTCACATGTGATCTGTGGACTAATGAAAACAATCCTCAGTATTTACCTTTCCCCTGTTGGAAGGTGAATTCTGTGGTCATTTTGATTTTCCAGCTCATCAGTATGTATTCCAGCGTTCCAGGTGGGCTTACCAAATTAAAAAAAAACAACAGTAGCTTACAAATATTTTACTGGCATAAAGATTTTTCACCAGCCCCCGCTGCACTTAGGGAAACTGCCACGATAGAGGAAATGAGGGCAGCAAGGCCTAGAAGCACAGCGCATTTGTCACCGGGAGTGTATTTCCCCCTGTAATTAACATCTGGCGCATCTTCTCATGTCCTGATTTCATTTAAACTCAGTCTGATTTCTTCTAAGCTCTTGACATGTGATCCTGTGCCTTCCTTGCTCCTACTGGAAGGCCCAGGGTCCCTTCAGATGGGGAGAAGGCTGTGATTTGTGTCAATTATGATCCTTTGTTGAATTCCACAGCTTCATCTGACCTTATCATTAATGAATATTTATAGGGAGCATTTGCAAATTCGGCTCAGGCCAGACAGGTGAGCACTTGCAACCAAGACGATTACGTCACCTGGTGTTATGATGGGCACACATATGGAAATACACCAAATTACAAACAGGACCCAAGAGGACGGGGCAGGCTCTCCTCTGCATTCTGTCACTAACCTAGAATGCCTTAAAATGAAGAAAACAGTATTTTCAAAAGACATGCATCATCTGGTTATTCTGGGAATGTCAATTGATGATCTGAAACCCAGGGAGTCTCTTGGGAGTCAGTGGAGTGTGAGAGTCCGTAGGTAGCATTAGGCGAAGACGCATGTGGGAACTGCCCTGTGACCACAGTGATGCTTTCTCCCTACTCTCTTAGCTCCTGCCCCTCCGTTAGGCTCAGAACGGTCAAACCTACGAATCTACGCTGGTGGGTGACACGGGTGCCATCAAAGGCCCCGGAGGTCAAGCATGTTCAACCCCTGGCAGTCCCTTGCAAAGTCACTCTCAGTCACTATGTCAGGCACAGGGGGCTGGCGTTAGCCCCACTAAGCAGAGGAAGATACTGAGGTAGAGAAAAAAAGGGACTCAGTGATTAGGGAAGGGGACCAGGCTTACTGGAAAGGCGGGAAGAAAAGCCCAATTCGTTTTCCGACTCCCAGGCTGCAGTTCTGGCTCTGGCTCCCTGCGGTAAATGTGTCCACTCCTGTTTCTTTCTCTCCATCCTCCCTTCTCCGGGTCAACGTCCATTTCTTTTCCTTCCTCTTCCTTCTTCCTTGTATCTCTTAAACTGGGGTTTCTCAATCTTGGCACTATTGACAGGGCCAGGTAATTCTTGGTCTTTGGGGGCTGTGCTGTGCCCTGCAGGATGTTTAATAGCATCCCTGGCCTCTACCTACCAGGTGCCCGTAGCACCCCAACCAAGTTGTGACAACAAAACATGTCAAAGTCACAGAGACAGAAAGTGGAATGGTGGTTACCAGGGCTGGAGGGTGTAAGGAAAGGAGAGTTAGTATTTAACGGGTATGGGGCTTCAGTTTTGCAAAATGAAAAGCGGTCTGTGAATGGTTGGTGGTGATGGTTGCACAATAATGTGAATGTACTTAATGCCATTGAACTGTACACTTAAAAGTGTAGGTTAGGATGGTAAATTTTATGTATGTATATCTACTACAGCTAAAAATAATAGTAAAATAAATGATTTAAAGGAACTAGAGCTGAGTTCAATAGGGAAATGCCAGGGATGTGGCAAAAGCACTGGAGTTGGAGATTTGACTTCTTGTCTCTGTCATGAGTTTTGTTCTCCCCCAGCAGAGAGGAAGGAGAGGATATGGACACAGCTGCACTTGTCGTAAGAGAGAAGCTATGCTGCCTGAGGCTTGAGAGACCCCGTTAGCAGAGAGAATCTTGGAGAGCATTCTCTGTTTCTCAAATCCTACTGCTCTCCCCTTGCCCCCCGCCCCACATTAAAGAAAAAAAAAACCACTCATCATCTTAACCCAAGCAGCTAACAGAAATAGCAACAACCTCCTTGTGTATCTCTGTGTAACATCCCTGCAATCTCTTGTTTGCAACGATTTTCTTGAGACACTATTTTAAAAGCCCCTATTGGCAAAAAGGGAGACTGCATCTTCTCCACTGGCAGATTGCCCACTCCACCCTGCTCAACCCATTGACTCCCCCAAATGTAAAAAACTGAGGACAATTTGTTCCGATCTGCCACCATGAGTGACGAGGGGGGAGGCTCCGCTGTCACCGTCTCAGTGGGCTTTCTGCAAAGCGCTCCCTCTGGGACTGTGCAGTTCACTGGTCAGACCGGCTCCCACCTGGTCTCTGAGTGGAATTTGCTGTGAATGGGGTTAATCTATACGATCCAAAAGGTGACCACCAGAGGACTCAAAAGCAAAAGGGTACAAGGTTGGAAAACCTTGCCGCTCCAGTCGGCGAGAGGCGAAGCTGACCCAGGTCAGTGATTAGGAGCTGCTTTGAAGCAGCTTGAGGGGCAGCATGGAATGGGTTATGCGGTGTGTACACAGTGGGTACAGGATCATTTAACAGGGTGGAAAGGTGGCGAGTTTTCCAGATTGCTTTAGCACTCTTTATTTACCCTACAAAAGGAGGTATGAGTGAACTGGACAGCTGACGATTCTAAACAGGAAGACTATGGTGTGCGTGTGCGTGTGCGTGTGTGTGTGTGTGCATGTGTGCGTGTGTGTGTATGGTGGGGTCTAGAGTCAACCTAAGATTTCAGGCAGAAGTGAGACGCCCTGCTGCTCTCTCTGCTGAGCCATGAAAGTCTGTCTCAAACAGCCGAAAGGCAGAGCTGGTGAGTCTGGGGGACAAATATTGGCATAGCTTTTATTTTGAGCAGTCAGGCTATTTCATCTTCCACTGGGCTCCTTGGGAAAATATTTTCCAGGAGCCGAACTGCGTCCAGACACAAAACAAAACCTTTTCATGCCGTTGGGAGTTAAATATGCAGGGAAATAGAGTTTAGCATGTTTCTGTAAATATTCATTGATTCAGCAAAATGATCTTAGCACGGGCAAGGCGCTGTGCTCTCTAGGTCTGTGGATATCAAGATAAGAGCATTTTTAAATGACATATGTTTAAGTAAAAATACCTTGTGCTTAAACACCACTGTATCTTCCTCAATTTAGGACAGAGATCAGGTAGAGGCCCAGTGTGGCAAACAGGGGACATCCCTTTCCCTGGATGATGGGAACAGCCTTCTTGTTTCACGTTACTTCTGCTAACTACACTTCTCAGAGTGAAGGTAAACATGAAGGAGCTTCACAAATATTTGCTCTTTGGTTAATATTAATGTATGTTCATGTTTGCTCGAATTTTCAAGTATACCCTGAATTGGTACCAACTGGCCATAAATGAACTAGTAGCAAAACCGGTAAGAGCAACAGGGGGAACAGGTGCTAGTTTCTTTGTAACTACTTTCAGAGCCCTTAAATGGTGTCCTGGCATTTTTTTTTCCTGTTTTTCATCTTTATCACCAAAATTAAGCCCTGATATTGAGGAAGAAGAGAAGTTAACATTTTTCTCAGCACCCCTATGAAAGCGCTTTAAATTGTCCCGTTTCACGAACTTAGTCCTCATCTAGCCTCTGAGAGTGAGTTACCGTCCCCATTTTACAGACTGAGGAAACAGGCAGAGAAACAGTCATTTGCCAAACGTCAAATGATTTGAGCCTGAGTCTGTCTGGCTGTAGGCTTTCTATAACTATGCAAATAAATGAAAAATACGCTCCCCTCGTAGCACAGAAGTATGGAAAATAAATGAAATCGGAATTTGTTTTCCCTAGTACATTATAAAAGCTTGTTTTTCAGATCATTAATCACTTGATAGAGAATAGGGAAGGGATGGGGAAACTGAGAACTCAAATATATACCCCAAACCACTGGTGGTTGCAGATAAAGCATCACTGAAATCATAATGCTGATCAGTGGGAAAATACAACTCGATTTGAAATGTCTGATCTACACCCAGCTTTTAGCAAGCTCATTTATAGCATAAATTAAAATAGATCAGCAACAAGGGCAGAGAAGCAGGGGGGTGTATTGAGAAGAGGAGGGGCTTTGGAGTCAGACCATCCTAGACCCCAAATCTGAATGCCCTCTGCTACTTCTAAGCTGTGTGACCTTAGGCAAACTGCTTAAGCTCTCTGAGTTTCAGTGTCCTCATTTATGCACTGAAGGTAATAACACTCACTTCAGCAGAGTTATGGTGAAGTTTAAGTAGGACAAAGTATACAAAGCACCCAACCCACTGGGGATAATCAATAAATATTCATTTCCTTCTCTTCTCCATTCACTAGATATAAAATTGTAACAAGTGTCTGAGGCGACTTCTAAGGCTAGATTGAGAATAGTATTAATAGACTATTAAGGAATTAGGAAATAATTATACTGGGAAATTTATTTGAGGCAGAAAAAATTGCTATCTTTATGATCCAGATGTATGCATCTATGGCCCACATACATGTACTTGTGACATAAGTGTGGAGACGTGTCCATTTCTGGGTTGGTGCCACAAAGATGCTAACACACATAGTCCTGCTTTCCAAGTCAGAGAATTTGTTCAACACAATCCTTCCCAAAGCATGCTCTTTAAAGCTCCAGTCTCATAAATATTTCCTAAATGGAAAACCAAAATGAGCATTCAACCTCTAAGTTTGGAAATCGCAACATACTGTATCTCTCCCTCAGAAATTTTAATACACTTTAATGGCAAACCTATTTGACCACAGAACCCTTTTTCACTTAACATCTATTATTCATCTCATGAAACTCGTGTCCCAATAACACATGCTGGAAAATGCTGTTTTTAGACTAGTTGAAACCTACTTCATTTCAACAGTATTAAAAGAATTTCTAGTCACTTCTGACTTGACCTCTGTTCCCACTGGCTTTCTCTTTCAAAGTCATTTCTGCTTTCACATGTGCCCACTGTGGTTTATTTACTTAATATAATAAGAGGCAATTTCTTCCCGTTTCAGAATGTGAGAGGTAGACTCTCATACAGGGGAGGGAAGTGACATTGCTGAGGATGAGGAGTTTCCTAAATCTCATGTCCACCATAAGGAATAAACATAAAGTGGTACTTGCATCAATGTGGGCCAATACTAATTTTTTGTGCTTAAAATTCCTTAAAAGTTCAACTGTCCATATTTGGCACATCAAAGAGGATTTTATTGGGCACATCAGAAGGGTATTCCTTTCAAAAGAGCCACAGAATCAAACAAGGACGTAAAAGTGCGATTTATCACTTTGTCAAGGTACAGCAAGGTCCCAGTCCACATGTTAAGAGTCCCTGAAGCCAACAGGAGCCATCAATTCAACAACAAGCCAACAGTAATCAACAACAAGAGTCAGTAGAGACAATATCAACGAATTTGCAGAATACTGTCATACTTTAAACGGTTGTTGGCCAATATCCACTGTAAAGCTGGAACTTCTTGCATGGCTGGCGCATTAAAACATTTTGAAGCCGTGGTCAACAAAAGACCTATTTTAATGTTTGTGTCAAAAGCCTTGTGGGAAGCAGAATTCTAAAGTGGTCCCCAAGATGCCCAGCTCTTGCTGTGTATACACCTTTCCCAGTTCTTCAAACACTAATCTAGGTACTGCTACGAAGGAATTCTACAGAAGTAATTAAGGTTGCAAATCAGTTGACCTTAAGAGACAGAGATTTTCCAGGTGGGCCTCACCTACTCACATGAGCCCTATAAAGCTGAATCTAAATGTCAGAGACAGAGAAGTCAGAGATTTGAAGAATGAGGATGCTATACGCCATTGTTGGCTTAATGATGGAGGGGGCCACGTGCCAAGGAATGTGGAGAGCCTCTAGGAGCTGAGAGTGGCTCCCAGCTGACAGTCAGCAAATTCTAGAGTCATGAGAAACTGAATTCCACCACCAACCAGAACAACCTTGGAAACTGAATTTTCCCCAGAGCCTCCAGTTGAGAACTCAGCCCAGATGACACCTGATTACAGCCTGGTGATACCCTAAGCAGAGACCCCAGCTCCCCCATGCTGGACCTCCTCCCTTATAGAACTGTGAGATGGTAACACTTTGGGTGTTATTTTAAGCCACTGAGCTTGTGGTAACTTGTTAGACAGCAACAGAAAAACCAATACAGGATTCAATCAACTCAGGGGTAGTCTGCAGAGCACGAGGAGATGATTCTAAGTAAGGGCAGAATGCAATTGCTGTTAGGATCCCCTATTGCTTTTCTCAGTCTGGTTTCTCAGCTAAAAGTCAGCTATCAGAATTAAAATAAAAAACAGAAGTGGTGGAAATCAAAACCACCAAGTCAAAACCACAATGAGATATCACTTCACACTCAATAGGATGGCTATTAAAAAAAGAAAAAGGACAATAACAAGTGTTGGTGACGATGTGGGGAAACTGGAGCCCTCATACACTGCTGGTGGGAATGTCAAATGGTGCAGTGCTTTGGAAGACAATCTGGCAGGTCCTCAAAAGGTAAAATATAGAGTTATCATATGACCCAGCAATTATGCTCCTAGGTATATATCCAAGAGAATTAAAGACGTACATCCACACAAAAACTTGAACATGAACACTCATAGTAGCATCATTCATAATGGCCAAAAAGTAGAATCGACCCCAATTTCCATCAATGGATGAATGGGTAAATAAAATGTTATATATTCATACAATGGAATATTATCCAGGCACCAAAAGGTGGATGAACCTTGGAAACATTATGCTAAGTGAAAGAAGCCAGACACAAAGGGCCATATACTGTATCAATCCATTTATATGAAATGTCCAGAATAGGCAAATCAGTCGAGACAGAAAGTAGTATATTAGTGGTTGCCAGGGGATAGGGGAGGGGAAAATAGAGACTAATTGCTTGTAAGTACGGGGTTCCTCTTTGGAGTGATGGAAACGTTCTGGAATTAGATCGTGGTAATTATTGTATAATATAGCAAATACACAGAAAAAACCCACTGAAATATATACTTTAAAGGGGTGAATTTATGTTATGTGTTAACTATATTTCAATAAAAATTAAAAAAATAAAAACAGAAGTGACAAAAAGCTCATAAATGAAGAGTGGTTTTTTTCCAAATACATCTTTCTCTGTATTTTATTCCATCCCCAACTTTTTATTGTGAAAAGTTCCAAACATAAAGTTGAAAGAATGAATTCCTGAATATCTTCCACCCACATTCAACAACTGGCAACATCTTGTCATATTTGCTTCAATGCCCTCTCACTTTCTTTCCACACATGCACACACAATTTGGTTTTTGATTTTCTTTAACTGGATCACACTATAAGTTTTTTGAGGGTAAACAACACCTTCTGCATTCCCAAAGCCATCTAACAATAAACACTGGAGAATAAATGCAGAGCAATGTCTCACTCATCTCCAAAAACACTACTCTCTAGAGCAGTAATCTTCAAATACTGTGTGAGCAACAGAACCCTTCCTTTGATTGACATCATATTCAGATGCGCTTTGGTTACCTAGAAAACACTTGTGAGGATTAAATGTAGCATGCTTGGTACACAGTGAGTGATGAGTAGCTGGTATTATTGGGTCGCAAGGAAAACAGGTTTTACTAAAATAGTAAGCGAGCTGCTTAAGCTTGGGTATAAACAACAGGTTAAAGACTTCTGGATTAGGGAAGTTAATGCAGTAAAATTTGTGTCCTAGGCTCATCATCTAGTACAGAGGCAAAGACTAGGGTTCATTGACTGGTAGGGGCCTCCTGGAATGCTGGTTTGCTGTGATTGATTAGCATGGTCTGCCATGGCACTGGACATGCTCTATTCTAAGGGGACATGTTTTCCACGTCTGATCAAGATTTATAAATATAGCATGAATGCAGAGTAGAGGTCTGACCAGTCAAAGATCAATTTTGATAAAGACGTCTAGGTTCTTACTAAATGTTCTTCACCGTGCCTGACTTTTTCTTGCGGGTGTCATTTTACTGCTTACCTATGCAACCTCCCACCCACACTTTTCTCCCACCATCCTTTCTCTATTACCCAGATGACAGCACCACAGAGAGTTAACAGACAAAAACAGCATGTGGTACGATTGCAACCAAATTCTAACACACTGGTTTATGAATGCCTGGAAGCATGAAGAGACAAATAAGCGTCAGACGGGGTAAAACTTCCCTTCCCTTCCCCCCTCAACTTGAAATAATTCTGCATTTCTTCCTGTCCTTCTCCAGGTATAATTCCTCAAACAGGGAAGATTTGTAAATGTATCTACATCAGAACATTATTCACTATCTTAAGTGAAGACTCAGCACTCCAGGGTGATGATAACTATGAATGTTTTGGCATTTCATTCATGGTACTCAGTTAAGTCATCTCTTTTCTCTTATATGAAGACTTTCTTTTGACCCACTCTAGATAATAATAACCCCTTGAATCTATATAACATAATATTTTTCAAAGAATTTTCCCCCCAAAATTATCTAATTGATTCTCATTTTACAGATGAAAATTCAGATACTGAAGTATCTGAAAAACTAAGTGAACTCCCTGAAGTCACATAGGATGGTACAGCATGATCCAGTATCTCTCCCATGAACATTCTCTGGCGGTAGCAGGAAGAGGCTGGCCCACTTACCAGCTGCATGACAAATACTGGCAAGATAGTAAACCTCACTTAGCCTCGATTTCCTCATCTGTAAAACTTCAGAAGTTATAGCTACCTTTTAGGCTTGATATGAGAGATAAAGATGTATAAAGTGCCTATCCCCTTGTGCTACGCTGAAAAATGGCCCTCGAAAGATACATATTTACTTCCTAATTCCCAGAACCTGTGAATATTAAGTCATATGGCAAAAGATGTGATTAAGTTGAGGATATTGAGATGGGAAGATCATCCTGGATTAACCTGGACAAGCCCTAAATACAATCACATGTATCTAGAAGAGACAGGCAGGGGGAGTTTTGACACTGAAACAGAGGAGAGAACGCGAAGTGAAGGCAGAGGCAGAGATTGGAGTGATGTGGACACAAGCCAAGGAAAGCCAGCAGCCACCAGAAGCTGGAAGAGGCTTAGTGGATTCCCCTTAGAACCTCTGGAGGGAATGTGGTCCTGCCGACACCTTGATTCTGGGCCCACACTTATGCACACATACATACTGTATAAATATGCATGCACACGTGCGTGCACACACACACACAATCACACACACACACACACACACAATAAGGTAATGATGGTGCCTGTCTAGTAGTGTCACTGGGAGGATGAAATGGGATGACATCTGTTCCAGGTCTGGCACAGTTCCTGGCACATCACTCACACAGCAGTTGTGAGATATTATCTCAATAAGGAAAAGCCGTCATCTCAAAGTAAAACTCAAACCGAAGGTGGAAATCTAGATGAGTTTCCTATTGCTGCTGTAGCAAATTACCACAGACTGAGTCGCTTAAAACCCCAATTATCATCTCACCATCCTGAAGGTCAGAAGTCTGAAATGCGTCGTGAGGGCGGCCTTCCTTCTGGAGAATCTGCTTCCTTGCCTTTTCTGGCTTCTAGAGGCCACTTGTGTTCCATGACTCTTGGCCCTGCCTCACTCCCACCTCCACTGCCATGGTCACATCATCTGTCACCCTGGCCCTCCTGCCTCCCTCTGGTAAGAACCCTTACGATTACACTGAGCCCACCTGGATAATCCACGCTAATCCCCCCATCTCCAGATTCTTAACCACATCTGCGAAGTTCCCTTTGCCACACAAGGCAGCATATTCACAGGGTCCTGGGATTAGGCTGTAGACATTTTTGGGGGGCCATTATTCTGCCTCCCAAGGAAACCCTCAGCGCTCTGCTTCACCCATTAGAGGGGGAAGAAGTCCTCTAAATGGACCTGTTATTTTTTCTTTTTTACTGAACATAGTGGAAAAAAATGGAAATCTGCATTTCAATACAATATTTATACTCAGACATGTTTACATGTTCAGGAGCCTATTAAATTAGGAGATTTAGAATCCAAAAGGCAGATCACTTACCTCATACACATAACAATGGGGGATGGAAAGAGGATCTTGGATAATGTTCGTCACTTTCTTTTAAAATGTTGCACACGGATCACACAGCAGCATTTCTGCTGCAGCTCCTCAGCAGCTCATGTAACCAGTGGGAACATTCATCCCAACAATATTCCCAGCCACCTAATTTCCATGACATCACTGTTTCTTTCGATAGAAAAGAACTCTGCACTTTCCCAAAGGAATACGTTTTGGCTCTCTCTCTATTTATTTCTCTGCATCTTCTATTGGGTTGGCCAAAAAGTTCGCTCGGTTCTAAGTTAAAATAAATGACATTTTTCATTTTCACTAAGAACTTTATTGAACAACGTATTCACTAACCGAACGAACTTTTTGGCCAAACCAATACTTTCTTTCCTACGAATCTTCTAAGCCAGACGGTCCCAGTTTCATATATATATGCTGCCTCTGTGCCGCAGAGTGCCTGTCCCCTCCTTCCTTCTTCTCTCTGATAACCCTTCCTCTCTCTCATCTGACTAGAAAAATCTTCTCACTAACTTGGATGTTCAAACCTGACATGCAAAGGGGAGGGAGGGTGTCTAATGCTCAGAGTATTTAAGACTCAGTCTGAGAAAGGAGACAAACGGCTGCCTAGGGTGGGGTGGGGCAGCGAGGAGCACGGGAAGTGGCTGCCAACGGATATGCAATTCTTATCGTGAGAGTTGTGCAACTTTGTGAATATATTAAAAACCACGGATCTGCATGCTTTACATGGTTAAATTATTTCTCAATAAAGCTATTTTTTAAAAAAAAAAAGATTCAATCTAACTGGCTCAATAAATAAGAGTAGGTCTTCTTTCCTCAGGAAGTGTGCCTATTTTCAGTACAGGTAGTAGGCTATGTGTCCGCTAGAGGAGACCGTCAGATGAACAGACTGTGACACAATGACAAGATGAGAGCTGTGACAGAGAGCAGCAGAGAGAGCTTCAGGAACACAACAGGAACCAGCAGACCTGGGATGCATTTAGCCCATCCGTCCCATCGAAGCCAGAAAACCACCCCTAGTAAAACTGTCCCTGACCCCCCAACACCTTTCACAATGCCCCCTTACCTCACGGCACCATACCCTCCACCGCCCTACTAGTTCACCAGTGCCTGGGTTCCTGGGTCCATTCCTGGTCTCTGCCTGGCTACTCTGCCTAAGCCAGCAAGGTATGCTGGGCTAGGGAACTCTACCCAGCAAAGGCGACACTTCATCCCAGCCTTGAAGGACGCTTAAGAGAGAGGTACCCAGGTGGAGAAGGTACAGAAGATGCGTTCCAAGCCAAGGATGTGCCTGTACAAAGACACAGGAGTTGGAAGCATATTTAGTCAAACTCCAGGAATCCTAAGTAGTTCGTGTGGCCAGGCCATAAGGAGGGTGCACGCCAGGAAAGGGGAATAAAAGGGGCCTCATGATGGGTGTCATGCTGAGGAGTTAGGAGGACATTATGCTAAGGGTTATGGGCACTCTTTAAATGCCTGTGAGAGACATGACTATTCACAGCAGCACTATGCACAACAGCCAAAAGGGAAAGCAACCCAAATGTCCATCAACAGCTGAAAGGATAAACAAAATGTGGTGTGTCCTTGCAATGGGGTATTTATCCAGCCACAAAAAGGAATAAAGTACTAACGCATGCTATAATGTGGATGAACTTTGAAGACATTATGCTAAGTGAAAGAAGCCAGGAGCAACAAACAAATATTGTACTATTCCATTTGTATGAATTATCTTGACTAGGCAAATTCACAGAGATGGAAAGTACATTCGTGATTACCAGAGGCTAGGGTTGAGGTGGGGGGTTAGGGAGTTACTGCTTCCTGGGTAAGGGGTCTCCTTTAGGGGTGATGGAAAAGATTGGGAAGCAGGCTATGGTGATGGTTGCACAACATTATGAACATAATTAGTACCACTGGACTGTACACTTTAAAATGGTTAAAACGGCATATTTTACCACAATTTCAAAAAAAAATTGGGACTTCCCTGGTGGCGCAGTGGTTAAGAATCTGCCTGCCAATGCAAGGGACACAGGTTGGAGCCCTGGTTGGGGAAGATCCCACATGCCACGGAGCAACTAAGCCCATGAGCCACAACTACTGAGCCCGCGTGCCACAAATACTGAAGGCTGCGCACCTAGAGCCCATGATCCGCAACAAGAGAAGCCACCGTGATGAGAAGCCCTAGCACCACAACGAAGAGTAGCCCCCGCTCACCACAACTAGAGAAAGCCTGGGTGCAGCAAAGAAGACCCAACACAGCCAAAAATAAATAAAAATTTTAAAAAATAATAATAAAAGAATTTTTAAATTTAAGTATGAAAACCACAAATGTTCATATAGCATTATTCACAATAGCCAAAATGTGGAAGCAACCCAAATGTCCATCAGTAGATGGGTAGATAAACAAAGTGTGGCATATGTATACAATGGAATATTATTCAGCCATTAAAAGGAATGAAGGGCTGACACCTGCTACAACATGGATGAACCTCCAAAACATACGTTAGGTATAAGAAGCCACATACAAAAAGTCACATACTGTATAATTTCATTTATATGAAATGTCCAGAATAGGCAAATCCATAGAGACAGAAAGTAGATTCATAGCTGTAAGGCTGGGGAAGGAGGAATGGGTATTCATACCTAATGGGTATGAAGTGTCCTTTGGGGGCGATGAAAATATTTTGGAACTAGATAGAGATGATGGTTGTACAACACTGTGAATGTACTAAATATAAGTGAAATATATACTCTAAAAAATGGTTAATTTTATGTAACGTGAATTTTACCTCTTTTTTTTTTTTTAAAGCATGAGTGGAACAGCTTTCTCGTTCAGTAAAAATCTGTCCCACAGTTTGAAGGGTTTATATTACTGAGCAGAGCCCCACACCCAAGGCGGGGTCTCCACTCTGATGAAACATTCTCCTAATTCCTCGGGAACACCTGCCAGCCAGTCAAAAGAGGGGGGCCTTCGCACCCCACCCTGCAGTGCAGCAGCTTCCAAACTGAAACCAAAGTGTTGAGAAAAGTGGGCAGATTCAAGGTCATTTCCTAACAGTAAGCCCTGCCCTCTCCCTCTGAACCACAAAACAGAAATTACACTTAAAAGGGTCGCGATCTGGCCTGCCTGGGAATGAGGGCGGCCAGGTCTGTGTTTGGAAACCGCTGCAGGAAATACCTCTAGTTCTGGACAGCTCGGGGCCACTGACAGAATTCTTTTCCCAGTCCTCCTGTCCACGTATACACTATTTTAAAAAATTTCCTCCAGATGATTTCCACCCCTGGTTTTTGGTCTTTCTTCTAAAACCACAATCTTACTCCTTCTAGTTCAATAAGTTGAGGAGGAACTCAGCGAGTGCTTTAGAAGATTCTGAGGTGAGAGTGAAGTTAACAGGGTTCGGCACGCCGGGGCACTGACTTGGTTCCTTATGTTCCTTGAGTCCTTGAGTCTTTATGATAAGCAGGGGCATTAATTTTTCCCTCTGTGTGAATGAGGCCACCCACGGGACCCAGATGTACAGAGGCAGCAGCAAGGGAAAGCTGAGCCATGCAATTTACTCACAACGCCAGTGGCCTCAGTGCAGAGCAGCTTTACAGGCCGAGGAGAGTATTAACAAGAAAGCAGAATGATGAGAAATTTGCCTTATGATTCTCTACAGTGGCTCTCAACTGGGGGATTCTTGGCTATGTGACATTTGTGGTTGTCACAACTGGGAAAGAAGGTGCTACTGGCATCTATTAGATAGAGGTTGGGATGCTGCTCAACCTCCTACAATGCACAGGACGGCCCCCTACAGTAAATAATCCAACCCAGAATATCGATAGTGCCAAGGTTGAGAAACTCAGTTATATTGTATTTACATTACAAGACTATTTTTATTTTCTATTTTGAACATACAGTAGTCAATAAGAAAAGCGAATTTTACATATGAAGACATATAAATAGGACCTCAGATGTTTATCCAGAGTATTTCCCAATGATAAAATTCCTAAAATAAAAAATTAAATAACACAGAATCTCGAAAGCATCCTCATTTTTCTTCCTTAATCTACAGACTAGGGATTGTTTGAATATGCGCCTGAAATGCCCACATAAGGAAGAGCTACGCCATTGAGGAAGTCTAAATGGGATTCTGGGACTTCGAGCTCTATTTCCAGATGAATAAGACGGCTTCTGTTCCCAGGTGGCACACAATGTGAGAAATTTTCTAACAGTCATTCAAAAATGCTTATAAAGATAGGCAAAGAGGCGATTCACTTCTCCTGGGGTATTCAGGAAAAATAACCAAGAAGGTGGATTTTGAACTAGGTCCTCTAGTAATTCTTCAAGAGAATAAAATGAGGAAGAACATTTGAGACAAAAAGAGCTAAGACATTGTTATATATTGAACTGTATTCCCCCAAAGGAGATGTTAAAGTCCTAATCTCCATATCTGCGAATGTAACCTTATTTGGAAATAGGGTCATTACAGATGTAATGATTAGGTCGTACTGGAGTATGCAGACCCTTAATCCAATATGACTGGTGTCTTTATAAGAAGAGAAGAAGAAACACAGTCACACACAGGGAGAATGCCATATGAAGATGGAAGTGGAAATTGAGGTATGCAGTTGCAAGCCAGGTAATGCCAAGGACTGCTGAGAACCACCAGAAGCTGGAAGAGGCAAGGAAGGATTCTCCCCTACAGATGTCAGAGGGAGTATAGCCCTGCCAACTCCTTGATTTTAGACTGCAGCCTCCAGAACAGTGAGAAAATAAATTTCTATTGGTTTAAGCCACTCAGTTTGTGGTACCTTGTTACAGCACCCCAAAGAAACTAACACAGGCATACAACAGTTAAATAACATAAAATTCCTTCATTTTGAACAACTGGATAATTGTTTCAATCAATGTGGTGGTGAGTAACGGAAGATTCAATGTTGAAAAGATACCAGAGAACCTGTCACATTTTTCTTGAAGGCTATATGGAGGAGGTGTGACTGTGGGAGCTGTGAAAAAGAATGAAAGTGATAAAAGGGAGATGGTTTGATAAGCTGAGAATTATGCTAAGAAAAGCTGTAAATTCTAAGATGTAGGGTAGCATCAATGCCAATTTTTAACTAAACCATCAACTGGGAAATTTTCGAACCCTGGATATCAGTAGTGTCAATGATAAGAAGATATATTTAAGGCTTTAATGTCAGGTTAGAATCAAAAAGGAAGAGAGAACTGAAAAAGAAGGAAGGAAGGAGAGGAGGAGGAGGTAATGAACAAATGGAAACAAAGAAATACAATTCCATATTTGTAACACAAAAAAAATGAAATAAATGTAAAAAAATATGTACACTGTACAATGAAAACTACAAAACATTGCTGAAAGAAATTTTAAAAGACTAAAATAAATGGAATGATATACCATGTTCATGGATGGGTAGAGTCATATTGTTAAGATGCTGATTCTCCCCAAATAGATTCAACATGACTCCGACCAAAATTCCAGCAGTCTTTAATAGAAACAAGCTGATCCTAAAATTTATGTGGAAATGCAAATGACCTAGAATAGACAAAGCAACTTTTTAAAAAGCGAAAGAGCGTTGGAGTACTAACCTGACTATGTGGTATTGGTTGAAAAGATAGACATATAGATCAACGGAACAGAACAGAAAGTTCAGAAATATACCCACAGGTATACGGCCAATTGATTTTTGATACAGACATCAAGGTAATTCAGTGAGAAAAAAAAGTTTTACAACAAATGGTGAAGGGACAACTGAATATCTGCATGGAAGAAGTAAAATTCAAATCCTACTACATATGGATCATAAATGTAAGTATTAAAGCTAAAACTATAAAACTTCTAGAAGAAAACACAGGAGAAAAACTATGTGAACTTGGGATGGGTAAAGGTTTCTAAGATAAGACACAAAAAACAAAGACCATAAAAAAAAATGATGAATTAAACTTTGTCAAAATTTAAAACTTGGCTCTGCGAAAGACAATTAAGAAAATGAAAGAAAAAAAATGCCAAGCAACAGACTGGGAGAAAATATATATATTTGACAAAGAACTTGTAGAGAGAATCTAAAAAGAATGCTTACAATTTATTCATAATTCAAACAATCTCATTTTTTTATGTTTATTTAATTAATTTATTTATTATTTTTGGCTGCATCGGGTCTAGTTGCGGCACGTGGGCTCTTCACTGCAGCGCACAGGCTTCTCTCTAGTTGCAGCGCACAGGCTCCAGAGCACATGGCCTCTGTAGTTTGCGGCATGCGGGCTCTCTATTTGAGGCGCTTGGGCTCAGTAGTTGTGGCATGCAGGCTTAGTTGCCCTGCGGCATGTAGGATCTTAGTTCCCCGACCAGGGATCAAACCTGCGTCCCCTGCATTGGAAGGCAGATTCTTTACCACTGGACCAGCAGGGAAGTCCCGATCTCATTTTTTTTAATGAACAAAAGATTTAAAAAGAGAGTCCTAAAAGAAGGTATATAATGTCCAAAAAACACATAAAAAAGTGCCTGACACTTGTCATCAAGGAAATGCAAATAATAACCACAATGAGACACCACCACACCCATTAGAATGGTTAACATTAAAAAGACTGACAATATCAATTGTTGCTGAGGATGTGGAGCACCTGGAACTCAGATATTGTTGGTGGGAATGTGAAAATGGCACATCTACTTTGGATAATAGGTCTGGAAGTTTCTTAAGAAGTAAATATACACCTACTATACAACAAAGCTACTCTTAGGTATTTATCTTATCCAAGAGAAATGAAAACATATGTCCACACAATCTTATACACAAATGTTTATAAGACCTTTATTCATAATATCCCAAACCTGGAAACAACCCAAATGCTCATCAACCAGGTAAATCTATAAACAAACTGTGAAATGCTACTCAACAGTAAAAGGAAATGAACTACTGATATATGTAACAATGTGGCTGAATCTCATAAACCAGTAAAAGAAGCCAGACACAAGAGTACATACTGTCTGATTCCATTACATGAAATTATACAAATTGTAAAAGTGGAGTGACAGAAAGCAGATAAGTAGTTGCCTGAGGGCAGAGGTGGAAGGGGGACTGACTTCTTCTAAGAGGCTGGAAGGAATTTGCAGGGATGGGGGGTGTTCGAAATATTCTATACTTCGATTGAAGTGATGGTTATCCGGGTGTAGACATTTGTCAAAACATCAACCCATACACTTAAAATGGGTTTATTGTGTGTAAATTATACCTCAATAAAGTTGATTAAAAGAATAATGAAGGCAGCACGAAGATCTCTTTGATACTTTGGGAACCTAAGGAGGCTTGGCTGGGTCGTGGTTTGATTCTGCTCTGTGTTGCAGCAGGCGATGTTATTCAGACGTTCTGTTGACATGCAGCTAGAGACCACGACTCTTGAGTTTTTCTCTGCTGACTTACGTGTGTGTCTTTCCAGTACTCAGTAAATGATGACAGTAAAAGTTTTGAGTCAATTCTCATCTTGTGTGCTCTGTGGCAGGGAACTCTCATTGTGATTCGCAACGTTCCCTCTCTGTCAGCTTCTCTTTGAAAACGCAGAGAGAGTGAAAACTGTGTCCTTTACTTGAAAGGCGGCGGCCAGTTTGAGTAAGCACCAGCCTAAATCAAAAGCCACTTAGCACAGGCTCTGATTGGGAAGAGTTGTGACCCTTGGCTCCTCCTTGCCCATTTGCAAACCAGGAGCCCTGGTGGGGTCTCCTGGACCCCTATGAGGAGCCTGACCTATTGGAGGTGGCAGTCTCATTGATTCCCTACCACCTAAGCTCATGTCACAGACTTGTAGGGCCCATCAGCACAGACAGAATGCCTGAAAGGTTCACCCCATTCTCAGGCCTGATGTTACCTAAGCCATCCTGGACAGGTGAGAGGGTACTTTGCCCTACACCTTGGATAACCAACTGCTGTGTTGACAGCGAGAGACTGTGTGAGATGTTAAAGGAGAAAGGGACGCTCTGAGGCCCAAGATGTGGACAATCCAAGGCTCAGCGTCAATCCACCTATCATTCTGGGGTCCAGGAGGCCACCACATGAGGGCCTAGATGACCAGGGAGAATCCAGGAGGTGCCACAGGACCGGTTAATAAGGTAAGGAGTTAGTCTACCCGGTGCTGCTGGCAGGGAAGCAAAGGACGAGGAAGCAGTGTGGACTTCTGCCTCGGCTGCCCAGGTGTTCTGTCCACCTCCCCCCACCCCCGCAATCCCACTGCACTCAATACCTACCCAAGAGGCAGAACAACATCTTTAAGATGAACTGCATCATTTTTCTTTTCCAAACCCTTTAGTGGCCTCCCTTTTCATTTGGGATGAAATCCAGAAAGCCTTCCTGTGGACCATGAACCCCTGTGCATAGAACAATGTCCCAGTGCACTTGCTTATAAAGCAGATTCCAGATTCCTTGTCCAGAGATGCTGATTCCAGAAGTCTGAGATGGGTCCAAGCATCTCAACTGGCAGCAAGTCCCTGAGGAAATCCTGATGTGGGTGACCCATGGGTTCCCCTTCAGAAATTCTGTTCTCCAGATCTGGCCTCCTCAACCTCTCCTCTCATTCCATGTTGCTCACTCTCCCCGGCTAATGATCCCCAAGTGCACGAGTCCCCTTCCTTTCCTCTGAAGGCAGCGAGTCCTTTCCCAATGGCGGGGTCCAGGAGGGCCCTTGTCTAGGCTTTAGCCATGGGCACCGGTCTCCATCAGCTCCTCCCACATGCATTCTTTGATTCAGACAATTCTCATTGCCTCAAAGGCATGTAAAGTGCTATTTCTTTGAGTTAAAGGTCTAGCTCCCTACAAGTCTGAAAGCCCTCTGAAGGCAAGAGCTTTATCTCTCTTCTTTGCTGTACACCAGAGCTGAGCACACTGCCTGGTATATAATCAACACTCAGAGGCCTGCCCTCCACCATATTCCCTGCTGGGGGGCAGTGCCAAGCCCTCCCCATGCTATATGGGGAAGCAAGCACCTTGGGTACCAGCGGCAGAGAAGGGCTCAGTCCTTAATACCAATTAACACTTGCAAATGGCCCCAGGACTCTTCCCAACCTTTTAAATCCTATGCCAGCTGTCATAGCTCAGTTCTGACTCAGGAACCACCTGCATCTGTGGGACCCTGGGCGCCCTTGCTCACTCCACTCCCCAGGGACAGCAGTGACACAACCTCTGAGTCCCATAACCTTCACCAGCCTCACTCCACCTCCGAGCCCTCGGAGACCAGATTCAACTCACCTGAAATCAAAGTTTCCTTACGTGTCTTTGCAGGGGTGGGGCAGAATCCTAAAGGAGATGCTCTAATGAAATTATTTTCCTTCATTTAAGGGTAGGGAGGCTTTAGGTCATTTTAAAGATTACTTCTTTTACTAAAGCTTTGTTTATTTGTTTGTTTGTCTGTTTTCCCAGCAGGTCTACTATGATATTAACCAAGATCCCTAGACTCCTCATGGGAGGGGCATGGTTTTAGTAGGTCATGTACCCCTTGTGGATATTCACGGCTTTTGATCCTTTTTTAAAAGATTGAAAATCATTGATACAGAAGAAGCAGCAGCATCTTTGTAAGCAAAATGATTGTGTTCAAATCCCAGCTCCACACCTTCAAAATGAAGTAACTCTAGGCAGACCATTGTCATGGTATAAGTTCTGCAGAGGGCTGTCAAGGGGTCTTTCTACATGGAAGCCCTCCTGGGCTACCAGGTCAGAGTGCACGTGTGTTCTCTGAAAACCCTAGCCAGACACCCTTAGGCAATTGATATCCGCTTTCTTCACCCACACCGTGCAGGTGATTCCCATCCTACAGACGAGGAAACAGGCCAAGGGAGGTTACTAAAGGTCCCTGATAATGACTGAAAGGAGCTGAATCTTGCAAGCAGAAGGGAAGAGAAAAAGAAAAAAACCCAAACCCAAAACCAAAATCATGCTTCTTTGTTCGCCTTCTGGAACTCAGACTCCCGACTTGCCAGAACGAGCATTACGTTGAGTCCTGGAATGTTTTTCAAGACGAAGATAGCTTTCCCATCCTGTCGTGTTTTTCGCTCTCCCCTGATTCCCACCTGCTTGTTGCTGTCTGCTGGTGTCACACCTTCTGCACACTCGGAGCTCAGAGCAGAGTCGGGCTGGGTGAAACCGGGGCTCCATCTGCCCGCGTGCCTGCTGGGGGGTGTCTGAAGGTAACTTTGTGCCGGCACCCTTTGCCAGGAGGCTGAGAAGCCTTCTGCAGTGCCACCCGGCTCCCATCCACTCTCGGCAGAAGAAGCCGGTACCAAATCCAGCCGCTGGTGCCACTCAGCCAGATGGCAGGGGAAGCAAAACAAAAGTGACCTTGTTAGCAGACTGTGTCTTCCCCGGGAGAAGCTATTTTTGTTGTGGTTGTGAACTGAAGTTGTCTCGGCTGAGTTCTCCTTCCCTGCAAGGGCTGTGGAATGTTAATTTGTTCCAAAGTTCAGTATTTTGATTAGAACCAGGAGTGCCAGATTTTGTCAGAAACATTTTGGGATGGGCTAGGCTCATGCGCACTTACTCTTGCTGGCTCGCCTGCTCTCGCTCTCTCTCTCTCTCTCTCACTCTCTCTTGGCCGCTGTACAAAGTAAATGTTGCTGCAGCAGCTGCTCTGGGGGAACAGCCCATCACAAATCGAAGCTGAGGGGTAAACCGGTTTCTCCCTGTATATGGCCATGACCTCATCGCCACAGAGGCACCCAGACTGGGGACAGACATGAGACAGTACCACCAGGACACACCCTGGGTTTGCGTGGAAAGAGCTGAGAGCCCAACCCAGAGCCTGGAATATAGGGGTCCTCAGTAAATAAAGGTGTGCTGAGAAAAGCATGAGCTCCCCCAAGGCTCAAAGCCATCAGAGTTTCTGCAGCCAAGAGGTCACATTCAAAGGCAGTTCTAGATTCTGAAAACCCTCCATCTATCTTTGGCTCTCGTCTCCTGACCATCTTCACTTCTTTCTCTCTCTCTCTCTCTCTCTCTCTCTCTCTCTCTCTAACGAGTCATGAACCCAAGCCATGTGCAACTATATTCTGCATTGCAAAATAAACACAGATAAGATGAAAGTGCCCACCAACCTCAAGCCCCGATCCTAGCCCTCCAGGCCTTCCTGGATGTAATTAGGTGCAGGCCCTTCACCACTGCCTCATCGCGACTGATTGTATCAAACCTATTATTTGTCGTCAGTCTGGTGGGTGAAAAATAGCTTTTGGTCTTTGGTTTGTTTTTGTTTGTTTGTTTTGTAGCATAGAACAGTGGTTAAAAACATGGACTTTACACCCAGCTTCCCTGAAATCTGATGCTGGCCCAGTAGTAGTAGTAGTAGCAGCAGCTGTGTGGATGGGTTAATCCTGGCTGAGAGTCTGTTTCCTCATGTGTGGAATAGGAAAGGTTTCGGGGGTTAGTTCCACGGTGATTGGGGGCATTGAATGAACTTACACGTGCAGAGTGTTCAGATCAGGCTGGCCCGTGCAGGCGCGCTGAGTGGGGCTTTTATCATCTCTCTGGTCGCTCATAATGTTGGACACACATACCCCTGCCTCATCCCTTCCCTTTCAATTTGGTGTAGATGATTTCCCACACTTTCCAGGTTCCACACCACACAGAACTCGGGAGCAGGGATTTCTGGGCTTCTGTTCCAGCTGCCGTGCAAAGAGAACAAATACTTGGGGTGGAGTAACTTTCCTGTTTCTTCCAGCTGGGACAATGAAGGTCTCCAGGGTGTAGGGACTCCTCCAGAGGCAAAGAGGCCACTGAGGCAGAACCAGGATCAGTACCCTACAAGACAGGTCTCCCTCCCCCTCTCCAGGGCCAATGCCAAATGGCCAGTGGTAGCTTCCTGAAGAGCTGTGTTGAGGAGGATTCTGAAGTACAGTAGAGATGCTGATGGGGAAGCTATGCTTTGCTGTGAACACAGAGTGGTGGTGCCTGCTTTTCCCTGCTGCCCCCACTCATCTCCTGCCCATTCCACCTCCCACCCACCACTGGGTTGCCTGCCAGAGAATAATGCCTTCACTGAGAGTAACGGATATAAGCTTTGCTGCACCCAGGCTGCTCAGGCTTTGTTTCTGGACTTCTTTCTTCCTCCGCCTGATCTAAAGTTCTGAAGGGCTGAGCAGCCTGTGAATGGCCTTCTCCAGCAGGAAAAGCTGGATGCCCTGGGCCACTCCCTCATCCACTTAGCGGCCAAAGTGGAGGTGTTCAGAAATGCAGCAGCACAGCTTCTGGGCTACAATTGTTTAGAAGCACTAGTAAGCCTGCAGCTAAGACCTGGCTCTCTGAGACGCCTGTGTACTCCTGGCCTTGGATCGATACTCGGAGGGGAGGAGCACATGTGCATGCTATATCCACTGAGGTGGGCATTGCCGCTCCAGGCTGCAGCCCCAGAGGAGCCTGGCTGGCCTCCCCTCCCTCTCATTTCCCCTTGCGGGGACAGGGGGTCCAAGGAGGGCTCTGCTGCAGGCTGCCATCTGCTGCTGCAAACACCTGTGCTCGCTGCCTTCCATGCAGATAAACTGTCTGTCCTTCTTCCCCTCTTCCCTCCAGCTGCTCCTCCTTCCCCTTCTCCCAAGGAGACCTTTCAAATGCACTGCAGATGCTCGGGATGCTTCCCGGACTGGCCAGGTACAGGGCAGCCAGCACTCCTCCCTCAGTACCTGGGCAGCCAGATCCACGATCCTCTACAGAGCTCACAGGTGCACCCTGCTTTGAGAAAACCCAGCAGGAACAAAGTCCACATTTGCGAAGCAGACTCCTATGGGGCAAAGTGTCTCTACCCTGCACAGAGACCCTTCTAGCCAGCTTAATGATTTCTTTCCTCTGTTGGTTCTAGGCTCTTAACCAGAAGAAGAGGGGCATATGTACTGGATCACCTGGAGCTTCTTCAACATTCACCTGGCCAGTCCCCATGCTTCCCACTCCCAGGGGACGGGAGTTAGTTGAAAGATGTCCCTAGGGCCCAGGTAATGCTAATAGACCATCCTCTACCACTACCACTGCTATCCTGGTCCATTTAAGGTCTGATTTAAAAATCAGCAGTTACTGACACAGTGGGCAAAAGGACAGTCTCTTCAACAAATGGTGTTGGGAGAACGGGATATTCACACGCAAAAGAACGAAGCTGTACCCTTAGCTTACACCAGACACAAAAACTAACTCAAAATGGATTAAAGACCTAAATGTAGGACCTTAAACTATAGAACTTCTAGAAGAAAACATAGGGGAAGAGCTCCAGGACACTGCAGTTGGCGATGATTTCATGGATATGACACCAAAAGCATAGACGACAAATGCAAATATAGACAAATTAGACTATATCAAATGTAAAAACTTCTGTGCTTCAAAGGAAACAATCAACAGAGTGAAAAGGAAATCTACAGAATGAAAGAAAATATTTACAAACCATATATCCGATAAGGGTTTAATATCCAGTGTATGTAAGGAACTTCTACAACTCAACAACAAAAAGACACATGACCTAATTAAAAAACGGGCAAAGGACTTGAATAGACAATTCCTCAAAGAAGATATACAAATGGGCAACAAGCATATGAAAAGATGCTCAACATCACGAGAAATGCAAATAAAAACCACAATGAAATATCACCTCACACCTGTCAGGATGCTACTGTCAAAAGAACAGAAAGTAACAAGTGCTGGTGAGGATGGAGGAGCTGGACTCCTTGTGTGCTGTCGGTGGGAACGTAAAATGGTGCAGCCATTACGGCAAACGGTATGGAAGTTCCTCAAAAATTTAAAAATAGAACTACCATATGATCTGGCAATCCCACTTCTGGGCATATATCCAAAAGAATTCAAAGCAGGATCTTGAAGAGATATTTGCACATCCACGTTCATTGCAGCATTATTCGTCATAGCCAAGAGGTAGAAGCAACCCAAGTATCCATCGACACATGAATGGATAAAGGAAATGTGCTATATCCATACAATGGAATATTATGCAGCCTTAAAAAAGGAAATCCTGTCACATGCTTCAACATGGATGAGCCTGGATGACATTATGCTTAGTGAAATAAGCCAGACACAAAAGGGCAAATAATGTATGACTTCACTCATATGAAGCACCTATCTAAAACAGTCAAAATCAAAGAAAGAGAAAGGAGAAAGGTGGTTATCAAGGGCTGGGGGGAAGGGGGCAAGAGGAATAAGTGTTTAGTGAGCACAGAGTTTCCGTTTGGCAGGGTCAAAAATTCTAGAGATTTGTTGCACACAATGTAAATATAGTTAACACTACGTACATTTAAAAATGGTTAAGATGGTAAATTTAATGTTATGTGTTTTTGTTTTACCACAATAAAAAAAAATTAGCAATTACCTATGATGGAGGAGGGTAGACTTCAATACTGAACTGTTCCCGTATCACTGTGATCATTAGCTCAATTAGAAATGAGGTTTAAACATCTCAGAAAGAAAATGTACATTTATTAGATAATGGGATTATACTTTTTTTTTTTTTTTTTTTTTTGCGGTACGCGGGCCTCTCACTGTTGTGGCCTCTCCCGCTGCGGAGCACAGGCTCCAGACGTGCAGGCCCAGCGGCCATGGCTCACGGGCCCAGCCGCTCTGCAGCATGTGGGATCCTCCCGGACCGGGGCACGAACCCACGTCCCCTGCATCGGCAGGCGGACTCCCAACCACTGCGCCACCAGGGAAGACCCCGGGATTATACTTTTAACAAATTTTTATTTATACAAATTAAATCCAGAACACATTGTTTATATAAAATGAGCATCTGAGGCACACTCTTGCCTTCACAGAAATCATTGTATTCCATAGAACAATCTATTTGTGAGCAGGAAGGGATCTTTAAAGATTCCAACAGTCTCCTTTAATTGAAGGATAAGGACTCTGGGGGGGAAGGCCTGCTTCTCCCAATACCTGTTGGGAGGCACAGTTTCATCAGTTTATTTCTTTATATCCACATCCGCTGCTCAGGGACTATGTCTGCTTTGCTCGCTATTACATCCCCAGCGGCCAGAGTAGAGCCTGTCCCAAAATGGGCTTTCATTAAGTGTCTGTTGAATGAATAAACGAGCATGGGAACGGATATACCAGTGAATGTTGCGTCATGGGGATCCATAAGAATGCATCACTACGTACATCTGTGTCATTTCAATATGTTCACTTCTGTGCATGTCTGCATTGCTAATGCGTGCTTCTGTGGACTGACCATTTATTCTTAGAAATGACCTAACAGACAATCAGGGGCTGCCAGTGAAGATAATTCTATTGAGGCATCAGGCATTGTATTCTTGTATTCTATAAATAAGAATACCAGGTGTACAAATTAACCTCTTAAGTTATGGAAGACTAGTTGTGGGAGATTCTCTGAGAACAAGAGATCCAGGGTCAAATGAGTTTGGGAAATTTGGGATTAAATGGAGCTAAGGAGGTGTCTAAATGTGGGATGTCTCTGAGGCTTTAAATGCCAAAGTGCAGGGTCAGTCTTGAAATATGGAAAGAGGAGGCAGCAGTGATCAAACTCATTTGATGTTGGGCCCCTTCTGGATCCCTCCTTTGAGGAGGATTTTGCAATATATGCTGGTAGACTCTGAATCAGAAGATTTTGCTTGGAGTCAGAAGAATTCATCCTGGCTGGGATTAGAGCGAGCTGGAGGCAGGCAGAGGCATGCAGAGTTAAAGAGGTTCCTCCTTTTCATTCATTCATTCATTCATTCATTCACTCACTCACTCAGCACACACTGTTAAATGTGCACTAAGAGCTGGGCTTTGTGATAGACAATGAAGATTTGAAGATGGATGAGAAATGGGCCCCCTTCACCCTCACACAGTCCAGGAAAATCTGAATATCAGGGCTCCCTGCTGCCCCACCAAACAGACTTAGGCCAAAAAGTGGAAGTTATAGGCTCAAATATTTGAACCATCCAGAGAATGGGGCAGGGCAGGGAGGTGAAATAAGAAATTATTATAAAAGCCCAAGAAACAGAGGTGGCAGAGGGAGGGTGGGATCCAGGAAAGAGTCCACCTGTGGAATACCAGAATTGTCCCACCAACCAATAGGTGGCCCTAGAAGGCTATTTTATTCCAGGCACTGCAGAGATACAGGAAAATAAACACAAGACATGATCCTGAGCCTGCAGGAGTTTATATCTAATTGATCCACTAGTAACTATCCATTAACTATTCTCAACAAGGCTAATAGACTTTGTCAGAAGAAAACACATCCCAGGACTAAAGGGACAGAAATGAAAACGGCACTTGGACCCAGGCATACAGAACGCAGAAAGGGAACAGAAAGACTGGCCAGCTCCTTCAGCGCCAGTTGTCACAGATGTGCTGCCTTTGAGGACCCAGACAACCACTGGGTGACAGATGGAAACGCTGTACCTTTTTCCTTCCCCGAGAACCAGAATAATTCCAGAGGAAGAGAGGAAGGAAATCGAACAGAACAAGAACAAGGGTGGGGTGCAAGTGAACAAGCTAAATGGGACAACAAATGACAAGGCGCAGTAGCAGCAGCCAAGTCGTGCTGTGCTGGAAGCAGAGAACCGGCCCCAGGGTCAGGTGTGACTGCAGACACTCAGAAGGGCCGATGACTTCTGCAACACGTTTTGGGAGCTGTGGCTCCCTAAAATGGCCTTCTGCTCCCTCCCAATCACTTCCTGACCCCTAAATCAAACAGCAGCCGACAATGATGTGAACTACGAGTGCAGGTTGAGGGGCACACGCACCTGTAAAGGAAAGAGGTCGAGACAGGGGTGAAATTCAAGGTTGATGTTCTATTAGTTTCTTCTATGCAATCTGTGGGTCTTAGGGTCACTAACCCAGACCAAATGCTCCCTCGGAGCCTTCTGGGCTGTGTACTAGTTATCTGCGCTCGCTTGTGTGGGGCTGGGGAGAGGAGGCTGCCGGAGAGACTGTGTCCTTTCATCCGTAAGCAGAGGCCTCCTGCAGGCAGCTTTGGAAAGCCAGTCCCACGGACTGCAGCCTATGTTAGGACACTCACAAGGGCTGCTAACGCACAGGACTGTGAAAGGGTGAGAAGTGAAGGCAGGGGAGGGAGGGGGGTGGGGAGAGTGGATTGCTGATCCCTCCAGAAAGAGAAACAGGAAAGGAAATCGTCTGGTTTGGGTTTGGGCCCCAAGTGACTTTCATGCTGGGGAAAACTCCCCCAAATCCTCAACCAGCCATGGCTCTGTTTCCCTCTTGTACACTTTTAGGATGTCACCAGCTTCCTTATCAGACACACCCACCTTCTTTAGACTCACGCATGGCTCAGGCCTGAGGGGCGGTACTGATGGCAAAATGCACCCACGGTACTCAATATTCTGAATGTGATTCACGACTGCTTTAACAGAGTCTGCCCCCGCCCCCAGCCCCACTCGACCACAATCTCGGGAGCTTGGGTTTCAGAGTTACTCCTATTTTACTGACAAGAAAGCTGAAGGTAGAAGGGAAAAGTCCCCTGTCAACCAGCCTACAGCTGACAACTCAAACATCAAAGATTCCAACTCCTTTATCTCCTAAATCCCTCTAGGCCAGGGGTTGTCAAACTACAGCCCGCAGGCCAAACCTGGTCCAAGGCCTGCAAGCTAAGAACGGTTTTTACACTTTTTAAATGACTGGGGAAAAAAGCAAAAGAAGAATATTTTGTGAGACATGAAAATCATATGAAATTTAAAATTTCTGTCCATAAAAAGTTTTATTGGCCAACAGCCATGCCAACTCATGACGTAGCGTCTACGGCTGCTTTTGTGCCTTAACCACAGAGCTGAGTAGTTGCAACAAGAGATTGTATGGCCCAAAAAGCTGAAAATATTTACTATCAGGCCCTTTATAGAAAAAGTGCATTCCCCAGGGGCCAGTGGTGTTGGCTGCTGGACATTGAGACCCTCCACGGGAACTGCCCTCAGAGCTGCTCGCCCGAGATTCTCCGCCACCCCTGTGGCAGCCCTCATCTGGCAGTTGCAAAGGCCCTGCTCCCTGGCCTCCACTGGTGATGTTTCTCCAGGGAGCCCCGTGGGAATGCATGACACATCTGCTCGGTCCTGCCCTCACTTCCTTACAGATGCTTTTCCCCAGAGCACACCCCCATAAATCTACACGCAATCTCTGTCTCAGAATCTGTTTCCTGAGGACCCAATCCAGGATGGGGGAGCCTAACAAAATTTGGGGGCAAATATTGTCTTTTCTTCTCCACTAACCACAGACCAGCAGCCATGTCTCAATTTCTTCTTAATATGAGTATCACTGATGCCTGACCAATTCCAGACCGGTTCTCATTCTGTTGATTAGATTTAATAGAGAGAATTTGGGGGTGGGGAGCATTATGGTTTTCTAGTCAGCTTTCCCTATTGATATCTTCAGAAGTCATTCAAAGCCCCCTGCTTGAAACTTTTTTTTTTTAATATTTATTTATTTATTTGGCTGCACCGGGTCTTAGTTGCAGCATGTGGGATCTTCCTTGAGGCATGCAAGATCTTTGTTGTGGTATACGGGATCTTTAGTTGTGGCATGTGAGATCTTTTTTTAGTTGTGGCATGAGGGATCTTTTTTCAGTTGTGGCATGCCAGGGATCGAACCCGGGGCCCCTACATTGGGAGTTCGGAGTCTTAACCACTGAGTCACCAGGAAAGTTCTCCCCTGCTTGAAACTTATCGATGATTTCCCACTCTCCTGGGGTAAAGATCACAATGACATTCATGGCCCACATGGTCTTGCCTTCTCTCTAGCTTCACTTTATCCCTGCGTCCCCTTGTTCTCTGCACTACACGTCACTGACACTCTCCAAAGGTTAGCTCCTCAGCCACAGGGCCTTTGCATATGCTGTCTCCATTGCCTGGTTCACTGAATTAACTCCTGTTTATTCCTCGGGTCTCAATTCAGTTGTCTCTTCCTCAGGGCAGCTTTTCCTGGGCTAATTTCTCCATCAAACACAGCTGAGGACCCACAATACCGTTAGGGGCCCATGAGAAAAATGCTTAATTTCTTTTAAAATCACAAGAACAAACTGATTATAATAACTATATATTGATGAATCTAGCCTGGGTTTATACTAACTCCATTGTAAAATGTAATTTTTAAAATGAGAACGGGGTCCACCAAGGCCTGAATAATGCAGTGTGGGCCTTTTCTGACCTCCTCAACCTCCCAGTACCACTAGGTCAGGTCTCCCCATTAAATGCTTGCAAGGTGCCCTGAACTCTTCCATCAGAGCACTTACTGCAGTTCTCATCTTGCATCTGTCCCCTAAACTGCAGGCTTGACGAGGGCAGGAACCACATCAGACATGCTCCGACAGCATCGTGTCTGACATGGCACCTGGCTCATATTATAAGTCCAAGAGATACACGCTGCAGGTCTGAGGGAAGGCAATCCACCTGCACAACTCAAGCCTACTTTTTAAGCAAGAACACTCACTCGATCTGCTTTTAACTGCCCGCCTTGCTGGCGGGTCCGAGGGGAGGGGACAGGACGGAAACCAAGAGGAAAGGCTCACAATGGACTTGGGGGAATGGACCTTGCCAAACTTCTCCCCTTGCGGGGGTTGTGCCTGTGGGGAGGGATGACAGAGATGGAGTGTAAACAAACATTTCCTTGTCTGGTAGGTCATTTTGTAATTATGTGCAGGTCAAGCACTTTAGACTCCCGGAAGTCAGACAATATCTGCTTCCAGAGGCCATTAATGCTTAAGGGCCCCCCGGAGTGAAGGGGGACTTTCATTAGCAGGTCTTGGCCTATTCGGGCAGGAAGCGTGCTAAGTGACAGTCCGGAGTGAAACACCGGAGCAAGCAAAAAAGCAATAGGAAGGGGCACTGACCTCCGAGTTCAGAGAAGAGGAGAGGGAACAACACAAATATATTATGAACTCGGGGAACTGGCCAAGCCAGCTTGAATCACTGGGCAAGGTGCTCTGGGGGAAAGTGGTGAGACTTGGCAAGAGGACTGGAGCGTGGTGCCTGGACCCCCGGGACAGTCTGCATGGCCACTCGTGCTCTCTGCGGATGGGAAATGTGTGGAGCCGGCTGGAGGACAACAGGAGACCGTTAAGAGAAAGCAGATGAGGCTGTTGCCAGATGTGGCACTTGGTTCTCGCCACCTGGTTGCCCTCATTCATTTCCACTCAGCAGAGGTGGAGGGGACTGTCCAGTTCACCTTCACTGGTGGGGTTACATGGATGGGGTTGGAGGGTGAAGAGGATAAAGGGGAGGCCTGACTGGCAGCCAAAAGGAAAACATAACCACACCCCCCCCACACACACACACAACCCCCAAGTGGTAGCAAACAGGATGGACCGGTGGCCACGAGCCAAGACCTCTGGGTTCACACTTGACTCTGGGTTGGTGGCAAAGCAGTCAGGCTTCCCTTTGCCGGAACGAGGCAGATTATGGGAAGAGGCACCAGCATTCTTAAAATTCCCCTGTCCTCACAGACCTAAAATTAGCAAGACTGTTTACACTGCTGGATATGGATTCTGAACTTCATATTAGTAAATAATATAATAATGATCCAGGGCTCCAATGTCTGAACTGCAGTTACCTTTGCCTATGGCAACTAACTGCCAATGCATTTAATAGGCTGTAATTATCACTAATTAGGTCACTGTCCTTTGTATTCAGGGATGGCTGATATCGTACCTGTACCTGGCAAAAAGCACCAAAGAATGAATCATATAATCTTTTTCTTTAAACAACTTTTTGAGATATCATTCGCATACCATACAACTCAGTGGTTTTTGGTACATTCACAGGGTTGTGCAACTATCACCACAATCTAATTTTAGAACATTTTTGCCTCCCCTAAAAGAAACCCTGTACCAAGAGTAGTTAGTCCTGAGTTCCCCTTCCCTCCACCCCCTGGAAACCACGAATCTCCTTTCTGTTTCTACAGCTTGCTTATTCTATACCTTTCATATAAATAGAATCATACAATGTTATCTTTCGGGATTGGCTTTCACTTGGCATCATATTTTCAAGGTTCATCCACGTTGGAGCATCTACCTGTGCCACGTCATTCATTTTCATTGCCAAATATTATTCCATTGTATGGATATGTTGCATTTTGTTTATTGATTCATCAGCTGATGGACATTTGAGCTGTTCCCACCTCTGAGCTATTATGAATAATGCTGCTGTGAATGTTGGCACGCTCAACCAAGTAACGTCTAAAATTGCAATTGCACTGATTATCCCACAACTTCAAACCCTGCATATCTTTCTTCTAACCTAACAGTGTATGAAAACACACTATGCTTTCCATCTTATCTTTTCCTAAAAGGCAGTTTTGTGTGAAGGGATCATGGCAGCCTATGAGTTGGAATAGTGGAATCTGTGAAGAGACAACACCTGAATGATTTGGAAAAACAAAATTGCTTAGCTAGGCAATGCTTCCTATGTGACAACTTTGCAATGTGCGTGAATTTGCACATCTGTACGCTTATGAGACAGGCCATATGCAAAAGGTGCAAACCTGGGGCCCCGAGGCCAAATTCATCCCCACAGGCATGCTGTGTTGGATAAAATTATTGTATCCAACATTTTAAAAATATGATAAAAATCTTGATTTCTGCTTTCTCTTGAAAATGTAGGACCTCTAGCCTCACAAGTACTTGCCCTTTCAGATGGGGTCACCCTATTGCAGTTGCCAAGACCCCACGGTTCCCTTTCGTCTCCCTGGCTCTGAGGCCAGGCTCAGCTGTCATGGATCATTTACATGCACTGTTGTTTTTATGATGCTAGAGAACCATCTCTCTGCAGCCAGGCCTCCACCAAACATGAGAAAATCTAGCTGAGCAAACTTCAAGACAAATGGAGAAAGCATATTTCTTTATGGAGAAAAAGATTATTCCTTTGTGATTTAATATGCACAATCATATATGTATGATTTATATAGATAGTATGTATCACTCCTGTCTGATGCCTGTCTGTCCTCTATAGGCGCTAGAGTCTGCAACCCTAAGCCTGCAGTCTTTTTTTTTTTTTTTTTAATTTATTTTTCACTGTGCTGGGTCTTCGTTGCTGCACGCGGGCTTTCTCTAGTTGCGGTGAGCAGGGGCTACTCTTCGTTGCAGCGTGCAGGCTTCTCATTGTGGTGGCTTCTCTTGTTGCAGAGCACGGGCTCTAGGCACGCGGGCTTCAGTAGTTGTGGCACATGGGCTCAGCAGTTGTGGCTCACGGGCTCTAGAGCGCAGGCTCAGTAGTTGTGGCGCACGGGCTTAGCTGCTCCGTGGCATGTGGGATCTTCCCGGACCAGGGCTTGAACCCTTGTCCCCTGCATTGGCCAGCGGATTCTTAACCACTGCGCCACCAGGGAAGTCCCAAGCCTACAGTCTTTTCATATGTGTTTGTGGCATCTCTCCTATCTGGGCGTATCTTCTAGGGTCTCTGAGGACCATCCCTCTAATTTCTTTTTGTATCCACCACCCCTGAGACTATCAACCTCATATGGGACTATCAACCAAAGATGACCTGATATATAACAGGCTGCCAATTCCAATGATATCTTTGAAGATGATAACAGGTGCATTCATTAAGCACTTGCTGTATGCCTGGCTCTGCTCTAAGCTCCTTAGGTACTCAGGTACTCAGGTTTTCACCTACCCCGTGACAAACAAGGTAAGTGAGTTGTCCAAAGTCAACCAGTAAATGGTGGAGCTGGGATTTGAAGTTAGGCAGTCAGATTCTGGAACCTACCCTCTTGACTACTAGTCTAGATGGCTATTCTAGATTGATTTTTCTTGGGTGTGAGGTCTCTTTTTTAACCAAGTGAGAGAAACTGAAGCACGGAAGTGGCCCAAGTCTCACCCAGGATCAGATCAAGCCTGAGTGCCCAGGACTTTCTTCCACGTGAACCATAAGTGAATTCCCTGGTCAGTTCCTTGTAGGTACCTGATTCTGCTTTATAGAGACCTTCCCATTCTGAGCTCATCTTTACTTTCTCAAATGTCAGAGGTTTGGGGATAGTGGTAGATAACTTTTTGGCAGGTATAAGAACGCATTCAGAAAAAAAAAGTTTAGAAGCTGCCTTTTCTCATTAAGAGTTAAAAAATAAAAAAGCCATGTCCCACAAGGAGATGAATTGTAGTTCTACAACTTCAACTGATTACAGGCTAAGGCATATGAATAGCAGCAGAGAGTGGCTGAGAGTTTCAACTTTCCATCCACAGAGCTCATTGGGGTTCATCAAGTGCAATCACACCCATTTCTCCCTTTACTCTAGAAACCTCTTGAAATAGCTCCTGGGTTAAGTATTGTGATCACCCATCGTCTCTTCACAGATGGGGACAGTGTGGCTCAGAGACATGGAGGGATGCACTCAACAACCCAAGGTCACAATGCACCAAATGAGCAGCAGCTTGGGGGTCAGAATTAGTTCATTCCATACAACGTGACAATTATCAAGCTTGTGCCAGGGCCTCAGAGCAGCACTGAGAATACACGGAGACAGATAAGATGCACTTCTCTCCCTATGACAATAAGGCCTCTGTGTTTGGTTCAGATATGCACCCCAGAGGAGTCCCTGTTCCTCCAGGTGCCCATAGGGCTGGGCACTCTGGGTTTCCGGCAGCCCCTGGGGGCTGAGGCCCCAGCGTGCTGTGGCGCTGGCCCGCCCTTTGGAAATTCTCCCACCCGATCCAGCCTTCTGCTAGTGGTCCCCCCGCAATCCGGTGAAGCCTGGTCACCAAGGAGTCCAAACAGGTTCCCCTCAAAGCCAAAAATTGAGCCAGACCCCTATATCACTCCTTACACCAAAATAAATTCCAAACACACTAGCGTTCAATTTAAAAATTAAAGCCATAAAAAGGCTAAGGAGAAAAAATTGGTCATTAAAAAAATATATAATTGTGGAGAGGAAAAGGCAAACACAAAACCCAATAGCCATAAAGAAAAGATTAATATATCTAACTACATAAAAATTAAAATCTCCTCCATGGTGGAAAAAAAATACAAACACAAACAATAAACTAGAAAAATATTCGTAACACATTTATTTAGTATTCAAAGAGCTCTTATATATCTCTATTAAAAAAGACAAAGTCAAAACACAAAATGTGCAAAGGACACGGAAAACCAGTTCATAAAAGAAATATAAATGGCCAAATAAACACATGAAAAAATGTGCTCATAATGCACACACGTTACAATGAGCCAATTTTTCAGCAGGAATATTGTCAAAGATGAAACAGGTTGCTAATGCCCAGGGAGGGTGAGGATATGCGGCTGGTACTTTCACACATCCTTGGGGAGAGTAAACCAGTGCAGATATTTGGAGCACAATTTAACAATATCTCTGAAGTGTAAAGTGTGCCTGCCTGGTGACCAGCAAGCCCACTTTAGTAATTTATTCTACAGTACATTAGCTCTAGCACTGCAAGGTGTACATACAAGGAAGTTCCAGCAGCAGCACTATCTGTAGGTGAACATTAGACAAAACCCAAACATCTATCAACAGGCAAATGATGAAGTAACTGAAGTTAAGCATCCAGCCTTGTAAAATAACTAAGTCTATATGTGTTGATCTGGAAAGGTATGCTGATATCCCCAAAAAAGCAAGACTCGAACACCTTCAGACTGGCCCTGACTAACAGTGGTATCGCCTCTCTTGCATTATTTCAATTCCAGCCCAACGGTCAGGGCTAACTTACTAACTGAATGACCCTGGGTGAGTCACTCAATCTCTCTGTGCCCCAGTTTCCTCCAAGTGAATGGGGACTGTAAGCACTTGCCCCTGTCAAGGGATTCAGTGGGATCATACATGAAGCACTTAGATGAATATGGGGCAGTTGGTAAGCACTATCTAAATACTGGAATTTTTAAAATTACCATGAAGCGAAAGAGCAAGAGATAGAACGGTGCAGATAGCACTCTTCGTAGCTTTTGTACTTACGGGAAAAGTAGACATCACATGTGCGAAGTATGAGCTTGCACATGCGTAAACACAAGAAGATGGTGACATTGGAAGAAAACAGAGAAACGAGGGACAGCAGTGGGAGAGGGACTTTTCACAGTAAAACCCTTTTTAATGTTGAACCATGTACATGTATTAGCTGTTCAGAAATAGACAAAATTAAAAATTAAAAAAGGTTACATGTAAATACATATCCTTATACCTGAATAGAAAATTTCAGGAAAGCTATACAAGAAATTGTTAACAGTGCTTACATCTGGGGAATGAGATGAGCTGGAAGACGACTTTTACTTTCATTTCTCTTTTTATACCACATTATTATATTTTTTAATCTCAGATGCCTATGTGAGCTTTATAGCAAAGAACAAAAAGACATACCCAAGCCAAAAAAGATAAAGAACAGAAAAAGGCTCTCTTTTCACATCACTTAAGAGACTCGTCCTCCCCAATGGTCTAGTTCTTTCAGCTGAACAGCCAGCCATCCCGGAGGCTGGGCAAGAAGCTGGATGGGCAGGACTTGAATCTGACGGCCGGTCAAGGTTCTGGGCACAGTCTGGCATAGGGTATTTCACCCATCCCATCTCCCATTGGTAACGGAATCAATATCCACTTAAAAACCTGTGGTGGCTTCCCACTGCCTACAGGAGAAAGTCCAAACTCTATAACACAGCATGAAAAGTCCTTTGCAATCCGTCCCCCTAACCTCTCCAGCTTCATCCTTCACGTTCGAGTCATACCACGCAGTGCGGCACTGGGAAAGCATGGCGGGCACGAGGGACAGGCAGGGCTGGGGAGAAATCTTAGTTCTCCACACATTAGCCTTAACCTCTGCTGAGCAACACAGTCTCCCCCCCAGCATCATCTGAAAAACAGGGATAATACCACCTACTCCATGCAGGACGTTGGAGGATTTAACAAGAAAGCAGTTAGCATACTGTTCGGTATATAATCGAATGATGCTATTTGATGGCTTTAGCACTTTTTTTGTTACCGCTTCTGGTTTTGGTAGAAGCTCTGCCTTCTATCCCCTGATCTCCTTCCTCCTCTTCTGCCTGGCAAACTTCTCATGAAGCCTTTCCTGACTCCCTCTCTGACTTCCCTTAGTATTAATTCACTTGCCCATGGTGATACTTATGTATCACTTAGTACAGATCTGGGCAGAGTAGGTGCTCAGTAAATATCTTCTGAACGAATACATTTCATCACCTACCCTCAGTGAACCTCTGGACACCACCTTTACCACGTTCATCTTAAGAAGGGGATTAACTGAGAAAAGGAAAATAGGCTTCCAATTCAAGAAAGCAGACAAGGGCTGCAGTCATCTCCCCATGGCCGGTCTTTTGTCTCAAAGAAAGTTGCACAGGCCTTTACCATGGGTTTCTTAATGCTTTGCCATTTCTCACTTCTCAGACTTCCCTTTAATGTTTACCTGTTTGCATACAATGTGACCCCTGGGCACCATAACACTGCCTTCTCTTTCAAATGAAATGTTTATGACAAATGGAGAAGCAACCCAACCATTTTGCTTTCCAATTACAGATGCACTAGCGCACCAGCACCTGAGAAATATCAACCTTGTTCTCTTCCTGTCTTCGACCCCGGAAAATGTCAGAACAGATGTTTCTAAACTGTGTATAAAAATAAACAAAGCCACAATGAAGGGTCCCTGGCTGGCTCCCACATGCCCAGCGTCAGCCTGGAGTGCGGTTCAATGGCTGTGGTAGAAATGCAAGAAAGGAAAAGAGAGCTGGGTGGAGAGAGGGGGGTCTCAGCGCCCTGAGCTGAGGGGTGGACACTCTCTGATGCCTGCCTGGGGGGGCAGGGGCGCGGGGGGAGGCTTGGCAGGATTTGGATCTTTGCGTGACTCTGGGATCTGAGTCCCCTCTGTCAAATCGAGTACTTTGTAGCATAGATTCTAGGGCTGGTGAAAGGAATGAGAGAATGGGGGAGTGGAGGAAGGAGGGTGCAGGTGAGGACAAAGAAGCTGCATTTATCCAGCAGTTCCTATGTGCCTAGTGCCATGCTGGGGACGTTTGTATATACGATCTCATTTCATCCTGATGTCCCTTCTGGGAGATGGGCATTCCCATTCTTCAGATAAGGAAACTGAGTCCAGAGAGGGGCACTCAGTCAGAATTCCACCCAGCTCCATGGGGCTCCAATCCCAGCCCTTGCACTACCCCCAGCAACAGACTGGGGCAGGCCCTCGCCCTCTACAAGGAGGGAGCACTTGCCCTTTGGGTGCCCATGAGCTTTAGCTGGTGGAAGCCAGCGACTCCCTTTCCTCTGCCCAGGCAGCCCTGGCCTTCCTTCAGGCAAGAGGAAAGCCGCCTAGAGAAGCCACATCCTAGGGTAGGGGAGAAGGCTGTACTGCCCTCTAGCATTCGACGGACCACACACACCTCTGCATCTCTTATGGCAGCACTTTCCCTTTAAAGCTGTCCCAGATATCCATTTTAATCAGATTTTGACTTAATAATAATGGAGAAGCACCGTTGTCATCCACCCTGTCACCCATCCAGAATTGTAGGGGTGGCCCTGGCCCAGCAGTGATAATGCACATAAAGAGGTCACGTGTGCAGATACCCAGGGAAGTCCTTAACGGCCCTGGGCACTCAGAGTCACTGGAATTAGATTCCAGGGCTCTCTTTCTTTTAAATGACACATCCATCAACTTTAGTACAGCAGAGGCTCTGATCCCAAGCACATCTTTGCTGAAACACAGTGTTCTGAGCAGGTAAACACTGCCCCTAACCTTTAAGGACACAATGACTCACCCACAGAACACGGACAGGAATTCCACGTTTGCTTGGGGCGGGGAGTGGGGGGGGATGGAGGAAGGGGAGTCCTCTGATGGGGAAAAACCAAGGTTTATGCATAATTGATGCAAGATGTCAGTTTTTGGATCAGATGAAAGATTTTCTGGTCTTTATCCTGCTTAAGAGAATTTATAAATTTCTTTTTATCGAGTAAGTGCTCAGCAATCAGAAAAGAATCCAATTCCAGATAAGCCCATGCTTTAAAACAGAATCTTAGGCACCTCCTCTCCCCCCACCCCAACAAGGGATGGATCCCAGTTTCAGAACACTCATATTGGCTATGCAACTTTCTGGAAATTTCCCTGACCCTTGTTTGCCTCGGTTTCTCCTACTGTAAAATGGAGCCATGCGAGCTCCCGTTAGTGATGAGGTTTGAGATACAAGGCTCTTACAGGTTTCAAGAATCCTGGGCTTAGAATTCTCATTACAAAAGCTCGTTTCACCTTCAAAGCACTAGAGCATTAACTAGATCTGCCTAATTACGTTGCAGAGGAATGCCTTGCATTTATTTCGCCTGAATGTGACAGAAATTGGGGTGGTCACCTGTCAAAAATGTTCCTGTGACCGAGAGATAGATACATAAACTTTCAATCTTATCTGATTATCAATGAAGGTTTTGTGTGGGTTTTTTTTTTTTTAAGGTCTAAATATTGGGTGCATGATAAAAGAACAGTTCCTTTTTGCAATATGCCAGCTGTCAAGGGTTTCCAGGCAAGATATTATTTCTTATAAATAGATATGGACAATAGATAATGTCTCTATTAATATCACTGAAATGTGGTCCTCTCCTGCAGCTCACCCGAGACGGGACAACAGTGTATTAAGAGGCAGATGCCAGACGAGAGACTTTTTTCTTGTGACAGTTTGAGCTCCCGTGCCGCAATTAACTTTTTCTCCCCCTCCCTCTCTTCCTTCATCTCATGCAATGCGGTTCAGTAAAAGAGGGCCTGTATTTTCCTCTTGCTGATGGAAGTTGATTAGCAGTCAGGTGGAGTGATGCTCAGGGGACAACACAGCGGATTAATTAAATCACTTCTACTGGCTAAGTGGTGACACTTTGATTTATAGCAGAGCTCACTCAACCAGACAGCAGCTTTTCTTGCATGCCGAAGGAGAGAAGGGCCACACTGGCCACTGGTTGGAGGCCAAGGGCTTTGCAAACTTTAAAGACAAGCATCCTAGTCATTAAAGCAGAGGCCCCCCGCTGGGCTCTTTTCTCCAGGGCAGGGGGACCTGCAGGCTCAGGAGAGGAGCTGGAAAGAATGGAGCTGCTGAGGCAGGCCAGCAATCTAACAAAAAGCCAGGGGATCCGTTTTAGAACACGAAGAACTCTATCACACCCCTGCAGAAAGCAGGTTTGAAATGGCTCAGTGCAGTCTTCTCTAGGTCTGTCTCTACCAGAAGGGTTCGTTAGCATCGCACCTCAGTTTGCCCTAAAGACACAGCCCTACGACAGTTCTGTCAAACTGATTCAGGGGGGCTTGTGACTATTTTCCATCACAGCACGGGGTCTTCTCAGTGAGGAGCCCTCAGACCAAATGCACACAATAGCTGTGCTCCTGGTGGTATGTTTTATGTTGTGAGCTGGATACATCTTGTGGCTAATCTTGTTTCACTCCTTGCTTGGGCTGCTAGGAAGCTCAGAGGTGACAATGCAGCCCAAACCGCAGCCCCTCACACATGCCCCTGTGTATGAATGCCTTATGGACTGCATGCAGAAATCTCTCCCAACTCTCCCTTTACGCAGAACACTTCTGTTTATCTTAAAATGTTTGGGGGAAAGCTGCCTCCAATTCCCTTAGGAACAAGGTCATATAGGATAGTTGTCAAAACCCTAGACTTCACACATATTAAGCAGACTCTAGTTCTCTGATAACCTGTATTGGAGAAGGCTGCCTGTTAAGACACAAAGTCCTGGGTCCTACTGCAGACTTTCTGAACCGGAATAGGTCAAGACAGGGCCCAGGAACCTCCTAAGCAATCCTGGAATGTTTGAGAACTATAGTTTTAGAGTGAGACATTCCCCAAACCAAATCTCAGCCCCACCAATTAACAGCAAGTCACCTCAAGCAAGCCCCTTCATCTCTCCAGGCTCCCTTTCCTCAACTATAAAATGGCATTGGTGAGAATTAAATTCGATGTCTGTAGGTAGGCAAACACCTCACGTGGCCGGCTGGAAACTGTAAGATTCAATACGTGGGAGGCGACCCAAGTGGCCGTCAACTGATGAATGGATAAGCAAATGTAGTATATAAAGAAATGAAATATTATTCAGTTATGAAAAGAAAGTTCTGAAACCTGCCACAACAGGGATGAATCTTGACGACAATATGCTCAGTGAAAGAAATCAGACACTAAGGAATAAATATTGCATGATTCCACTTACATGAGGTACCTAGAGAAGTCAAAGCCATAGAGACAGAAAGTAGAAAGGTGGTTGCCAAGGGCTGGCGGGGAAGGGAGTGAGTGTTTAATGGGTACAGTTTCAGTTTGGGAAAATGCAAAGAGTTCAGGAGCTGGATGGTGGTGAAAACTGCACAACGATATGAATGTACTTCATGACACTGAACTGTGCATTGAGAAATGGTTAAAATGGTAAATTCTATATTAGGTATATTTTATCACAATAAAAAAATAAAATAAATGATAGATATTGTTACCACTCCCACCACCAACAAACCAAATGTATTTTGGACCCCTCCCCCATTTCCTGCCTTGCTCCCTCGGATCCTCTACAATCAATTTAGAAACAAAGCATCTGGTTGAGGGGTGGGAGGAAGGAGAGCCAATGAGGAATGGGAAAGAAATGACAGTATCCAGCCTCTCATTGCTTTTTCTTTAACCCAGGAGTCCCAAAAGTCTCCAAGATGCCAGAGAACGCTTATCCCAACTGTGAAGGAAGCTGATGCAACATCAAATATTAAAAGGGTAGAGGAACTGGCATAGCTTTCCATATAAATGAATCTACTAACATATATGAAGATTGCTTTTAAAATTCAAATATAATTATTTTTTAAAAGGCATCCTGTGAGCTCTGTCTCTCTCCCAACGCTGACACTTCTGGGCCCCTGTCATGCTCCAGTGAGGCGCCTGTTGGCAGCCATCCCAAAGCACTTTGTAACATGCCCTCCAGATCCTAAGTGAAAACTGATCAAAGAATTGGCACCGGCAAAGACAAGACTGAAATCAGCTCTCAAAGGGGTGGGGCTGAGCTATTGTCCCTCTTTGTGGGAACAGCTGCTTAACGGGGAATTGGAGCGGCATGATTATAATATGCAGACGGGCCCCTCTGTTAACAGAAGCCGGCTTAAAGTACTCCGGGGGCCTCCACCTTGCGTTTTGGCAAAGGGCTCTGCGAGGATGCTGTGTCAAACCTTTTTGAAAATGTCTCCTTGACACGGAGGGTGAGTGAGGGCGCCGGTGAATCTCATTACAGCCCCACGCCTCCCTCTGCTGTTCCCCTGCTCCCTTTTCTTGGCTGCTGCCGAGGGGGAGCTGCACAGCGGGGGCGGGGGGAGTCATCCTGGCCCCAGTTTTAATCAGGACAGAGGAAATGCGGGAAAGGAGAGGACCTAGGAGCCCAGCTCCTGAGCCCCATGAGGGAGGGTATTTGTCAGTCTGTGGATTTGCAGATTCCCCGGGGCAGGGGGCAGGAAGATGGAGTGACTTTCACCCAAGTTCTTATAAATAATACGTCACTGAGAAATTCATCTTCATCGTGCTCAGCACCATCCCAACACTGGGGACCTCAAGGAGCCCCGTGGACACCCCTGACCTCTGGTTTCGCAGGCCAGGGGAGGGGAGGAAAGCGATCCTTGAGGCATTAGGCTCTTCCACATTCCTCATCTGACATAATCCTCCCCTTCACCAGAGGAGGAAACTGCACTTCAGGAAGGTTAAACCAATTTTACAGAGGTCTCCTAGGAGAAAGTGGCAAGACTAGGACACACCCCCAGTCTGTTTCACTCTAAGGCCTTTTGTTTGTGGGTTGGTTTTGTTTTTAATTGCACCCACCCTAAAAAAAACCAATTAGTTTCTTTTCTAGGGGGAAAAGTTGGCTGCTCCCAAAATCCTGCCTGCCCCAGTTCGGAAGGATTTCACTGCCTCCTCCACCCATTGGCAGCTAAAAGGCCCCCTGGTCTCCGTCTCTGCAGTGACTGAGGAGGAGATGTGGGGGGGGGGGGAGCCGGGGAACAGTTTTAAAATGAATATATGCATGTGTCTCTCCTGCTAATCACTGGAATGCATTTTCAGGAGAGGTGAGCAGAGGGATTAGCTGCAGGACTCCCATTAATGTTAACTTTATTTCAGTAATGAGGTGCCAAGGCATGGAACAATCACAGTGGCTAATACGGTGTAATCACAGTGATGAGATACGCATGCTGGGAAGGGAGGGAGAGGGGGTGAGAGTCAGGAGGGGGAAGCTGCTTGCTAGTGGGGACGATGACACCAAAGAGGCAACAGGAGCCAAAATCGAGAGGAAAAGGGAAGAGGCAGGTGAACCCTGCTGAGGGCTGAGCTGGCTGAAGGAAGGCGCCGCTGGTAGGCAGGAAATAACAACAGCAACTCCTCAGTGAGGACTTACATTGGCCAGGCCAGGTGAGGAACCCTGCTCATTTCATGGCATCCTCAGGAGGAAACAGAGAGCTGGGTATTATCCCCACTGTAGAGATGGGCAAACCGAGTTTTTAAAAAGTTAAGTCATTTGCCAAAGTCACGTGGCCAGTGGAAGGGTCTCAGTTTGAAGTCAGATTTCTCATAATTGCTACACTTTACAGTATGTCCCCTCCGCTATGAACAGAGGGTGGGAGAAATAACATGCAAACACCAGAAGCTAGAAGAGTAGCACCAGGAGGAGGAAGAAGTGGCTTTGCACATGGCCAACCCCCCCATGACGCTGGTGCATGGCTGTGTTCGTAGGGCTCACCACACCCAACCAGAGCCATCCATCTGGATGTCTTGGTGATGCTGAGAGAGGGGGATGAAGGAAAGGAGGAGAATCGCTCTCATCAGCCAAGTTCCAGGTACCACCTGTAGCCAGGAAAGAAATCCTCAACGCACCCACGAACAGAAGCTAGAATGTTCGCTGGCTCTCCAGACCACACAAACCCTTCAGTTCGAGAAATGTCTGCTGGCCAGAAACCACTTACTCTCAACAGAGCCTAGTGTCTCTTCAAGTGTGGTCTGCAGGCTCATCTGGGTGCCCCTGGAAAACGCACCTTATCCCCGGAATGAGCGCTTCCAGGGAGGGGCTCTGTAGCTGCCCTTCCACCAGAGCCCTGGCTTAGGGTTCCCAAAGATTTCTCCGTGCTTTAAAGAGCTTGCAGATGTCCAAGGCACAGCATTTCGATGTCTATAACCAGTAAGACACACTCTGCCGGTCAGTCCTGCCCCAATCCATGACCCCATCACCTCACAGGTTGCTTTAGAAGCATGCAGTTCATAACATTCAACACAATTACGGAGCACCTACTATGTCCCAAGCTCTATTCTATGCCCTGAGAATATAGAAGGGGAAAAATCTAAGTCCTGTCTTCCTAAAGCTTGCATTCCAGTGAAGAAGACAAACAGGATGCCCTGTCAGAGAGCGCCGTGAAGAAAAACACTTGCAGGACAGCAGTGATTCTCAACCAGGGCGATGCTGCCTCTAGGGGACAGTGGGCAATGTCTGGAGACATTGTTGGTTGTCACAACTGGGTGGGGGGGTCCACTGTCATCTGGTGGGGAAGGGAGATGGATGCTGTTCAACATCTTATAATGCCCATGACAGCCCCCACTGCAAAGAATCGTCTGGCCCCAAATGTCACTAGTGCTGAGGCTGAGGACCCCTAGCGCAGAGAAGACAGAGATGTGCTCTTCAGGATAGGGGTGCGGGAAGGCCCCTGGAGAGGGACATTTGAGCAGAGACCCAGGGGAGTGAAGGACGTCTACGGGCAGAGGGGAGGCGCACACAGGGCACAGCACCTGGTTGGACTAGGGATTTCAGTGTAAGTGTGAGGGAACCTGGGGGTTCCTGGCAAGATGCTGAGACGCTCTCGCTTACCTTTCCGGAGAGTCCCTCTGCCTATGGGGAGCAAAGGGGCACAGGAGGACCAGCTGGGAGGCGGCTAGCATCATGTAGGCCAGAAACGCAGGGGCTTGAACAAGAGCAGGAGAGGCGGGGTGGCAAGAAGTGGTCTGGTGCAGAACACGTCGTCAAGGTAGAGCCTTTGGGACTTGCTCATGGATTGGATGAAGGTGTGACAGAGGAGTCAAGAGTGATGCTTGGAGCCCACTTTCCACTAGGTCCCTGGTCCAAGTGCATCCCTGGAAAACATGACTCCATGCCCCCCTCCTCCCCTTAACCCAGTGTTTCTCAACTAGGATGACTGTCCCCTCCAGGGAACATTAGGCCGTATCTGGAGACATTGTGGGCTGTCACCACTGGGAATGAGGGCTGCTACTGGCACCTAGTGGGTAGAGACCACGGATGCTACTCAACGTCCTACAGTGCACAGCAGAGCCTCCCCATCTCCCACCTCAAAGAATCATCTGGCCCCAAATGTCAACAGTGGTGAGGCTGAGGAATCCTTCCCCATCCCTGCCCCGCCACATCCTCTCACACAGGGCCCGGCCCCACCAATTTAGCAGGACTTCATCAGAGCCTGGAGATTCCGAATCAATGCATGTCAGTGGCTAAGGTCCATATTAACTACATCTCACTTGCTTCTGATGGTGACACAGATCAGATGCTGCTGCTGTCGCCGCTGCCACCACATGAAACAAGAGTGCTGGAGAGCAAATTCATGATCCAGCTGTTAAGAGCGACAGCATATACATGTCTCTCTCAGACTGGGGGACCTGGGAGCCAGCCCTGCTGTATGACTAAGTAGCTGCCAGCCTCCTCCTCCCTGTAACCTTGACACACCAGGGCAGGGCCTCCAACGCACAAGCTAAAAATCCAAAAGGCAACATCGGCGGCAACAAATGGATGGGTTAATTTGTTTCATGCCCCTGTCGCTAGCAGACTTTCATGGTTTAATATCCCAGCTGCTAGGAATCAGATTCGGCAGAAGGAAGAAAATGTGACGTCAATGTAGAGATCTGATTGTATTCAGTAGTGTTTGCTTAAAAACCGGTTTTGGGTCCGCAGGTTATTCTTGCTGGCTTGGACCTCTAGCAACAAGCTATCACACTTCCAGGTGGTATCTTTAAGGAAAGCTAATTAGGATTCTTGGCACTTGTAGCACGATCATTTTACAATCTTCTTCAAAGCAATTTGCCAACATTAGCTAATTAAAACACCCAGCCTTCCGTTGAGGGACAATGGGAAGAAAGTAGAATCTTCATTTCTGAGCATCTGCTGGAGGGTAAAAGCTCTGAATTCCTGTTGCTTTCACTTGGTGGAGGTCTTTCTCTGAAGGTGGCCTTTCATGGTTGTTAGCAACCTTCTAGGGATCACTGAAAAGACTCCATCTTTTCTAGCACTTTGTCTCAAAAATAAAGGACAATACTAAGAAGGGAGTTTGACCAATTAAGATTAGTTCGCTAAGCCAGAGGTCAGTACACTATAGCCTGCAGGCTGAATCTGGCCCCCGACCTGTGTAAAGTTTTATTGTAACACAGCCAAGCCCATTTGTGTACATAGTGTCTTTGGTCGCACTCAAGCTACAACAGCAAAGTTAAACATTTAAAACAGAGCCCGTATAACTTCAAGACTGGAAATACTTACCTTCAGGCCCCTTACAGAGAAAGTTTGTTGACTCCTGCACTTCACATCTGCCTTGACCGTGATCTTCCACCTGGGAGGGTCAAACTGCCCCTGGCCCTGACCAGGCTTATCTCATGCATCCATCTCCAAGTGTCTATGTCATCAATAGGGCTTCTGAGATTCTGCACTCCAGGCCGAAACAAGAACCAGCGCACCCATGTGGGGAGAAAACCTTCGTATAGGATAAGGGGCTCAGCCTAGACATGGGCATGCTGTTGGCAGAAGGGCAGAGAGGGCCCGGGCAAGAGCACAGACGGCCTTCATTTTAAGTCACTTCTTGCCTAAGGCCACTGCATCGCATCAAAATGCAGGGCTGGGTCTGAGCCCTACTTCCTGGCTCCTCGGGCCTGGTAAACTGCATCCCCTCTCACAGATCGTTTCCTGCTGTGTAAAGTGGGAAACATTACCTGCTTTGCAGGGATGCTGTGCTGTGTTTCACTACGTCTTTCAAGACTCCGCTGTCAATGCTGCCACACAACGCTCCCTCTACTGAGGGCCAGAAGGGAGGACCGACCCCCGTTAACCAGTGTTCCCCCTATTCAAACCCCCCAATTCTGGTCCTGGCCCCACAGCTCTCCTCTCAGAGTCTCATTATGGTTATTAGCACAAGACCCCAAATGAAGGCCTCTGAATAAGTGTCCTTGGACAGGAGAAAGGTTATGTAATTTTAAAAAGAGGGCAATTTGAATTTACTCCCCCAGTGTAAAAGTGACAATTAGGAAATGTCAAAACCCAATAGACTCTTTCTCCCTTTTATTTCATTTTCATAAGAATCGCAGGACCTGCCTTCCCCTGCAATTCATCCCCAACATCCCTCCCTCCCCAGGCCCCACCACCCAATCTGAAAATTCCGTGTTCAGAATTCGCTCCCCTGTGTTGCGCACCGCCCACTGGGTGAGGCCTCTAGTTCAAGGAAGAGCACAAGGATGGAGCTCGCCAGGTCCCGGGGTTGCCTAGGATTGTTGGGAGGGGTCAGGGGCCACCAATGGAGTCAATTCCTCTGGTCCCGAGGTGTCCGACAGCAGGACTGATGTGACCTGTCGGCTTGGGGGTGGCAGAGACATTCTGGACACCCCCTTCCACTTTTCCCCCAGCCTCACTGGTACATGCTTATCTGCCTTTGTGTGGAGTAGCTTGAAGGGTCCTTATTCATCCAGAACAAAACTGCTTTACGAAGGTAAAGAAAAACTCTGCTGTTGGAAACACTCCCAGCATCCCCCTTACAACAAGGCCCCTCTGCCAATCGGCCCCTTGAAGAAGGAACTGGGGAGGCAGAGCTGGGGGTGACCAGCAGACAGGAGAAGGGCCCTGCCTACACATGCTGCACAGGCCTTTCAGAATCAGAGGACAATGCGTGTGTGTCCCACAGACTCACAAACCGCCATGGGCAGGACTGGGGTCCTGCAGTGTAGACCACAGAAGGCTCAAGCAGACCGCTAACTTAGGGCATCTAAACAAGGAAACCACAGACTCCTGCAAGTGGCCAGGCTTTTAGCTTAGTCCAAACCCCTCATTTCACATTTTGGATCCACTCAGCTGCACTGCCCACTAGAAGCTTCTGAAGATAAAGGGGCTTAACAGCCCGTTCACAGCCTGAAAGTCACAGAATCATAGCAACTCAGGGTTGGAAGACAGAAATGAATATTTGCTGAACGTGGCATGTGCAAGAAACTTTACATACATAATCTATTTAAGCCAAAAAGAGCCTGTGAGGAGGGTACTGTCATGCCTGTCTTACAAATAAGAAAACCAAACTCCAGAGCAACTAAGTATTAGGGTAAAATGACGCTACTTGTCAGGGGCAGAACTGGAGTTTAAGCTCAGGTCCTTCTGGCTGAGCCTGGCTCTCCACTCTGGGTTCCACTTCTTCCGTGGGGGTCCCAAGCACAACACCTCTCCCCAACACCCACACGAGCCCTTTGCAAAGCTTCTACACATTTTAGAAACAGCTTTATTGGGACATAATATAAATATAAAATGCACACCTATTTCAAGTGTATTCTTAGTATATTCAGAGTTCTGCAGCCACCCCAACATGTGTTGCAATGGAATTATACAACATGTGGTCTTTGGGGACTGGCTTCTTTCACTCAGCATCATGTTTTCAAGGGTCGTCCATGCTGTAGCTTGTGTCAGTACCTCACATTCCTTTCTGGCTGAATCATATTCCATCGTATGGATAGTCCACATTTTTGTTTACCCATTCATCTTCTGACAGGCATTTGGATTATTTCTACTTTTTGGCTGTTGTGAACAACACTGGTATGAATATCTGTGTGTTTTTCTTCACGTTTTTTTAAAAATCACATTTTTACTCCTTTTATTAAAGGCTGAAAGTTATAAACACCTGTTCTCTCATTGAACAACACTGCAAATATTTGTTGAAATGACGAGGCATTTACGACAGGAGAAGCAGCTGGATGCGGTGAAAAGAAAGTAGGTCAGGAGTCAGGGCACAGAATTTACTTTTTTCATTCATTCAATAAAGATCTATTAAAATACAGTATAAGGCATTATACTGGATACTAATGATTTCACCTCCTGACCATTCTGTCATTCATTAAAAAAAAAGCTTTTGCCCATTCTGTCCTAGAAAACAAAGGTCAGTCATTTATCTTTCCGAGGCCTCACTCTCATCAGCAAAGTAGGGACAATACATACACCTGGGTATACCTGGGAGGGCTGGGGGAAGAAGGTATAATGATACACCTGAGAGCCCTAGACTATCAGGGACTCAACAAATATGATCATGTGACCCATATGACAAGAGAAATGACTTGCATTCATTTTCCTTTCCTCACCTAAGGTAAAGTAGTGCTTTCTACTCGATGATGAAATGTTTCACACACCAGGAACTGCCTGTAGAATGAGAAACACACAAGCTTCCCTGCCTTATAGAAAACAGATTTGGTTTTCATAAGTGGTTGAATCTTTAAACGCTACCTCCAAAGGTGGAAAAACCTTTTAAAGCAACAGAAGTAGGTCAGAATGAAAACAATTAGTTGGTACCTGACAATCTACCACGGAGAAGGGAAAAAAGGAAAAGACCTTCCACAGAACGTTCAAGTTCCTGGCATTGCACTTTCCCATCTTTGCCAGAAGATGGCGACGTGGTCCCACAAGGTTGCATTAGTGCAACGTTGGCGATGGAATCACAGGGACAAAGGGCACCTGAAGTTGTGCTGCTTGGAGACTTGTGTACCTTGTCAATTGCACTGCAGAGGTCTGGGCATTGCTAAGCACATTCCAGGGGAGAAAAAGAGACATGAGGAACAATGATGTGTTTACAAAGGCTACAGGGATCTGACAAAATTTGCAAATGGCTTGAGGTCTAACTCCAGATATCACCAGAATAAAGTTATTGAGGGTGGAGGTGGGGATAAGGGCATTAAAACATTATGCAAGTTAGTATCAAATAATTATCCCTTTATGTTACATCTATTCCAAGGAATATTATCATTCATTAAAAATCAAGTGGTATTAGACATGACACCAAAAGCACAAGCAACCAAAGAAAAACTAGTTAAATTGAACTCCATCAAAATTACAACTTTTATGCTTTAAAGAACACCATCAAGAAAGTGAAATGTCAACCCACAGAATGGGAGAAATGTTTGCAAATCATGAACCCGATAAGGGGCTCATATCCAAAATACATAAAGAACTCGAACAATTCAAGAATAAAAAGACAACCCAATTTTAAAATGGGCAAAGAATTAGGATAGACATCTCTCTAAAGAAGATGTCCACGTGGCCACTAAGTACATGAAGAGATGTTCAACATCATTAGGCATCAGGGATATGCTAAGTCAAAAGCCACAATGAGATACCACTTCATCATCACTAGGATGGCTGCAATCAAAAGGACAGACAATGACAAGTCTTCGCAAGGACGTGGAGTAACTGGAATCCTCATACACTGCTGGTGGGAATGTGAAATGGTACAATTGTTTTGGAAAACAGTCTGGCAGTTCCTCAAAAGATGAAACATAGAGTTACCATATAACCCAGTAATTCCACTTCTAGGTATATGCCTAGAACAGAAAGTGTATGTCCGCACAAAACTTATACACAAATGTTCACAGCAACGTTATCCACAATAACCAAAAAGTGGAAACAACCAAAATGCCCATCAACTGATGAATGGATAAGCAAATGTGGTCTATTCATATGATGGTATACTCTTTAGCCATAAAAAGGAATGAAGTACTGAGACATGCTACAACATGAGTGAACTTTGAAAACATGCTAAGTGAAAGAAGTTAGTAACAAGAGACTACATACTGTATGATTCTATTTATATGAAATATCCATAATAGGTCTATCCGTAGAGACAGAAGGTAAATTAATTGTTGCCACAGGCTGGCAGGGAGGAAGAATGAGGAGTGGACTGCCAACAGGTATGGGGTTTCTTTTGGGGAGATGAAAATGTTCTGGAATTAGTGGTAGTGTCTGCATAACTTTGTGAATAGGAAAAATTACTGAACTGTATACTTAAAAAGGGTGAACTGTATGGTGTATGAATATTTCAACTAAAAAATAAATTTTTAAAAAAGAACAAAGTACTGATACATGCTATAATTGGACAAACCATGAAAACATGGTGCTTTCGTGTTTGTGAAAGGAGCCAGTCACAAAAGATCACGTATTGTATGATTACATTTATATGAAATGTCCAGAATAGGCAAATCTACAGACAGAAAGTAGATTAGTGGTCATCTAGGGCTGGAAGGACTGGGGGGAAATGGGAAGGCAATAGCTAACGGGTATGGGACTTCCTTCTGGGGTGATGAAAATGTTCTAAAATTGATTGTGGTGATGGCTGCACAATTCCGTGAATACACTAAAATCACTGAATTGTACACTTTAGATGGGTGAACTGCATGGTAAGTGAATTGTATTCTCAACAAAGCTGCTACCAAAAATAGAGTTCCAGGGCTGCTGGGTCACACAACAGGGGAGGGGCAAGGGGTGGCATGGAACACACCATTCTCTTTGTTACCAAATGAATGATGCCCCCTGGAATTGTGAAATGAAATGTGGGCCTTCACCCACCTCCCTGAATCAATGCATTCTTGGTGGGCAGTGACCTTGGTTCTGTAACTCCACAGCCAGCCTGGCATGCAGGCCACTTTCTCTGCCTTGTGATCACCAAATCAGATGTCAAAGCCCCATTCGAGGGTCATTCATTTGGTTGCAAAATGGTAAAATAGGATCACAATTTTCTTTTTTGTTAAATATATTAATATATGTGCATGTATATGAAAAGAGATACACACCAAATAGTGGTTATCTACAAATGGAAGGATTATGAAAGATTTTATTCTCTTCTCTAATTTTCTATAATGCAACATGTCACTTTATAATTCGGAAAAATTAGAAAAATGCATATAGTGTATATGCATCAACTGTGTTGCTGTCTCACAACTGCATGTCGGCATTCTATTTTAAACGGGTTCTAATTTAATTTGCTTTACTAATCAGTACTACATACAAATACATAGAGTTTCCTCAAATCCTTTTTGAAAAGAAACAAGCTATACTAGTGTAGGTCTATGAATGAGGTGGGACTAAATAAATGGTTCCTGGATGTCCAAGCATAAAAGACTTTCTCTGGAAACCCAAAGTGACAGTTTATCCTAAGGCAGACAGTAGCATCGACACCTAAGAATGTTTAGGTACTATGTTCCCAAAACCAGAGGCTCAGGATCAACTCGATTTTAAATTCCAGAAGACTGTCTTCCAGTTCTCTGTACTCCCTAGCACAGAGCTAAGCACACAGTAAATGCCAAGTAAATATGTGCTGAATGAATGACTGGGGCTGGCAATTCCACGTCATCACCATTCAAGGGGCAACGAAGTTTAACCCAGGGTTTCTCCACCTCAACACACAGTGGGGGCTGTGCCTCAATTAGAGGCCCACAGTACTTCTATACACACACTTCGTGACAATCAAAACTGTCTTCACACATTGGCTTATGTCCCCTGGGGGGCAAAATCTCCCTGCAGTTAAACACCACAGGTTTAAAGCAGCACTTTCCAGGTCTTGAAGCTACCAACTAGAATCCTGGAATGCCAGGGCTGGAAGGACCCTCATACATGCTCCCCTGTACACTTTCACAGATGGGCAAACAGGCCCAGAAAAGAAGAGACACACTGGAGCCAAGATGGCTTCAGCAACGCAGCTCAGTGTTGCTCCCTACCCCGTGCTGTCCTTCAGGTTTGCGTAGAACTCAGCATCATTTCCTTCAAGGATTTTATCAGTCAGTGAGGCTGTCATAACAAAATACCACAGACTGGGGAGCTTAAATGGCAGGAACTTATTCTCTCGCAGTTCTGGAGGCTGGAAGTCCGAGATGAAGGTGTCAGTAGGTTTGTTTCTCCGGAGGCCCTCCTTGGCTTGCAGACGGCTGCCTTCCTGAAGCCCTGGTGTCTCTCCCTCTTCTTAGAAGGGCACAGTACTATTAGATTAGAAGCCACCCTCACAGCTTCACTTTAACTTAATCACCTCTTCAAAGGCCTTTTCTCTAAATAGGTTACATTCTGATGGACTGGGGTTGGGAATTCAGCATACGGATTTTGGAAGGAGACAATTCAGCCCATTATAAGGACTCTGCTCAGTGGGAAAAAGAATGTTAAGATAGAGCCCTCTCACCTGGGTTGTGCTGAAAGGCTAAGATCCCCTTTCAATGCATTATTCAAAAACCCTTCCTGGCAGGACTAGCAGCAAGGTGAAACATTCTGCTTAAATCAAGGATGATCCAAACACAAGGTCAAACAGCAAGCTTCAGAGCAAATAACCCCTCCTCCATCTAGGACCTCCTCCTCACCGCTCAAGAGCCCGGTATGGCACTTACTACATCACAGGGGCTAAAAGTCCAGGTCCAAGAGCAAAAAAAGATCTGGGTTCCGTCACTATCCTGGTTTAAACCACTAAGACAGTGTTCCCCTACGTGAAGAAATTAATCTGAGTTCGTTTCTTTAGAATGAGGATAAAAAGACCTACTATCACATAAGCGTGGTTGTTAGGATTAAATAAGAGGCCTTTAGCGCCAGAAATGATAGGAAGACAGTCGCTGCTATCACAGTGTTCCTAGGCTGGGCCCGCATGCACCTTCCAGGGCTCTGAAGTTGGCATCTAACAGTATAACCTGGAGCAAAATTTAACCTGAGCATCAGAGCCTTGTTCTTAAAATGAAGATGAAAAAGAATACCAGCCTCAGAAGACAGTGCCGTGTGAAAGTGATGGTGCAAATGTTTTTAGTCTGGGTAGGAATGGTCAAGAGACTATTGTACATTTTGCCTCGGTGAACGGGAGAGGAGGAAGAAGGGGGCAGTCACGGGCACTGAGTTAAGCCTGGTGTCTTCGAGGGCACCAGCAGCAGATCTATTTCCTTCTCCTTGCAATGGATACTCCCCTGAGTCCCTGTGCACAAAATCGACGGGCCCTGGAAAGAGTCTTGGTTTGTCACTACCAGATGGTCCTTCATTGTCTCAAGGAGAGGGAATCCACTCAGGCACAGGTCCCAGTCTCCCGACAAGGACTATGCTGAGGACAGAAAACCTAAGGAATTGGTGCCACCAAGTGGCACAGACAGCAACTGCTCTTTGTGCCCCTGGCACCTCCGTCTTCTCTCCTCTCCCCTTCCTCTTCCTCCCATCTAACTCTCTTCCTCCTTCTTTCCTTGAAAGAGTGCCCACGACCATGGTTTAATTCAGTGGCCATCCTTGAAGGTCTGAAAAGGCTGCAGTGAAAAGACAGGGCTTTAAGATCATACTGGACTTGACTCCGTAGTTCCTCCCTGCGCTAAATCAGGTCAATGAGCTTATTTGTGTCAAATAAATGAGCCCGGCTGATGGCTAAGCAGCTGCAAGACTATTTATCTCAGGCCTCCAAGCTGGCACTCAGCAGGCTGCAGGCAAAGCTCAGGAGGGGCACGGGTGTCAGGGCCTGAGCTCTCGGAGCACGCCCTGGATTGCTGCCCAGACAAAAACCTCCCGAGAGAGTCCAGCATGTGCGGGGGGGGGACGGGACTCTAGGCCTCTGAGACTATGGAGGTGAGCAGAGAAGATTCCAGCTCCAAATAGCAGCCCACAGAGCATCTGGGAACATGTTTAGAAAATGACATCCCTCCTGCCCTCAAAAACCATCATATGCGCCACAAACTTGACAAAGCAGAGTTGGCTTTTGGGGAAACTTGGCTGCTTTGAGCTCAGCTCATCCTTTCCCCAAACTAGACATCCAGAAAGACGGTCCCCATGTGTCCTTCCCAGTCATTTTATATTTTTTTTTTATTAATTCTGTAGTGATTCACTGAAATGAATGACACACTTCAGAGATTTGGAGTGGGGCTCCCCCCCATCTTTTTCTCTTAGCTCTCTCAGGAAAGTGCGATTCTGCCATGACAGGCTTTGACCTCAGCACATCTCCTGCAGGTCAACTCTGGCTGAAATAGAAGTCTGTAACTTGTTTGTGAAGAACACAAAGACTTGTCTCCCCCACTGTGTAAAAATCAGATAGAAAAGGGATGCAGAAATGCAATGACAAACTTGTACGCATTTCTAAAAGGGCTTTCAATCCTACCCTGGCTTTATTTTAGAGGCCAGATGACACAATTAAAATGTGTACTTTTAAAAAAATAAATAAAAATTTTAAAATAAATAAAAATTAAAAAAATAAAATGTGTACTTTTCCCACTCTGTAAATTAATTAGCTATAGTTGGGTTAAGCCAACACAACAAGAACTTTTAAAATATTATGTACAGCAGGATTCTACCTTTATTTATGTACTAACACAAAATACACATTCATGTACGAAAAAAGATAACTTTACATAAAACCTTTAATTAGTGGTTATCTTTGGGGGCTGGGGATCTGACTATTGTGGCACAATTTAGTATCTTTGTAATTTTCTATATTTTAAAATGTAATTCCCTACATTTTCAGGTTTCTGCCTAGTAATCACGAAAGAAATGAAAGGGAAACCTTTTACTGAGCGATGACTACAGAAGCCCTTAATAGGAATTCCAAGATGCTCTGAGCATCTCAGGTTAAGCATGCCTAAATAATTTAGCACTGTATTAAGGTATAGCTACATAGCACATTCTGGGCTTCCCTGCCAAAAGGCAGCTGTTTTTATGATGGAAAACACAGCAGCTGTCTTCACAGGTGCAGAGCAGCAATACATAATAAGTTGGTCCCAGCAGAGACGAATATGGTCTCTATTGAAAATCTGAGAAAAAGGCAAAAAGTGGTGAGCCCCAGTTGAAATCTTCAAGAGAGAAGGGGAAGCCCTGATTTGAAGAAAACAGGCTCCAGATGACTGGTCTCCACTTACCCAGTGAAAATCAAAGCCAAGGACCAAGTCGCTGGGCTCTGGTCTTGCTTTAACACGCGGCAGGATCTTTGGCACAAAAATCAGAATTTTGGATCTGCAAGATACCTTAGCAATCACCCTCCTCTGACAAATGAGGAAACCAAAGCCAGAAGAGGTTAATTTACTCAAGGTCATTAATGCCTGTGCTCTCATCAGTAAAATTAGGATGCTACTCAGACTTCATTCTGCTGTTACACTTATAAACACACACACTCCTCCCTCAGTAATAGTGACATGTGACCAACATAGTCTGAAATCTTGAATTTAACTGATAGCCAACACCACTTTTTCTCATTTAGCAAACACTTCTGATTTTGATAACCGGATGTAAGCTGACGAGAGCTTGCCTACTCTATGCTGCATAAAAAAATGTATGAATTTAGAAAGTCCAAAGACCTGAGGAACTACTGACCCTACCAAAAACTTGGAAAGTACCCACTTAGAAATAAAATGCATTTCTAGCAGTGATATGTTTTGGTTCCTCCGAGTCCACAGACTGTACAGTCCTAAGAAACAATACAGCTGGACCCCTATCCAAACATTTGACTGACTGCAAGGCCCGCTGGTTGTAACTGGCCAGTTGTTTTGTTTATTATAATATTAAAGGCTGTACTTCTATTTTTAAAAAGTCCAGCAGTTCAGCTCTAACAGCAGACATGAATCAAGTTGTACAATTGAAGGTACGCGGCGAGGGGCTGCCGGGACACGGAGTCGGCCGCACAAACACAACCGCTGTTGTTCCCCACTCAGGCCCTCGGGGGCCACCTGTTCCTCTTCATGTCTGTGTAAGCTGACTGGATGCTGAATGTTGCAGACATGTGACTGAGCGAAAACAGGGATCCTGGTACCCAAAACTGTCCTCACACCATGACAACACACTATGCAACAAGAGTCCACACAGGCAAAGGGCCCGGAAGGCAATGTACTGATGCCACAGAGTCAGGAAAAGTGCTGTGTAGGAAAGAACTCTCACAATCCCACTGGATTATTTTTTCTTTTAATTATTACTACTTACTTATGTGGTGCCTTTTTAGAGTAGAATGACCAGTTTTCTGAATGGAATCTGTAGTGACTCATTTCCCCTCGCCCCACCCCCAAAGGCCCTCCTTGCAAAGAGCCACTGTAGGGGGATGGGGAGGGCAGATCTGCCGGGGTGGGGGAGGGGGCTCTCTGTAAACCTGGTCATTCTGCCCACGGGAGGTGTCTGCACTTGGATTGTGACAGCACGCGAGGGATGCCGCCGCAGAGTAACAATGCCATTCCTGGAGGCAGCACTGGGCTGGTAGAGGCCAAGGAGGAAGCAGCACGTCCTATGGGATTCCAGGGTAATTTAATCAGCAGCACTTGCGTGCGGCAGAAGGCAAGGGCAGTGAAATAATCAAGTCCGCTCTCAGCTCCTGGTAGTTTTTCTGTTTAACCGAAGGGGGTAAAATGTGAAGGGCCTCTCTGCCTCGCCCGGAACTGCTGATGCGTGGAGCTGGATGACTCTGTGTCATGGGGGCAGTGGTGGGCTCCACCCACTACACATACCGCCTGCCCTCAGTTGTGATAAGAATGTCTCAGACGTTGCCAACTGTTCCCTGGGGGCAAAACTGCCCCCATTTGCTGCCCTAGATCAACTGGAAAAGCTAGTCAACAAGTGAGCCACTTGATTCTGAGTAATGCAGGGTTGAAAAAAACAAGAAAAGGGGTTTAAGGCCTCCTTCAGTGAGGAACGCTCTGTAAGAAAAAGACCAACAAAAGTAAAACTGGCCAAGGTCAAGAAGAGCAGTTTACCACATGTGAAAGATAAACACCCAATCAAAATATGGGAAGAAATTAAATATCAATTAGAACATAGAGACCCATTAGCAAAAAGAGTTAAAAAATGATACCAAGGGGTTCGTAGGTATATGACAAAAGACACTCCTCACATACTTTATTTATTTTATTTATTTTTGGCTGTGTCAGGTCTTAGTTGTGGCACATGGGATCTTTTGTTGTGGTGCGCGGGCTTCTCTCTAGTAGTGGCGTGCGGGTTTTCACTTCTCTAGTTGTGGCGCATGGGATCTTTCATTGTGGTGGGCGGGCTTCTCTCTAGTAGTGGCGTGCAGGTTTTCTCTTCTCTAGTTGTGGCGCGCAGGCTCCAGGGCGTGTGGGCTCTGTAGTTTGCGGCACGCAGGCTCTTTAGTTGAGGCTTGTGAGCTCAGTAGTTGTGGCGCGTGGGCTTAGTTGCCCCACGGCATGTGGGATCTTAGTTCCCTGACCAGGGATCAAGCCTGCATCCCCTGCACTGTAAGGCGGATCCTTTACCACTGGACCACCGGGGAAGTCCCACTCCCCACATAGTTTAGGTGGGAGTATAAATTGGTGAAAATCATTCTCAAATAAACACACAAACGTGTATGTGAAAGCATATCATCAGTGCATTATTTGTAGCAGTCAAAAAAGAAAAAAAAAACAGTAATAAGCTAAATGACCTCAGCAGGGATTAATAACATTACAGTATATCCATGAAACTGACACCAGGTGGTCACTAAAAATTATTAGATAGGCCTATATGTCACATAGAAGGATGTCCATCAGAGGATTGCTTTCAAGAAGAAAAAGTATTATCATATCTGCCTAGAAAGTCATGAGGGAAAGAGAAAAAAACGGGCTGATCTCTAGGTTGCATGATTTTAGGTCATTATTACTTTCATCTTTGACACATTTCTGAATAACCTGCATTTTAAAAATTATCTTTAGCATGAGTTCTTCTAAAAACAGTAGTAAAAATAATACCTAGAACTCTGTAGTTGCCACCCTTCCACCCAAGGGGCCCACCCATCCTCACCTTGCCAACTATGTCAGACCCCCACTGGACTGCAGATGTGGACTTCATGCCCAGCACTGGGCCTTTACTCACTCCAACACCTCACAACAGCCCCACAAGGAGCAGATGCAATCCCATATCACAGAGCAGGGCCTGGGACTCAGAAGAGGAAAGACTACCCAAGGCCATGCCTTAATAAGTAGGAGTTACTGACTGCGAGGCCGAATTCTCTCCAGCCTGTGAAGAGTAGACTAAATAACAGTAGAAACTAACACAACAGAGTAAAGCAACTATACTCCAATAAACATTAAAAAAGAAAAAAGAGCAGACTAAATAAGCAACATCTCTGTTCATTTACAATCTACCTGCAAATCCCAACGATGGGAACAGCTTGCTCGGAACCTTGCACACAGCTCCCACAGCGCCTTTGCAGCCTCACCAACTGAGGCACCCTCTGGACAGCCTCCAAGTCAGCTCCGGGAGCAGGCCAAAAACTGCAAACCCTGCTCTAAAATCCTATCGCCCGCTTTTCCAAGAGCTGCTGAGCTCGCCCTTGGATGCCAGCCCCAGCGTCACCAGGTCCAGGGCCACCCCAAGTCCCAGGCCCTGCGGAGACAGTGCCTTTTTCTACAGAATGCTTCTTTCCCTGTTAGAACATACCTTATCTTTATTGCTCCAGCAATGAGCATGGCAATTAAGATTCAGAATTGAGGGAAATGCTTTGCATTACCCAATTACCTTTCACCCCAAACATAACAATTTAAAATTTTTTCTTCTAAACTAAAGGTGTTTTCATTCCTTCTCTGATCTTCTCTTAAAATCCAATGTGTATCACGCACTTTGCTAAGTTCTGGGCATACAAAACTACAACAAGGTCCCTAATTCTGAAAACCTTCAGTCGAAGGAACCAGAAACAAACCAGAGAGGGGAGCAGCGAGGGGTCCAGGCTAGAAGCCTGGAGAGGCCCATGATGTTCCACGTCCTTGGGTGGCTTCGTTACAGAGTCTGCAGTACCGTGACATTCCAAAACAGCGAACATGCCTCTTAGGAGTAGAGAAAAACATATTCCAGGGCTGAATGAAAATGACCTTTGGATTATTGACCCAATTTGGCTACTTATACCATCTCTCCCCTCTGCTGGCCTGGACAACCGAGATCTGTATGCTCTCAGAGGAGTGTTTACAGATGAGTCAGCGTTGGAGCTGGCGAGGGGTGGTGGGAAGGACAGTGGACCCAGCGCCGGAGATGAAGGTCGTGTTTTGGTTCCGTCACGGGACCCAGGGAAGTCACTTCACTCCATTTCCTCATCTACGAGGTGGGAACAAACGAGCTTAATTCTCTACCTAAGTTGCAAAGGCTGTGAAAGCAGTGAAAATGCAAAACGTGCTCGCCGATATTCAAATACAGAATAAACAGGTATGGCTGACCTCTGATATAAACTGTTTTCACAGTAAATCTACGTTATTGCCCAAGGGTTCAAATAAGCTCAAAGGAGAGGCTGGTCAGTGACAACTACCAGGAGACTGAGTTACCACAAGCAATGAGCTGGTGAAACATGCAGACGTGTCCATTACTTTCACACACAGTCTGATTTAGCACCAGTGAACACACACAGAATCTGAAAAACCTGATGCAAACTGAACAGATTTCCTGGGATCTAACATTAAAAACAACTGCCAGACAGTTCACCCTCTAAGAAAGTTGACTTAGGGGGACAAACTACTTTGGGAAGATAAGTGTAAGTAACAGGAGGGAGTTAAGGGAAATTATTCCATTGACTAGACTGCAGAAACATACAGGAAGGCAAACATGGCCCAAGGAAAAAGCTCCACTGAAATAAAAATGCTGAAAGCAGGCTGTAAAGCTCGTGCTCTGCTCTGAGGGCAACCGCTGAACAACCGAAAAAGAACAAGGAAGACCCTGCCCAATACCAGGGTTAGTGAGGGGCTCTGGGAAAGAACAGTGCGCGGTAATGTGACTCTGGAGAGGAAAAAGGGGCATGACGTCTTGATCTGAGGACCAAATACTCTCAGCCTTGACCAGAGAGGGTTAGTGTCATATTAGAAACACAGGACGCCTCCATCATGTGGACCAGCAGCCTGCACATCCAATGTCCACGGAGGGTAGATGTGAGTCTCTTAGGGCACCCTGACAGAAGCTTGAGTTTTGTTCTTCTTTGTAAATCACAGGGAAACCAAATGTCTGTACCTATTACATCTCCCGAAGCTGAAAGCGATAAAGGACGACCACTTACAGTCAGTTGCGAGATGTATCTCCACTGAGGAATCGCCTTAAGGTGGGGTTTCCATGACAGAAGAGGAGGAGGCCGCCCAGCAGATGACTTTCCTGAGGCTCCCACTGTCCCACGGCTGAGAAGACCAGTCATTTCAACAGGGGCAGTGGAAACAAGAACAGAACCCTCCAGGACAACAAGGCAGAATTTCTGGTTAAAACGGTGCATGCACATAGGTAAACAAGCATATCCAAATACCACTAGGAAAAAACCTGAGAGCACATGGTGCCAGCTGCTAGAAAGTTGGCACAGGATGAGAAGGGAACAGCATCTGAGTTTCTAGACAATTTTAGATGTCAGGACACGGTGTTCAGGGCCCACTCTTGAAGATGCTGTTAAAACAAAACCAAGAACAAACCACCGCGAGAGAACATGCATGTTCTAAGAGACCAAACATTTTATCTGGGTGAAGGGTCGATCTCATTCTTGAAACTCAAGAACACAAGAAAACAACAAGAACAATCTCCTTGAATATACTCAACTATCAAGGAATTTTCCTATAGGAAACATGAGAATTTTCCCACTACTCTAAAGAAGTCCAATAAATAACTTTACAGTGAAGGGCCCAGGGAGAACACACACAGATGCCCACAGGTCCCCGAGCAGCCGCAGAGGAGAGGCGCTCAGAGTGCTGATGCCTTCACCAGGTCGCCCACAGTCTTGTCTTTCTTGAATGTAACCCGCTGGCTGGCATTTCCAACTGCTTTACGGAACAAGTCCATCTGGTAAGCCCGGGGGCGAGTGAGGCCAAAGAGCACAACACAAGAAGTGGTCAAGGTCAAGTCTTCTCCTGAAGACCAGAGAAGGGCTTCAAGCTACAAGTTCTTCAGCAGCGCATCCTCCCAGTGGGTTGAGTCTCCCTCACCGTCATGCGGGGAAGAGCTCGGGAGGGCTCTCTCCGTAGCAGTACTTTGCTATGGGATCCCTATAGGTGTTCTCATGCTGCACGCTCTGTTGGCAAAAGGGAAGAGAAGAGCGCCGTGAGAGAGAGCAGGACGGCGTCCGGCAGACGCTCCCTGCAGGAGCCCAGGTGAGTCCATCTCCAAATGTCACCAAAAGGGTCCAGGGCACTTTCTGGAGCAAACGCAGATGCTCAGCACAGAATACCAATGAAGGGCATGAAAATGGACATAGTGTCACCACAGGACTATTTCTTTTATGCACACTAGTGAGTTTTTTTAACAACCTAGCTGTGACTAGGATAACTTGAGACAAAAAATCTTCCTCAAAGTATTTTAAGTCAGATTAAGATCCAATGGGTGCTTTGCACCTGACCCCGTGCTTCAAAGGAATTCAGTCCCCGGCACTGAACCCTGCAGAGATGAAGGAGATGCACTTCAAATTGCTTTCGTCAAGTTTTATGTACCTAAGGGCTGGTACACAAGCCGAATCCCACAGTACCACACAAGCTTCATCTGGCCAAGCAAAGTGTGATTTAACACAGACAATCATCCGTGGTGGCTAATTTTTCAGCAATTTGTTTTCATACAAGCAACTTGAGTTTTTGGCTAGTCTAGAATTCATTAATTAGCCTAAAACCAAGGCTAAACATCTAAATTGTAAGTATTAATCCAATTTACAGACATGCAGCCAAATCTTCTCTTTCTTGGGACACTTATAAAGGCAAATTGCCAACTGGTAAATTTCTCTTTACAATGAAAATGCAAAGTCTGAAATTTTAGCATCTTCACTCAAGTTTGGAAATAACTCCTGGGTTTTATCAGTTAAAGAAAGAAAATACTTGGCCTTTTCTAACATTTCTCAGAATGACAGTATGAATCAAAGTAAGTCATGGGTTCAGCCATCCTTCACATTTCCTTTAAAGCCCATTCAAATGGAAAGCTCTTCCAGCAAAACAAGGACATCAGGAATTTCTTCATGTTTCAAATGCTCATTATAATCCCTGAAACATTTACCCAGTGATGCTGAATGCTCTAAGAGCAGACCAGAGACATAAAGAGTGGCATAAAACCCAAAGGCAGACTACAGAAATCTGGCAAAGGGTACAAGAGCTCCAGAGAATGACAAATGAGTCATTCATCTCAGACGGAGCCAGGACAGTCTTGCAGACACCATGAATGGAAGCCAGAGGAAGAGCACCCGTATGACAAACACGTCTGGTGATTTTACAAAGAGAGCTCCAACAACCGCCCGATCACAAAGGTTGAGAGCAGAGGATGCGGAATGATGGAAAGGCAAAGACGTTCAGACGCTTTCAGCAGCTGGTGCCGTGTTTAGTGCCCAAGAGCAAAGCATTTAATGACAACGTGCTGAAAAGTACTGAGAGCTTGGCAACCTACAGATTTACCTGTGTATTTTTCAACACCCACCTGCCCCATCCCCTTGAATCCTAAAATAAACCACAACTTTGTCCCAGAATAAATGAGTACCCACTCTAAATGAGTAGTTGCTGGAAAGCCTTAAATTTCAAAGACAGAGGAGAGAACTTCTCTCAGGAATTGGACTATTAGGACTCCACCCAGACTTTAAAATAATTTTAAGCTTCCAGTTAAAATACAGACAAGCTAATCAGATAGGGAAGATGCAAGTTAGTCAGACCTTGATTTGATATAAATATTTTACATCCCTAACTTGTATAAATCTCATGTTCACATTCTAAATACAGTCAGCCCTCCATACCACGGGTTCCACATCCATGGATTCAACCAACCACGGGTCAAAAGTATTTGAAAAAACTCCAAGAAATTCCAAAAAGCAAAACATGGTATTTACATTGTATTAGTTATTGTAATAATCTAGAGATGATTTAAAGCATACGGGAGGATTTAAGTAGGTAATAGGCAAATATTATGCCATTTTATATGAACATTTAGGGATTCGGGGTCCTGGAACCAATCACCCTCGGATACCAAGGGATGATGTACTATCAATCCACCAAAGCTCCACACAACGTCGTTTAAATCTCTTCTCCATTATCACCCCACCAAAAGCCCCCAGTGCATATTTTCGAGTTTTCCTGCAGACCCTGACTCCCACCAGCAAATACCCCAGCTAGAGGCATCACAGCTTCTGACCTGGGATGAGGTCCTGCATTTAGCCAAACACAATTCAAAGTGATCTTCGACTGCCATGAAGAGGTTCTGGAATGCCACAGCTGCCCGGTTGAGGAAGCGCTCCAGGAGAAGTTGCTATGGAAACAAAAGTCAGTACCTGTAATAAATTCCAAACTCAGAAGCACAAGGTAACCTTGGAAATTTCTCCTAAACTAACAGACTGCTGATACGGGGAAGAAGAGGGGAAGGAGAGAGAGAGGGGAGCTCAAGTGAGCAGGAGGGCTGATGTTTTACTCTTTAGATATCTGATTAGGAATACAATGGCCCATTCTGTCAAAGAACCACTGGAGGAACTGGGAACCACCTCCTTTCCTTGTAGACAAAGGCTACCTCACAGCAGCCATTTCTGACACCGACAAGGTTCCCTTCTATTTCCAGAAGAATCTCACAAGAAGATTCTAATGCTCCTCGTGAAATGCAGGCAGAAAGAATAAAGGAGATGCAGCACAAGGAGCAACTCTCCATACCTTGTTGGGCTGCAGGCAGCAGGAGACACAGTACTCATAGGCGCTGCAGCAGCCATTGGACAAGCAGCCATCGCAGCAGTACTGCTTTGTGTCAGGGACGTTGACGTTACAGCAGCCATTTACCAGCAAATCTTTCCTCTCACAAACGTAACCTGAAAGTCAGAGACTAACCTGAGTATAAACCCAGCAGTCCCCCCACCTGCCCACCAGGGGCGATCACGAGGCAGCAATGAAAGTCCTGCATGCAAAGAACATAAAGATAGAGTCTGGAGTCAGGGGCACCCTAAGGACCACAGAACCTGGAATCAGAGAGTGTCTAATCAGAGCTTGCTTCCTGCATGCAGCAGTTTACAGGAAACATGGACTCCCATCTTGTAAGTGGGCTATATATATTCTAATCTACCTAAAATTACCTTTTAGTCTGCTGTCACATATTTGATGCAATCATCACATCGCCTATGTTTTCCTGTGCTAACCTATGCAAGCCAATTTTTCATCTATGCCTGGGAAAAAATGTCATTATTTTTCAAAGAAAAATCTGAAAAGAGGAAAAAACCAAGGTTTTCACTCCTGAAAGTGAGATCCTTCTAGATTTAAAACAAACAAAAAATCTCCACGTATACTTTTTACATTTAAATACCTTTTAAATACTTACCATTTATTTAGTAGTTTGAAGGATTTTTTAAAATAGTAGTCACACCTAACCTTTATAAACTGATTTAGGCTCCTTTTAAGTATACATTACAGGGATTCAACTACCCCTCAGAATTAGGGAATGAGAGTACTCTAATAACCAAGGAAGAAAAATCCTCCCAATTCCCTCCATTCATCATCTAAACACACCCCCTCCAACCTAGTTCATTCATTCATACTCAACTTTAAGAATCTCCTCACAAAAGCTAATTTATTGTTCATAGCTGCTAAATACACATTTCTCTAAATCCTTCTGGGAGTGGGACAGAAAAATGTAAGAACAAGTCCTTTAGGGACACCACATGGCCCATGGGAAACTCCCAGGTGCAGGCCCAGGCCCACAGGTACACACACGGGCCCACGGGTGCACACAGGTGCAGAGCAGCTGTTCCTCACATCATTCCATTCTAAATGCCCCAGCTTCTTAATCCTCAGAGAATGAGACATCGTGAAGCATGAGGTTGTTTTCAGAAACTACTCTGGAAAAACAAAGCATGAGGTTGTTTTCAGAAACTACACTGGAAAACGAAGTCTGTGCAAAAGCAGGAGGCACCATTAAAATAAGAGTGGAAGGGACCAGAAGGGCCCTCACGTCACACGAGGGAAACTGAGGCCTACGAGAACCAGATCGCTGCTGTTGTGGTTTTAACTATGCCTTTTGTCTTCTAAATTAAGACAGGATGATTCTAATGCCACATTAAATGTTTCTGGGATTCTTCCTAACTATTCTTACTCACTTCCTTCAGAAGGGTTATAAATTAAAAATCTGAATAAGCCAGCATGTTCCTCAAAATTCTACCCCAAATGATAGAGCATCTTATCACATGATCTGTGTCAGAGAGATGTAAAACATTACACTTGTTGAAATGATCTTTCTGCTCTTTTCTCTTTTCCATGTTATAAGTGTTAGCATCTCAGGCCTTCTGTTTTTCCCCAGTACAAACTGCAAGTATTTAGCTTTGAAACCAGGCGGGTCTTTCTAACTCCTGGTGAAAGTCCATCAAGATTTTTCCTTTTGCATCAGAAATGTACTCCTGCAAACATTATTTCCAATGAGGAGTCCTGTGAGATCACAACCTCAGAGTGTGCTGCTACTGACTGGGAAACCAACTTCTAACCTTTGAAAAGTTTGTAACTCTGCTGGTTGTCTTACTGAATAAGGTGTCACCCTGGCAACACTCGTGGGGGTGGCATCTGCTTGCTAAAAGGCAAAAATTCCTGCAAGTTTTCTTTATTACACTGCTTATCTCCTCTCCTGCATTCATGGAGGTAAAATAAAACCTATGGTTCTTGGATTTTTTTTGATTGGTTCTTGGAACTTAAGAAATCTGAGAGTCTTTGTCTCACCTGAATTAAGCAGAGGGAAATCATTCTTTTGCTAGCTGTGACAAAAGAAAAGGACAAACTGTCATTCATAACTAATATTAAATATTAAAGTCAAGTCATAAGATTTCACACTTTCTCACTGAGTACCATACAAACAAAAGCCTATAAGAAAAAAGCACTGAACTCCAAGTTCAGTCCTGGTCTTAGTCCTAGGTCTGCCCCTGACTGACTAGCTGGGTCATCTTACGGAAGTAACTTTCCTTCGCTAAACTTTACTGTTAAAACAAAGCAAAACAAATGTTACTTGCAATTTAATCTGCTTTTGCAATGTGATCTTAAAAACAGAGCTGGGCACTGTTGAGTCAGCAGTGCATTTTTGTGCAAAATTTTCCAGCTCTTCTAATCTAGGTGGGAGGTTTTCCTGATTCCTTCCTTCAATCCCAAATAATCTCATCTGCTCTGATTCCTTTGAGATCTTTTTGGAAAAGTTTTTTTTTTAAATTATTTTGCTGGGGTTGCAAACTTTAAATATAGATATATAAAAAGCACTATAGTTTCATTTTGAAGATAGCACATGTCTTCATTTTGTTAGGCTCCATCAGGTATCGATGAAGATTCTAATTCAAGGTTACCTGTATCAATTTCAGTATTGTGACATTCATAACCCATTTGTTCTGAGACTCTCTAAGAGAGAGCCAATTTTACTCTTGCAAACTAACCAAATTATTGCAAACCACCAGGTGAAAAGGGAATAAACAATCTGTAAACCAATCGGGGAACTCTGACCACTGTTTGGATAGCTGACATTAAGGAAAAGTGGTACTCTCGGCGTGATAATGGTATCCCGTTTATGGTTTGTAAAAGAGCCCCTGCCACCTTGGGCAGGTTCCTGAACCTCTTGGTGCCTGTATCTTCAACTACAAAGTGAAGACAGAAACACCTACACCTCACAGGACTGCTACAACAATCAAATGAGATGTTATTCAAGGAGAGCTTTTAGCCCAGTGCCCAGCATGTAGTAAGGGCTAAATTAATGCAGGCAGAACATTACCAGGAGTCTCTCCTTGGGGGACTGGGCCAGTCTTAGAGTGGTTAGAGCTCTAGCGGCTGTCTAATCCAAACGCCTCGCCAGCACAGGAATCGCCTTTCTTACACACTAAAACTCTGGGAGAAGGCACCAAAACAGATTGTTTTTTTAACTGAGGTATCATTGATTTACAATATTACATAAGTTTCAGGTGACAACTTAGTGATTCATAATTTTTAAGAGTTAGGCTCCATTTATAGTTATTATAAAATATTGGCTATATTCCCTGTGCTGTTTGATATACCTCGGTAGCTTATATTTTATACACAGTAGTTTGTACCTCTTAATCCCCTAGCCCTATCTTGCCGCTATAAAAAGAAATTCTGCCATTCGCAACAACGTGGATGGATTTGGAGGGTATTACACTTAGTGCAGTAAGTCAGACAGAGGAAGACAAATACTTTGATGTTGTATGATATCACTTATACGTGGAACCTGAAAATAAAACTAGTGAATATAACAAAAAAGAAACAGACTGATGTTTTAATAGTAACAGTAAAACATTTTGGAAGTGTTTATAATTCACTTGAGATTATGCAGTCAACAAGTGCATTCATTCTCTTCCTAAATGCCAACACTATGTGGATACGATTCACGTCACCAAGAAGGAAAACTGTTTATCTTGTAGAGTTCACCATCAAAATGAGAAAAAAAAGACTGTTAAGATCTGAAAGTACTGGGGCTGGGAAGAGACTGGCAGGAAGTAGTCAAGGGGCTGACGCATGATAAAATGCTAAAACCGTAATTCTAACTCTGGAGAGTGTCTCTTATCAAACCAAGCTTCTCTGATGTTGAGGGGAACCTTGAATGATGAGTCAGATATAAAAGACAAAGACGTGAGAAGTGTTGGAAATGGGCAAGAGGGGGAAAGACAGCATATAAAATCCCTATTTAAAAACCTACGAATGGCCCAGGGACTGCAGGAGAGGAAGGGAGCCAGACTAACCAAGTTCATCCGTGATGAGGTGCTTCCCTTGAATGGAGTTCCGGCACTGGTTGCTGGGCCGACTGCTGTTGCCCAAGTTAAACTGCACTTTCCATGGGATGGGCTGATCGTGGTCGTGAACCTGGAGGAGATTCCGATCTCTCACTGCCCTCTCCTCCTACAAAGACACCATAAATGACAAGGTTAAAGTATCACTTCTTGCATTTTCACCAATTTTTTCATAGAAACTACAGTAATAGGAAAGAAACACTATAAAACAGCTTGCACAACAGGAATCTGCACTCCCCTGGTATGAGCAAAGTCTGAGCCAAAGTCATGAAAAAAAATGCAGGGCTTCCCTGGTGGCACAGTGGTTAAGAATCCACCCACCGAGACTTCCCTGGTGGCACAGTGGTTGAGAATCTGCCTGCCAATGCAGGGGACATGGGTTCGAGCCCTGGTCCGGGAAGATCCCATATGCTGCGGAGCAACTAAGCCCATGTGCCACAACTACTGAGCCTGCACTCTAGAGCCTGTGAGCCACAACTACTGAGCCTGCGTGCCACAACTACTGAAGCCCATGTGCCTAGAGCCCGTGCTCAGCAACAAGAGAAGCCACTGCAATGAGAAGCCCGCGCACCACAAGGAAGAGTAGCCCCCGCTCGCCGCAACTAGAGAAAGACCGCGCGCAGCAATGAAGACCCAATGCAGCCAAGAATAAATAAATGTATTTCTTTTAAAAAATGCAAAATAAACCTGCAGGAAGAAGTAATAAATTAGGGCTATGCTTCAAAACTGGCAGACTTACATAAATGCCCTTGGACTACGTGCATGTTATGAATGTGTACAAAAGCATTAATTTTGTCAAAAAAATTTGGAGGGAAAAGTTTTGAAAGTTTTCTGATGGCAAATCATTTAAAATATTTTTTATATTAAAACAAATACATTGTGGAATAGAATGTAAAATCTGAATACACGTTTAAAATAGAAGAGGAAACTTCAAAGAAACTTTCCAACTGTCATTTCAGACAATACCTGGACAAGTCTAGGGCACAAGGTTACTTTCATTTGCAGTAAGGAGTTTAGTGGTAAACTAAGGGGAACGCTGAATTGGGAGGTTGATTTCAGGGGCAAGAAGACGCATGTCAACTTGCAAATTTCTTCTATGAAAAAATACTAAGTATGTGACCCTCAGAACATACCTTTCTTTATAAAAGACACCCATGCCAGTCAGCCCTTTACCGAGACATGCAAAGTGAGGAGTTGCTCTAAAGGCAAGAGTTTAGATCTTTTCTCCTAGCCCCCAAGGCACAGTCGGGCTTTCCAAATTGCCTTTGTTATACTCTTAAAGAAACTAAGTAAGGCGCCTGAGTGCCAAAAAAACAAGCCATGCAAGAAAGAGCCATCTTCTCAGAGGATTCTTCAACCTATCTATCACTGGAAAACAAAACAATGATAAGACTCCCTCCAAGAGGATTTTTATACATAATAGTTTAACCATTCTACCATTTTAATAGAGCTCTGTGGCTTTTGCCATTAAGAATGATCTGTCATGTGTCACTGTTTGAGAAAAAGGGACTAACCTTGAAAGTTGATGGCAAAGGTTATACTTTAAGAAAATGGGAAAGAGCTATACAGTTACTAAGATATCTCTAGGAAAGCTATGTGGGAAGACATATTTAAGACATGCAAATCCACATCTACTTTGGCACAGCAAACACATGTTTGAGGCCTAGCCTCTGGAAAGTACAGACGTGTAAGGGTGCACTAAGATGTCTACTACAGCACCGTTTATGTGGTGGAAAAAACCTGGAACCCCAACCACAGAGAAATGATTGAATAAACACTGGATAGCCATAGCTATTACCTAAAAATTATGTATGACTGATGTGTATTTATCTAGAGCAGGAGTCCTTAAACCTGACTTGCATATCAGATTATGTAAGGACTTCAAATTCTAATTCCTGAGCCCAACTCCAGACTGAGTAAAAAGCTCTATGGATGGGACCTGGGAATCAATATTTTTAAAGCACTCAGATAATTTTAATACAGAGGGCTGCAGATCCCTGGTGGATGTCCATAGTATATTAAGGAAAAAAACAAGTTACAAAATAATGTGCATATTATCACACATTGTATTATGGTAACTGTATTAATACATACATATGGGTTTATAAGAGCTGAGATAAATGCATGCAAAGATACTACAAACCATTAACATGGAAAGGACATAGGTGATTATTAACATTTTTCATCATCGTTGGAATAGTTTCATTTTTAATTTAAAATAAAATGATAAAAAATTATTAAAAACATGATGACCATTAACAACAGGAGACACTAAATGAGGAATCTACAGGAACTCTGTACTATCCTTGAAACTTCTCTGTAAATCCATAATTACTCCAAAATTAAAAGTTTATTTAAAAAAAAATGACTGCCAACATGAAAGACATAAATTGCCCACAATCCCATCAGTTGAATAAAGCTGTATCTATTTCTGCATATTAACTTCTAGCCTTTGACCCCAGCATTTATACTACAAATTAGTATGCTTCGCATTCAGCTCCTCTTGACACTAATTGGATGGTAAACCATTCAAGTACCTACATTACCTTGATAATCACATTTTCAAGGCTATATAATAATCCATCACCTTGATGTGCTGTAATTTAGTAAAAACATCCTCTACAGATCAACGTTTAAGCCCACCCCAGGTGTCTGTTATCATAAATAGCACTGCAGTAAAAATGTAGACCTTTTGCTTATTCTCTTGAGTAATTTGTGGTAGGAATTATTATTAGTAGAGTCAATGCTAAATAGTGGCAAATACTGATAATTTCCCAAAAGTTATATATGCCATTTGTAACATTACCAGAATTTAAATAACAGTGTGCCACTCCACTATTGAATTTTTTTCCTTTATTTACTAAAGGTAAAACAGTCCTTCAAGGTGGCTTTCATTTCTATTCTGCCCCCTCTCTTTTGTTTCTTTTATAGGAAAGAACTGGCACGAGCAGGAACAGGATGGGTTATATCAATACAAAAACAACATCTGTATTCCTTGGTTGGGGCAAGAAAAGGACTTAAATGCAGAAGTCTTGAGAATATGGGAAAAATCACTTAGGTGCACAATGCTTAACCACCTGTAAATTCATGAGTTCTGCTGGGACCATGTCAATTAACGGCATAATCAAGCTATGTGCAAACTAAAGTGCACTTGAAATGCTACCCTAGATAAATTAACAGCCATAAAGACTTAAGAAGCTGGTCAAAGTACAGTAAACTGGATCTCACAACAAGGTTGAAAGTGCTCTTGACATCACTCTCAAACTTTCCTGTTATTCCTTCTGAAAGAAAATGAAGAGTTCACGGACAAGGGCATCCCAGAAGGACCTCTTTCACATTACTGTGTTCCTGGTAAATAGGATGGCAATTCTCCCAGCACTTGTACTTGTTTTCAAACATGAATATTTAAGACCTTTCCAAAAGAATTGGTAAGAGTTGTACAACCAGAAAAGACCCTACAAGACATTGTGTAAGACATAATGGCAAATGTAATGAATTAGCACAGGATCGCTTTCCTGAAGGTCCAGTCTTGCAAGGGTGTGGTGAAGGGGCACTGAGGAGATTCCTTCATTGGACAGGTGGCTTTAAACCTTTCCGAAACTACCCTACTCGGCTGTCTCAATTTTAAGCACCCCCTCCCGTGTGTATGTGTGTATATGTGTGTGTGTGTGTGTGTGTGTATTTTTTAATTCAAGATTCATTCAAAGGTATCAAGTTCTTACAATGTGTGAAAGATACAGAGACAAAGATAGGCAGGTTCTCTATTCTCAAAGAGCCTCCAGAGTCTTCCCTGGTGGCGCATTGGTTAAGAATCCACCTGCCAATGCAGGAGACACGGGTTCGAGCCCTGGTCGGGGAAGATCCCACATGCTGGTGGAGCAACTAAGCCCATGTGCCACAACTACTGAGCCTGCACTCTAGAGTCCGCAAGCCACAACTACTAAGCCCGCATGCCACAACTACTGAAGTCCATGCGCCTAGAGCCCGTGCTCTGCAGCAAAAGAAGTCACTGCACTGAGAAGCCGGCGCACCACAACAAAGAGTAGCCCCCGCTCACAGCAACTAGAGGAAGCCCGCACGCAGCAACGAAGACCCAATGCAGCCATAAATAAATAAATAAATTTATTCAAAAAAAAAAAAAAGGAGCATCCAGAATTTTCTTCATAAACTACAAGGCGCTAGAGAAATGTTTTTATTACTAATGTATATTACTTAACCTCTGATTCAAAAAGGGGTATTTTAATAACTGTCCTGTCTCTTTTTCGGGGGTTATCATTAGGGTCAAATGAGATGTGTCCCATGTAAGCAGTAAAGCACTTAAACATAAGGCACTGTCATTAAAAGAATCGCTTATGATTCTCAAAAGTAAAAGAAAAAAGGGGATAAAGGCCAGAGGGAATCCCAATGTCTAATATTTGGGGAATAGCTAATAAATAGCCTGATCATGGAAATTTTTAGTTATAAAAACTTACACCCAGAAAGAGCTTTTAAAGATGAGGAAAATGCATATATGTTAAGTGAAGAAACAGTAGGCCCTAATTATATTTTGAAAATATGAAGAAAGAAAATATGCCCAAATATCATCAGTAAATCCCTCTGTTTGGTGAGATTAAAGATAATTGCTTTCCTCCTCTACCCTGTGCAGCACTTTACAGACTCTGAAAGGTATATGTACCTTGGTGATACGGTGAAAAACAGAGCAGAAAAACAGATTAGCAACTCTCTCTTATGATTTATTACACTTTATATAGTGTCTAACTTGAAACCAATTTACCTATTTAAACACGTTAAAGCTAAAGATGTTCATATATTTTCAAGGAGTTATGCAAATAGCCCTGACACTGTCTGGAACTGCACCACTTGAACAACTATGAGAACAGTTATTTACATGAGAGGACCTCTAAGGACCCTTCTGACTCCAAGACGGATCTCTAATCTCAGCTCAAATGCCCCACAGAGTTAGGCCCACCTTGCCGCTCTATCACAGTACCTTGTTTTGTATTCTTTGTATCACAAATTATTATCTGAAATAATTCTGCTCATTTGCCATTTCTACCCCTCACCCCCTACAGAATATAGGCTCTGGGAGAGTAAGACTGTATCTGCTTTGCCCCCCACTGTATCTCCATCATCTAGCAGACAGTGCCTGGTGCAGCTGGTGTTCACTAAACATTTGTTAAATCAATGTGCCCAAGTCACCTAGCACCCAGTCCTCACCCCAATGGCATCCCCACCAAGGTCACTAATTTCTCCTGTGCTCCCATCCCTACAATTTAAACTATCCCCCAAAGCATTAATTAACATGAAAATCAAAACAGGAATTCAAAGCTGAAGAGAATAATCAACTATTTTCTAGGCAAAAAGTGGCCACATCTGCTCCACAAGTTCACAGTCTCACTGAAGCAGAGCTAAGGATCATATGAAAAACTCCAAAGCTTTCGAGTTTTTCACAGCCTCTTCTCAATTAATTCTAACCACACCCACCCCACCTTCCCGTCCAATAGACAGACAGCTGTGCTACAGCACAGCTCCTTACAGATGGAGCCTGAGGCTAGGCAAAATGGAGCAGACTCCCTCAAGCCACACAGCTCAGGAGTACCGAAACTGCAGCAGAGAATAGAGCAGAGGAGCAAACTCACAGGCACGCAGGAGGGGCATCAGTCAGAATAGGCTCCAAGGATCCTTTACAGTTTTAAAAATTATTGAGGACTTCAGTATGTGAGTTAATGAGGGTTATGGCTATTGATATTTATCATACTGGAAATTAAAACCAATTCTTAAAACATTTAAATAAGTTATTTATTCGTTTAAAAATAATAATGAGGTCTTCCCTGGTGGCCCAGTGGTTGAGAGTCTGCCTGCCAATGCAAGGGACACGGGTTCCTGCCCCGGTCCGGGAAGATCCCACATGCCGCGGAGCGGCCGGGCCCGTGAGCCATGGCCGCTGAGCCTGCGCGTCCGGAGCCTGTGCTCCGCAACGGGAGAGGCCGCAACAGTGAGAGGCCCGCGTACCGCAAAAAGTAATAATAATAAATAACAATAATGAGCCCATTACATGTCAACAGTTTTTCATGTGTGTGGGGGGGAAAATGTTTTTCAAAACAAAAAAATATACTTGGTGAGATGAGAAAATGTCTTTACATTTCTGCAAATGTTTTTAATGTCTGGCTTGACAGAAAACAGCTGGATTCTCACAGCTGCCTCTAAATCCAATTTATTGCAATACATTGTTCAGGTTGAAGCTTATGAAGAAAACCTACCTCACACAAATGTGCAGTTGGAAATAGGAGTATTTTAGTGGCTCTTCCAGATAATTATGGATAATCTTCTTTGATACTACTTCAAAACTTGACAAGTATAGTTTCTTAAAAGTTCACTGCAAATGGTGCAGCCACTTTGGAAAACAGCCTGGCAGTTCTTCAAAAAGTTAAACACAGAGTTACCAAGTGACCCATCAATTCCACTCCTAGGACAATACTCAAGAGAACTGAAAACATATTTCCAAACAAAACCTTGTACACCAATGTCCATGGCAGCCCTAGTCATAATAGCCAAAAGGCAGATACAAGCCAAGTCTCCATCAAATGATGATGGCTAAACAAAATATGTTAGATGCCTACAACGGCATATTATTCAGACATAAAAATGAAGTACTAATACATACTACAACATGGATGAGACTTGAAGACTGGCTTTTAACTGAAAGAAGACAGACAAAGAAGACCACATAGTGTATGTTTCCATTTATATGAAATGTCCAGAATACGTAAATCCATGGAGACAGAAAGTTGACTAGTGGTTGCCAGGGGCTTGATGGGCAGGGATAGAGAGGTTATAGCTAACGCGTTTCTTAGGCAGTGGGGGAATCAGATCCAGAAATATCTGCAAAACAAAACTGTTGCTGAAAGTTTCAGGAGATTCACGATCACCCCCCCACACACACACACACACACATACACACACCCCTAGGACTGTAGTCACAGATCACAAGTTTAAAAAAAAAAAAAAGACACACGGGGAAAAATAAAAAAAGAACAAGGTACACCAGAGTACCTAAAAGGCATTTGTAGGAGGAATTCCCTGGTGGTCCAGTGGTTAGGACTCTGCACTTTCACTGCTGAGGGTCCGGGTTCGATCACTGGTCAGGGAACTAAGACCCCACAAGCCCCGCGGTGCAGCCAAAAAAAAAAGTGGTTGTAGGGAAAGTCACAGTGTAGACAGCATCCGAGTCAGACAGGAAAAATTAGTAGGAGTGTGCCAAGCTGGGAAGAAAGGAAGAGTCACCCCAATTAAAAAGATATGATTGTTTGTTCAACCAATATTTGAACACCCATGAAGTGCCTGGTAGTATTCTAGGGACTGAGATTCTATGAACAACACAGACAAGGTCCCTGGTGTCCAAAAAATTACGTTCTAGAAGGGAGAGTGAGGGGAGACAGATAAACAAGTAAATGATCTAGAAATGCTCAGTAAGTGATGCTTACTGCAGAGAAAATAAAGCAGGACTATGGGCAAGGAACTGAAATCACTGAGACTGTGTCACCTGGTGTGACCTGGAGAAGTAATAGTTAGCCTCACCTGAACTGACAAAAAAAAAAAAAAAACACTCACAATGCAGAGATCCTGGAACGGGCGTCTGGAGTTTTAGCTGAGTGCAACAGGAACCCAAAGAAGAACTATACACAAGGGAGTGCTGGGATTTTTTTTTTTTTTCTTTTCTTTTCAGATTATCACTCCTCCTGCTGGTTAAAGAATAGACTGTAGGATAAGAAAGGAAGCAGGGCTTCCCTGGTGGCGCAGTGGTTGAGAGTCCGCCTGCCGATGCAGGGGACGGGGGTTCGTGCCCCGGTCCAGGAAAATCCCATATGCCGCGGAGCGGCTGGGCCCGTGAGCCATGGCCGCTGAGCCTGCACGTCCGGAGCCTGTGCTCCGCAGCGGGAGAGGCCACAACGGGGAGAGGCCCGCGTACCGCAAAAAAAAAAAAAAAAAGGAAGCAGAGACCTGTTGGTGGGCTACTACAGCAGTCCAGACAGGGAAAAGCAGAAGGTATCTGTGGCTGGGGAATGGTAGTGCCACTCAGTGAGGCTGGGAAGACTGGAGAGGAAGTGGTGGTGGAGAATCAGGAGTTCTGTTTTGGCCAAGTATGAGAAGCCGACAACGCACGCAAAAAGGGACGTCAAGCAAGCAACGGGATATAAGAACCTTGGGGTTTCTGGATAGGTCAAGGCTGGAGTTAGAAACAGCAACAGCATACAGCTGGTATTTAAACCAATGGTGCTAGAGATGAGCTGGGTCAGCTGGGAGGAAGGTAGAGGGCTGAGTCCGGGGTCACTACAGCACCCACCTGACAGGGAAGGAACAACACGTGGCCATGAGCAGGTGTCTGCGAAGCTGTGAAAACACAAGTGCAAGCACTTAGCCTGCATGAATGTCACCGACGCACCCCAGTCACCAGAAGAGGCTTACAACACTCAGCCTCTCTGGTAGCCTGAGGTGAGAGGTGGGCTACAGTCCCCTAACTTTCCGTTTTACAATCTCCTAAAACTAAGGTGACCATATCACTTAGTATTTCTTTTCTATTCATTGACAATTTTTTTTTTTTTTTTTTTTTTTGCGGTACGCGGGCCTCTCACTGTTGTGGCCTCTCCCGTTGCGGAGCACAGGCTCCGGACGCGCAGGCTCAGCGGCCATGGCTCACGGGCCCAGCCGCTCCGCGGCATGTGGGATCTTCCCGGACCGGGGCACGAACCCGTGTCCCCTGCATCGGTAGGCGGACTCGCAACCACTGCGCCACCAGGGAAGCCCTCATTGACAAATTTTATACGAATATGACCCTTGAGAATGAAAAGGGGAGCTTTTCTAACTGCATCAGCGCAAGAGTATAAACCAGCGTTGTCCCGGGTACACCCTGGCATATGCTCACGCTTTCTAAAAACCTAAACGCCTGAACTGGACTTCTAAACGAAGGGACAATGCTCTAGGTAACATTTCCCACCAAAGCATCCTGCCTTTTCTCCCACAAATTCGCACAGAAAAGAAAAACTAAGCGGATGGGGAGGTGAAAAGAAAATTCCACTCAATCACGTTATGCACAGAAAGAGCACCTCGTGGGTCCTGAGGCGTCTCCCTGCCGGACAACCGAGCCCCTAAATTAAATGAAAACCAGGCACACCAGCGCTGGCTTCGTAGCTCAGCTGGGCATCTTACTGGCCCAGGCATCTCCACCTTTCCCAGTCTCGAGTTACCCTGCTGGAACCCGGGGACACCGCCCCCCAGAACGGCCGCGAGGAGAAGGAAGAAATGCTCGCCCCTGCTCAGCACTCGGCCTGGCAGGTAGGAGGTAAGGAGACGGCCCTCAGGGTGATAACAAGCACAGCGTAAGGGCCCACAGCACCGGGTTCGAGTCCCAGCTCTGCCCCTGGCCTACCAACGAAATGGGCGGGTCCCTTCGCCCGTCCTCAGCCCCGGGACACGAACGCCCACCTCTCCGGAAGCGGCCCGGCGCACCGGACACTCAGGCAGCGCGGCTGCAGAGGCAGCTTCCCTCACCCGGGGAGGGAGGGCGGCCACTGACCTGCTTGAAGGTGCTGGTGAGGAAGTAGACGAGCGAGAGCCCGAAGACCAGGGCGAGCACCCACCTCTTCCGCAGGAGCCGCCGCCACACCATGGCCGCCAGGTTCACCATCCCGGCGCGGAGCGGGACAGGCCCGGGGCCCGGGCGGCATGGCCCCTACGCGGCCGGCAGCCCCATGGCTCGCGGCGGGCGCCGGCCCCGCGGCCCTCAGCCCAGCCAGCTCCCGTCAGCCACCCCGCGCCTCCCCCACGTGACCTCGCCCCACACACCGCCTGCACACCTCGCGCGTCACCCGCCGGCCTCGCTCGGCCTCCTCCTCATTGGTCCCTGCATAGCGGCGGCTTCCTATTGGCTGAATTCCGGGAAGGGGGCGGGCAATCGTGTGCGTGCGGCCGGTGGAGTTGTTGCCCGGGTCTCAGCGCCGGGCGCCGCGACCTGAGAAAGAACCTGGGGAGAGGCCGGAAGCACTCGGAAGTCAGGTGCTCCCCGGGCCGAGCGAGTGATTGGCTTGGAAGCACGAGAATGATGCCACTGAGATTGCCGAATCGTCTGGGCAGGTAAAAAGATAACGTTATTTTTTTCCCCCCGGTATGGTAAGCGTAATCTCCTGCCCTTTCAGTCCTGGGGCGTTTCGCGGTAAACTTTGGTTGCAGGAATGAAAAACGCTTGCAGCATTGTATACGGAGCGCACCTGCCTGCTTCCAGTGCAAGTGATGCAGGAGATGCTCTCTTGCGTGCATTTCGGTGCAGTCATATAACGGCTCGGGGGTGCAACTTAAAACCTCTCATACATTGAAAACTCTGGTGAAATCCTCCTTAGGGATGGAGCGCGATGTATGGAGCAGAGGATAAAAAAGCATTTCATTCAGCTGCATCCCACGTGCAAACGTTTTATTACAGAATTCGATATTGGAATAATTATGTACGGCCTGCTACCAACACAGGACCTGAAGCCCCTTCGAAAGCAAGCACCTGAAAGTGAAATCTTGGGTATTTTATTTAGGGGGCTGTGTCAAATTTATGGATGGAAACTTGAGATTCTGTATTTTATTTTCCCCAAGGATTTGCTGGCGATGAGGAATCATTGCGGGGGGAGGGGGCATTAAGGCGAGATTGCAAGTTCTTGAAACAGATTTAGGGGATGAGCTTTCCTTCATATATGAAGATGGTGCTACTGACCCATCTTTTGGCTGATTTTCCAAATGAGAAAGGAGGCTTAGCTGGTGGGTTGTCTCGCTAATCAGTGGCCCTGGTAACACCAGTGCTGTCCCCTGAAGAAGGCTGGTCAGGATCAGGAAGTCACTCAACAACCCGTATGGCACCCTGAACTAAGAGCGCCATCTTTGGTCCTGGTACAAAAACAAATATTCAAGGAAACTAAACCAACTCATGAAAAGTCTCTGGCCTTTATTTCTTCTCTAGAGTGAGAGGTCAGGGAGGGAACAAGGGACGTAGAAAAAGGTAAGTGAGAGACCCATTGATGTTTTGCTCATTGAGTAAATACTTGTTGAGTGCTACTCTGTGCCAGGCAGCGTTCTAGATGTGGAAGCAGAAGGGCAAACCAGGCAGGCCGATCGTGTCTTTTGTGGCATTCACATTCTAATGGAGGACAGGCCATAAATGAATATGCAAACATGTAAATAAATGATAAGTGCTATGAAGAAGGTAAAACGGGGCAATGTATGTTGGGTCAGGAGGGTGAGAGGAGAAGGCCTCTGGAAGGAGGTGACATTTGTCCTGAGGGAGCTAGCCAGAAGGAAAAGCATTCTAGGGAGAGGGAACAGCAAGTATAAAGGCCCGGAGGCAGGGACAAGCTGGCACGTTTGAAAAACGAAAAGGCCAGTGTGGTTGGAGGAGAGTGGAGGCAAATGAGGTTGGGAACAGGTGAGGCCTGCAGGCCAGGAACAGAGCTTGAATTTTATTCTGATTGCAGTGGGTAGCCTGCGGAGGGCCTTAAACATATTTTCTGTATTCCCCAATCACGACTCAGAGTTTGACAATAGGACAAGATATTAATACATTCAGATCATAACGGTCCTCAGGAGTCCCAACAAGGTATCAATGGAAGGCTAACAAGGGACAAGGAGGCAACAGAACCATCTGCTTATAACTACCCATGAAGCCCTAAGACTTATTCTCAGGTTCAAGGCATCCCATGGACTATTCACTTAAGTGTTCTATTCCATCCAGGGTTTGGAGCCTCTGATAAGCTCCTGTGACCCGTGCATCCCTTTGGAGAGGAAGAAGAGGGAGAGGCCTGCTTTCTCTGGAATCCAGTGGTCACATCCCCACCTGAATGCCCACCTCAGGTGTCGTCAACATGGAGTTCTGAAGTCCCTGTGGTTCCTCACAGTGGACCAGGTGACGTGTCTCCATGAGAATTCAGATCTTCGTTACCACTGTATTAAATGTGAGGGCTGGAAGGAAGCTTTGGGTTCAGACACTTCACCCCTCTCCCATTTAACCTATGGGGAGTCTGAGGCCACAGAGAGGTTACCAATTTGTCCAGGGTCACACAGCAAATTAGGGGTGGCATCGGTCCAGGATCCATGTTTCCTAACTGTCTGCAGCTCACTTGACCTCCTCCAGCACCTCTTTGCTTTACAGTTCACTTCTTTCTCCTCTGACATGAGAACTTCCTCCACCTCTGGTCTCATCCTTCTCATCCATGAAATGGGCTGATGACACTTTCTTCATGGGACAGGGTGTTGATTTGAGGGTTGAATGGCATAACAGACTGAAACACAGTTTGCAAAATGTCAGAGAGCTCTAGGGAAGTAAGATACAAGTAGTACTTGTTTATGGTTACCATGGTGATCTGACAGGCACTGAGAATATTGGGAGACTCTGGCTCACGCATGTGTTGACTTTTAGGTCTTAAGGAAAATGCAGAGACGCCACAGCAGCAACACGGATAACGTTCCACCTGAAAGGTAGGCATCCCCTCATTCCATCTGAGGCTCTGAGCTTCAGGTGGTCAAGGGCAACCCAAAACTGGCTGGAGTAATACCTGCCCCTCAGGGCTACTCATTAGAAGAGCAGAGATCTGATTGGACACTGCTTTGCACGGCAATGGCCTCATATCCTCAACACGTGACAGCTTGCTGTTGCTCTTATGGTAATTCTCAAAGCCTGTGCAAACAGTGATCCACTTGACTCATTGTATCAATGATTGTACCCAGGGGATTTTAATTTATAGAGGTGTCTGAGTGGCAACATGGAGAGGAGGATGACATTGAAAGAAGATTTTTATTACTTGCATTTTCCAAGATAAGGGGGCATGTCACCCTATGCAGGGCCACATGGGGGAAGCACCGGGGTCAGCCAGGAGGCGGAAAGGAGCAAAGGGAAAGCATAGGTCACAGCTTTTATTGTGTTTTCCACACAGAGTAAGGCAGGGGAGGGGAAACAACTTAGGATTGACTAGTTTGAATAATGTTGGTGGACTCTAGGCTGTAGGAGTGGTCTCTAGTTGTCTGTACCTGGCCCTGAGTGATTTGGGGCAGAGGAAATATTGGCTGAGAATGGGAATTAGATAAAGGAGGTGGTTAGGGATGTGAGCTCTGGATCACAGGGGAGTTGTAAACAACTTTGGCCATTAGTTTGACCCTATAATGTGCAGATGCCAAATAGACAAGTACAGAATATAAGAAAACGCAGTTAAAACACTAATAAGCTAGAACTTCCATCTACTTAAGCCAAAGAGAGTACAGACCATGGGGACCTGTTCTCAGGTTGTGACAGTCTCCCAGCCACAACCCCCTCACCATGCTGGACCATACATCCAAGGAACAGGCAGCCAAGCTTTTCCTCCCTTGCAGCCCATTTCAAGTCCCCTGCAATTCTTGAGATTGGCCACACAATCACGAAGTACCCACCAGTCCAGTATTGAGTTTTCCATCAAGCCTGCCTGTTCTGCAGGGAAGGGCACTGGCCTTAAGTCAGACAACGCTTGGCCAAAATCCCAGCTCAGCCACTTCCCCCTTTGCTGCCTTTGGCAAGCACTTTCACCTCTAGGCCTCAGTTTCCCCATCTATAAATGGCAGATAGCAAAACTCAGGTTTGCTTATGAATGAGTGAAGATGCACAAACACGGAACCCAGCATCTAATAAGCATGGCTGTTGGAGCTTTTCCAGCCTCTGAAGACAGAATTACTCTTTGCTCTCAAATGAACGGTGAGGGCTTTGAGGAAAGAGACCATGCTGGAGAAATAATGGCCACTGTGTATTGTGTGCTTATTTGTGTCACCCTCACATTAGCCTGTGGACGTGAGGACTGTTTTTATCACCATTTTATCGATGAGGAAACTGGGGCTCAGAGAGGGTAAGTTACCTGAAGTGACAAAGCCAGGAAGTGGCAGGACTGAGATTCAGGCCCTGGTCCATTTGACCCCTGCAAAGTCTGTGCTTTGAGATACCACATTTCATCTGCCTCCTATCTGGGTGGATTCACTCTTCTCCCGGGCTACCTCACGTTCTAGCCTTCAAGTGGTTAAGTTGGAAGCTCAGCCTCTGCCCCTCAAGGAATATTCTTTCCCATTTAGGCCCAGAGAAGGGAGGCCAGCTATAAAAAGGTCCTTGGTGGGTTGAGTCTTCCCTGGTTGTTGTACTGGAGGCCCCCTGAGCCCAGTGGACTCAGAGTGCTGGCAAGCTCAAGGCAGACAGGAGGCTTTCCAGGTCCCTGTGGGACGGTGGGGGAGAGAGGGCGGCCACTGTGGGCACCTTCCAGGACTCCTGCTTTCTGAGCTCAGCTTCTTGAAGTGCAGAAAAAGCTCAAGCCCCCTTGACGATCATAGCCATGGTGTTAGTTGTTGTTGTCATTATTAATACTATCTTTATCATTATCCCAAACCCAAGAAAATAGGACCACTCATTTCCTGGGCTTTTGGAGCCAGGAGGGATGGGCCATGGGTGGTAGGGGGGTGGGTAACCATCTTCAAGTTCCCTCCCTTGCTGGGGTGTAAACCTGGTGGTTTATGATAACTTACCCCCAGCTCAAGTTTGTAAGGCCAGCGAAGCCAACCCCAAGATTTCTCCAGACCGGCATCTCCCCTGCTGGGTTTCACAGGTATTCTACAAGATTGAATAGGTTTTCCATGGAGGAAAATAATCCCATGGTCAAATAAGTTTGGGAAACACTAGGTTTAACAAAGTTAATTTTTTCAGTTGCAGGCCTTCTCAGAGCCTTTAGTATGCTTATTCATTCACTCTTTCAAATAACATTGAGCATGTTCTGTGCGCGAGGTGCATTGTGCTGGGTAGTGGTAATCCAGTGGGGAGCAAACAGTCATGGTCTTTGACCTTATGGAGCAGGGCCCAGTCTCAAGTGCCGTTCTCAGTGCTGACTGCATGTTAGAATCACCCGGAAGGCTCTGAAGAAATAGGGGTGCTGAGGCCCAACCCCAAAGATTTTGATTCAGTTGGTCAACATTGGGTCCAGGGCACCTGTATTTTTCAAAAGCTCCCTCGAGTTATTATAATGTACACCCAGGGTTGAGAGTCACAGGTAAGGAGTAAAACAATAAATATGATCAGTCATGTGCAGGGGAGGGTAGAGTGCAGTGAGGACAAAGAGCAAGGAGACTGTCGTTGTCCAGGAGGTAGGCAAGCCTCCACCAAGCACGAGAGATTTTTAGCCAGAATCTGAGGGATGAGCGTAAGTTACCTAGGTGGGACAGGGTGGGGCAGGGGGACAGCCCATGAAGGGGATGGCCTGGGCAAAGGCCCTGGAAGCCCTTGGGCAGTAAGAAAAGGGCACATGGTGAGATTGGAGTTCAGGGCAAGATAATCCAAGATATCTGGCAAGTTCATCTCTCTAAGCCTCAGTTTCTTTATCTGTAAAATGGAAATGATATTAGTCCCTGTCTTTAGGGTTTATCTGAGACTGCAGGAAGGAGTTTAGAATGGGAAGCCCTTTTAGTGGGTTAGTGAAATAATCAAATACATGTTTTTTTTGTTTTTTTTTTTAATGCACCCTTGTCTCTGAGTGGAGAATAGATTACATAAGATCAAGTGTGAAAGCAGTGTAAAACCTCCCCTGCAGCCTCCCTCTGGGGCCATTTTGTGCCTGGATGGTAACTAGCATACTTTTTTTATTATTATTATCAATTTATTTATTTATGGCTGCGTTGCATCTTCGTTGCTGCGTGCAGGGTTTCCTTAGGTGTGGAGAGCAGGGGCTACTGTTCGTTGCGGTGCGGGGGCTACTCTTTGTTGCGGTGTGCGGGCTTCTCATTGCGGTGGCTTCTAGTTGTGGAGCACGGGCTCTAGGCGCACAGGCTTCAGTAGTTGTGGCACGCAGGCTTCAGTAGTTGTGGCTCGCAGGCTCTAGAGCGCAGGCTCAGTAGTTGTGGCACGTGGGCTTAGTTGTTCTGTGGCATGTGGGATCTTCCCGGACCAGGGCTCAAACCCGTGTCCCCTGCATTGGCAGGCAGATTCTAAACCACTGCGCCACCAGAGAAGCCCGATAACTAGCATACTTTTATTAAGCACCTGGGTTGTATGCCCTGGGTTGTGGGGTCCACAGGATGAGTGGAACTCAGCACTCACTTTCAGTAAACTCAGGATGTATTTAGAGTACCATAGGGATCTGTGGAGGTTCCTTGGGAACCCTACTCTGGGGTGAGATAAGGAGGGGAGGGTGGCTCTTTGCCCCTCCCACTGACACAGCACATTGAGCTAATCAGCTCCACCTGTTGTGTAGACTGATTGCATTCGAAAAGGACAAGCCCAAGAGAAGACACATGACATCCAGAACTCTGGGGCATGGTGTTCATGGGAAAGTGCACCCAGTTTGGGGCTCACCATTCTCGGAAGGGTAACTCTAGGCTCTCTGCTCCTCCAGCAATGGCTCTGAAAGAGCATCAGCATCCTTTACCTGATTCCAGTACAACAGGCCTGTGCTTGGAACTAGAAATGGCAGTTAGCCCTGGAGGTTTTCCATAGGGATTAGAGATAATAGTTCCCACTTACTAAGTGCCAGGTACACTGAAAGGGGTATTCTAAATTTGATCCCCAGGAATTCTATGCATGAATGGTGTTTATACCCATTTTCCAGGTGAGAAAACTGAGTGTAGGATTGTTAAGACCCCTGGGAAGGGTGGAGCTAGGGTTCACATGTGGGCTTCTCCAATTAAATCTTCTTCCCATTACTTTCTGCTGCCCTCCAAATACCAGTTGTGACCAAGGTGGATCCTCTTGGGAACTGGGAATCATTGAACTTGGAGATTACAGAACCAGGGGTACCTGAGCTTCTGAGGTTATTCTAGAATCAGAGGACTCTGTGCTCCCTTTTCAGTAAAGTATAGTGGTTAAGAAAGCAGGCTCCAGAGGTAGCCTTGCTGGGTTTGACTCTTCCCTGTTCCATACCTTACCAGCTGTGTGATCCTGGACAAGTTGCTTTGTTCTGTGCCTCAGTTTCTTGATCTGTAAGATGGTATTATTAGTACCTAGTTCACAGGGTTGATAGGAAGATTTAATGAGTTAATTAATGGAAAGCACTTAGAAAAGTATCTGGCACATAGTAAAATTTCAGTAAAGATTATGACCCTATTGCTATTATTATTTATATTAGTTTGCTAGGGCTGCAGGGTGACAAGGTATCACAGTCTAGGTGGCTTAAACTACAGAAATTTATTTTCTACAATTCGGGAGGCTGGAGATCCAAGATCAAGGCATCGGCAGGGTTGGTTTCTTCTGAGGCCTCTCTTCTTGGCTCACAGATGGGCACCTTCTCTCTGTGTCTTCACATCGTCTTCCCTCCCACGTGTCTGTGTCCAAATTTCCTCCTCTTATAAGGACACCAGTCATATTGGATTAAGGCTGGCCCTAATGATCTCATTTTCACTTACCTCTGCAAAAGCCCTGTCTTCAAAAACTGTCACAGGCTGAGGTACTGGGGGTTAGGGTCTCAACATATGATTTTCCTGGGGCAGGGGCCCCAATTCGGCCCCTAACATCACTGATAGGGTCCCTTGCCCCCCATCCTCCACTGCCTGACTTGGTGGCGGCTTTCTCCTCCCTTCTGGCCCAGAAATCGCAGTCAAGCGCTCAGCTCTGAGGCGAGTGTGGACGAAGGCGGAGTCTTTGAGAGTCTGAAGGCAGAAGCAGCCTCCCCGCCAGCACTCTTCTCCGGCTTATCGGGCCTCCCGACAGGCAGCCTCCCCGCCACCCCTTTCCCATCCAGCCTGGTGCTGGGGGCCGCGGCGGGCGGCGGGGACGTGTTCCTCCAGATGCCCACATCCAGGGAGGAAGGTGGGGGCCGCGGTGAGGGGGGCGCCTACCACCACCGCCAGCCCCACCACCACTTCCACCACGGCGGCCACCGCGGGGGCTCCCTGCTGCAGCACGTGGGCGGGGACCACCGCGCGCACTCCGACGAGGCGGGCGACGAGCAGCCGGGGACGCCCGCCCCGGCCCTGTCCGAGCTGAAGGCCGTGATCTGCTGGCTCCAGAAAGGGCTGCCCTTCATCCTCATCCTGCTGGCCAAAGTGTGCTTCCAACATAAGCTTGGTGAGTGTGGAGGGATGCAGGGCGCAAAGACTGCCGCCTCACCCGTTGGGTAGGGGGATGGCGTCTCCATCCCAAGTGCCAAGGGAAGGCAGTAGAGGTCCTTATGGTGCAAAGTCCTTAAGAGTCCAGGATTCTGAGTCAGACCTGGGTTCAAATCCTGGCCGACTAGCTGTGTGACTTGGGGCAAGCCACTCATATTCTTTGAGTCTCAGATTCGTCATCTCTCCAGCGGGGTTGTGGTAGAAACTCCCACAGCTGGTTGGGTGATGTGAAGGAATAGAGTGTACTACCCAGGAGTTCAGACTGCTTGGGTCTGAACCTGGGCTCTGCCCCCTTCCTAGCTGTGTGACACTGGGTACATTATTTAACCTCTCTGTGCCTCAGTCCAATCATCCATAAAATGGGGGTTAAAATAGTATATGTACTATTACAAATACTATTACATATGTATTATAGCTATACATAGACTCTAATAGTATGTTACAGATACTATTATAGTATATGAACAGCATCTACCTTCGTGAGATTGAGTGAGGTTAAATGAGTAAACATGTGTAAAGCACTTAGGACAGTGCCTGGCAGAAAGTAAGTGCTATGCAAGTGTAGATTATTATTTTTATTATATTCATTATTAATACATGTAAGATACTTAACATAGAACCCTGCACATAGCAAGTGCTCAGTAAATACTACCTAATATTATTATTAGGAAGTAAGATAATGATTCATAAAGTGCTTAGCCTAGTACCTGACACACACTTAACAGTCAATAAATGTGGTTTCTGGTCCACTGTTGTTATTATCTGTTACGTACTGTTATTAGATCACGATGTTGCTGTGTCCTGGAGAGTTTAGGCTATTGTTTTTATCTTATGGTAGAAATTACGGTACTAATTACTGTCTCATGGCTTATTACATCCCACAAGAAATATCTAGAGGAGTTTAGGCCATCGTTTGTGTCTCATTTGCCCCTTTCTGGTGGGTTCCAGCTGACTCAGATCACTCCTTCCTTTTTGGGGTGCTACCATGTCAGTCCCTCCCTTTTTATTCCTAGAAATGGAACCTGGCGTGTTCTCCCTTACCCTGAATTCCAGCAAACTCACCACTAATTTTTATTCTCAAGTTTCGTCATTTTGTTTCTCAGTTGGCAGGTTTTTTTGTTTGATCAAAGAGAATAGTACAAGAAGAGATTGTGGGGTTACTGGTTTTGATTTTATATGTTTTTAATGAAGAAACACATCTTTTACAAAGAAGATCTGGAAGAATGCCTGGAATACACGTACTATTTAAAAAGTAAAAGTGAACTCCAAGCTTGGGAACTGTGCATGTCATGTGAAAGCAGAATCCTTTCCACAGGGAACAAAAAGTAGGATTCGAAAATCCCTATTTAGGGAGAATTCCAAGATAGTAGCTTGCTAAATTGTGGAATAAAATTCAGTTCTTTTTCCCTACTCTGCAAGGGTCATGTTTTCCTGTCAGCTAGGAATTCTTTCCCCTTTAACATGAAACTTCAATTTCTTATGGTGTTGTGGTCTTTTTCTACATATGCTTTTATTACAAATAACACGCCTCAGATTCTTTTTGGAAGTAGAAAGAATAATAGGCACCACTTCCTAACTTCTAGAGATTGTACACTGTGAGCAGTATCCCTCCTTGAGTTAAGTACTGTTATTATTCTGTCTGTTTTACAGAGGAGGAAACTGGGGCTCAGAGAGGTGCAGTGATTAGTCCAAGCCGAGATTTGAACACAGGTCTTACCGGACTGCACAGCCCATGCTTCTAACTGGTTCTATAAAATACGCCCACAGTGGCGGGCCTCAATCCCATCCCTAAGTCAGAGGCCTCTTCTCAGAGTGGCTTGGGGTTCCCAGTGATATACATGGCAGCCCAAATGCCCCAGAAATGGGATTTTTCTCTCTCCTCTGTGGTTAGCGTGTCAACCCCGAGGGGACCAGGGATTGTCCGTAGTAAGCCCAGGCCAGGTCTGACGAGTCTAAGTGGGTGGTCTCGGCCCCTCCTCTGTCCTGCAGGCATTGCTGTATGCATCGGGATGGCCAGCACCTTCGCCTATGCCAACTCCACGCTCCGGGAACAGGTCTCTCTAAAGGTGAGTCACCTGGTAAATTACTCTCCTGGGGCTGCTGTAACAAATGACCACAAACTTGGTGGCTTAAAACAACACAAAGGGATTACTCACAGTTCTGTAGATCAAAGCCTGAAGTGGGTCCCTCTAGCCTAAGGTCAGAGTGTCAACAGGACTATGTTCCTTCTGAAGGGTTCAGAGGACAGTCTCTTTCCTCGCCTTTTCCAGGTTCTAGAAGTCACCCACATTCGTTGGCTCATGGCCCCTTCCTCCTTCTTCGAGCCAGCAACGTTGTATCTCTGTGACCATCCCTCCATAGACACATCTCCCTCTGACTCTCCTCTTCTGTCTCCCTCTTCCACTTTTACGGACCCTTGTGATTACATTGGACCCTCCTGGATAATCCAGGAGACTGTCCCTCACACAGGGTCAGCTGATTAGCAAACTTAATTCCACCTGCAACCTTTATTGCCCTTTGCCATGTAACCTAACATATTCACAGGTTGCAGGGATTAGGACAGGAACACCTTTGGGAGGCCATTCTTCTGCCCCCCACCCTGGGCAGATCCCCGGATGTGCCATCCTTCTCCCTTCCAACAGCAGCCTCTCCCCATGTGCCCCTGGCCCATTCCCCTTATCCTCCCGGCATTCAATCAGTTAGCTCACTTCCAACCCACACCCATGGTTAAGGCCGCCCCACGGGCACTGCTGGGTGGCCGTACGGCTTCACCACCGTCATCCCGAATGCCCTCTGGTATCAGCCGAGCACTAACCATGTCCAGCACGGTGCTGGACCCATTACACAGCTCCTCTTGCAGTTTCATCCCAGCAACCTGGGAGGGAGGCAAAATCATTCTGAACTCATTTTCCCAGTGAGGAAATAGTGGTCCAGAATTTCTTGGCTAAGACATAAGTTTCTTGCCTAAGGCCACACAGCCAGCGTGAAGGGTGGCATCAGGATATGAACTCAGGCATTGAGCCCAGAGCCTGTACTACCCCCCAGATTCAAATTCCAGCTCCTCCACCCTCCTGCAAGCCCTTGGATGGGTTACCTCACTGATCACAGCCTCAGGTGCCACCTCTGGAAAAGGAACTGCCACATCAACTTCATACACCCATCGAGAGGATTAAATGAGATGGTGCATGGAAGGTGTTTAGTGCAGTGCCTGGCTCATAGGAACAACTTAATTGAGCTATTTTTAACAAGCCTGTTTTCTGCTGCACATGTGATCCTATAATAGCCACCATCCTCTCTGACCTTGCTCTGGGGTCATCTGCTTTCTCAGAAGCACCTAGGCATCCATGAGGCACAGATGCCAGCTCAGTTTTTATTTGATACATGAGCACATTGAAGTCTGGAGTTGGGCATGGAGCCAGAGGTTCTTCTTGACCCTTAGTCTCATCTTCTTCATGCAGACCCCTTTCTGCTGCTATTAGAACAGCAGGTTGCTCAATGTCATAGTGGAGGCTATTGGGACTGTGGCTCTTTCTCAGATGCAGTAACATCCGCGTGGTGCCTTGACTTGAATTTTAGGGGCAAGGGGATGCCTGTATCCATGGACAGGCTTCTAGGGGTCTTTGAACCCTATGAAGGCACAGGTGATGATTTGCCTGTCTGTGTATATTTCAGTGGAAGAGAGTCTGCATGACTCTTAGTAAGTTTAGGAATCTCAACTTACTACTGGAGAAGTACCCCATTTGTCCTTCAGAGTCTGGCTTCTCGGAGCATTGCTAATTCCCTTTCTCTTCCACTTTTGGTTTGGATTTACGGGGGATTAAACCGGAATCTATTATTTATTGGCATAAAAAGGGCCGCCGAGTGGATTAATCACATTGATAAGAGCAGTTGGTTGGTTGGAGGTGGTTTCTCAGGCCATTAACCTTGACCCCTCCTGGAATAATGGGTGGATGGAGATGCATTTATTTTGTCTACGCTATGGAAATGTGTGTTGTAACAGTGTGTCGAGCACTGAGCTGTGTCTGGAGACAGTGGAGCATTTACCGAAACCACAGGCAAGGTTACACTGGGAAAGTTATGACCTCATCTTATTCCAGCAATGCAGCCGCCCTGGTCCAGGAAAAGACAAACTTTTCAGCTTGTCAGCAGCACGGGGGTCTGATTATGTATCCCAGGGTACACAGGCAGGAATGCCCTGCTCTACGCCTCGTCTAGAAATTTCCTTAGGTTGCTGTCAGGCTGAGAGACTACTGAGAAACAGCCAACTGAGAAGGTTTCCCAGCTTGTCTTCCTGGGGACTAATCAGAAACAAGGCTGGAGAAAGAGAAACGGGGCTAGATTGCAAAGGGCTTTGACATCCATGTGTACGAGTTTGAATTTAATCCTATAAATGTGGCCCTATGTTGAATGGTCAGTCCAGGGCAGTAGCCCAAAGGTCCATGCCGGAAAAAGTTAGAACAGAAGTTTCCAACCTGTCGATCTGAATCTACTGCTGGGTTGTAAAGTCAGAACAACAAGTCCTACCATTTAGTGAGCCTGAAATGTGAGTCTGTACCAGACTGAATGTTTACATTTATCAAGTTTACTTAATCCTTAACAAAACCTCATTTAAAAAAAAAAATTATTTATTTATTTTTGGCTGCGTTGGGTCTTCGTTGCTGCACGCGGGCTTTCTCTAGTTGTGGCGAGCGGGGGCTACTCTTCGTTGCGGTGCGCGGGCTTCTCATTGCAGTGGCTTCTCGTTGTGGAGCACGGGCTCTGGCACATGGGCTTCAGTAGTTGTGGCACACAGGCTTAGCTGCTCCACAGCATGTGGGGTCTTCCCGGACCAGGGCTCAAACCCATGTCCCCTGCATTGGCAGGCGGATTCTTAACCACTGTACCACCAGGAAGTCCCAAAACCTCATTTTTTAATGAGGGCACTGGAGCTTAAAACATGTGCCCTTGAGCCAGAGTTACTTAGTTTCTCTGTGCCTCAGCTCCTAACAGTAAATGTAAACTAACATTTCTTACATGCCAGGTACCGTTCTAAGCAGTTCATGTACATTAATTCTCAGACTCTAGAAGAGAGATACAATGTATACCCATTTTACAGAGAAATGTAGAGAGTTTAAGTAATTGCCCAGGGTTGGACAGCCTCCAGATAATAGACCAAGGATTTGAACCCAGGCCACCCAGCTCCAGAGTCTGATTTGCTAACCGTGGTGCCCTCCTGACTCTCTGGATTGTTCTCCAATCAGGTTCACACATTTCTGTTACCTTCTCTGTAACCATCCCTTAGGTTCCAGTGGGATGGAAAGATGCCAACGCCCTTCCTTTCACCATTAGCCCCGCTTCCTCCAAACCTTTGAGAAAGGGAAAAGTTGCCCTTTGTCGGGGAACATTCTGGAATATCCTGCCAGGTGCACCTTTGGCATTTCAGCATCTCCACAGATCTCTTGCTTTGTCTCTAGGAGAAGAGGTCGGTGCTGGTCATTTTGTGGATCTTAGCCTTTCTGGCGGGGAACACCCTGTATGTGCTCTACACGTTCAGTTCCCAGCAGCTGTATAACAGGTGAGCAGGGAAGTCTGACCCCCAGTGAGAAAGTGGGGGGCTTTGTTGGACTCAGGACCCACAGCCCCTTCATTTGAGAACAATGCAGTAGCTCTAGGTCATGTTGTAACTTTCACATCCCACCCTGTTGTCATATACACGTGCCTAGAGCATAATTCTTTATAGAAATATAATGCAAGCCGCATGTGTAATTTTGCATTTTCTAGTAGCCACATAGTGCGTGGTGGGGGAGGACTGGCCAGTAATGGTCTCTGGCACAGGGTTGAAACTCAAGCCAAGCTTTCAGATCATGTCCATCTGTTTTAAAAATGGACTTTGAGGAGTGACCCGTTTCACCACTTTCTGGAGCCACCCGAAGTTGCATGAAAGCAACTTGGGAAGTTAGTTCCAAGGCATCAACCTGCCTCCCGCACACTGCATTAGTTGCCTGGCCCAGAAGATCAAGGTCCTGGGGGAGGGTAAAGGAGATGGAGTCTCCCAGAACCTTGGAGGAATTTCCAGCTCATGCCATTCTCTGGGCATGATCACATTCACAGGCTCAGACCTCTGTGCCCTCATCAAACCAGTGCTGAGGCAAACTGGCAGCACACAAATAGAAAGAGAGTGACCTCGGAGAAAAGCAACAGAGCTGAGCCTCCTTCCTTATTGATGTCAGTGGTCTAGAGTGTGTTTGTAAATGCTACCAATAGCCATTATCTTATTTTGCCCTCCCACTCAGCAGGGTATTGCTGTCCCTGTTTTACAGGTGAGGAAACTTTGGCTTAATGAAACCCTTTCTAATAAGCCTTAGTCCCAGTCGGTAACAGAGACTTTGAATCATCCCAGGATTTGAAGTCTGATGACCAGTGTCAGAGGTTCTTAGTCTTGCCACATACCAGCTTTGTGCCCTTCGTGCATTTGTGAAACCGAGAGCAAGTTAATTTCTGCCTTACCCACCTGAAGGTCATTACCCACCCACAGGCTAATTATTAGAGAGGCCAAATGTTAATAATATGTGAAAAGTACTGGGCAAACTGTGAAACATTTGATATGTCATAATCATATCATAATATTATTCTTTTATGATAAATTACTTTGTCTATTGGGGGTGATGGCTAATGGGGCAGAAAACTGACAATAAAATGTATCCATCCATTAAAGTTCATAGTGTACGTTAGAAATAAGTGGACTTAGTGATCAATCTGCAGAAAAACACTTGGGCATCTTTCTGGCTCCAAAAGCCAAAACAGAAAAAACTCTAAGACAATGAACTAAAACCTACGTGGGTGAATTTAACAGATCGGTGTCTCTGAGATCAAATGGAAAGTGGAGGGCAGATCTTCATTTCTTTTGCGATCAGAGATGCATAATAGAGAAGCAGGGCATGGAAGTCAACCAGCCAGCCTGGGTTGTGCCCAGGGAGGGACAAGAGCAAAAACAAAAAGGGGAGCTCAGGGCTGCCAGCCTCTCCCCATATCGTAAGTTGGATGCCACTCAGACTTGCAGACAAGGCATCCCACAGAGACGGGGCTCAGATGTGGAAGGACACCAAAGGTATCATGAGAGATTGCAAAAATAGATTATTTTCATTGATTTAACCCTACTCTTGCTCTTCAAAATAGAAATTGACTTTTAAAAATAAAAGTACAAAAACAGACCAGTTCATTCCTAGGATGATCTCCTCAGGGGGCCTCAGTTTGCACCGTTTTCCACCAGCCCAGCAGAGTATGTGGGAAGCGTTTAGAAAGCATTCACTCTGGGCTGTCATATACACGTCCCCTGCTTTTTGGTGGACAGGCAGGACTCGGAGTGGCCTTTGCTTGGAGCCTCTAATCTGGCGGGAGGAAAAGCGAGGGGACCAGCACAGTTTGGGTGCTGGTTCCAATCCTAGCTCCACATTCTAGCTGAGATGCCGTGGGCGGTGACTCCACGTCGAAGCGCTCCAGATTCCCCAGCTCAAGATGCGATAATCATAGTGCCTACCACATAGAGCCTTTGGGAAGATGAAATGACTTGAGACATGTAGAGCATGTAGACTAGGGCCAGCATGATGTAGAAAGCCAAGATATTATCAATTCGATTAACATCATCGTCCACAGAGGTGATGGAGAGCAGTGCTACTCAGCATGTGGTCTGTGGCTCAGTGCCAATTCGAGAATGACTTGTTGTCTGTCCCCAGTGAGGGAAGTACAGAAATTGAGTGTGAGGTTGACTTACCTGGTCACGGATGGGTAAAATGGGTTTACACACTCCGAGCAGTACTGCTGTGGAATAAGGACTGAGAGCAGTAACTGTAGCCGGGACACCTGGGTTCGAATCCACCACCGTTCCATCATATTTGTAGGACCTTGTGCATGTTCATTTACCTTTCTGTGCCTCTTTTTTCTCATCTGAAAAATGGGTAGATAACAGTGCCTGCCCCGTAGAGATGTTGTTATCATTGTCACTGCTGCGTGACAGAGTCAGTAGTATACCTATTATCTCATTGAATCCCACCAGTAACACTGAGGGAGGGAACGATTCCCATTTTATTGATGAGAACACTGAGGCTTACAGAGAGAACATTATCTGCCTAGGGTCCAGTAATGGAGAGGCCTGGATTCAAATTCAAGTCTGTCTGATACTGATGCCCATATGCTTATCATGCAGTGTGACCTTGGGCAACTTAACTTCACATCTCCAAACTTCAGTGCCTCATTTATAAAGTGGGGATGAACAGTGCTCACTCTGCAGGACAATGAGATACAGTGAGTAAATTGCTTAGCACAGCGTCTGCATGTCAAATCCCTCCTCTCTCCTTCTCTCTCTCTCCCTCCTTCATGTTATTGGTCGGCCTTCCTTCCTTCCTTTTGTTTCCTCTTGTGAAGCCTTTTGTGGCCCATAAAACTGGAGGGGACCTTAACTAATGATGCTCTAGGCCAGTCTCATCATTTAACTCTCAGGGGAACTGAGGCTCAGAGAGGTTAAGATACCCACCTGAGGTCACACAGCAAGTTAATAGCAGATTCAGGAACAGGGCACAGATATCTGACTCCCAGCTTAGTGCTTTTTCTACAGGTAATATTTACAAGGCTCCTAGAATGAGTAGAAGGGCCCCTAAGGGCCAGTGACCCTAAGTGAGCATCCTGACTCTCTGACTCCTCCCCCAGCCTCATATTCCTGAAGCCCAACCTGGAGACGCTGGACTTCTTTGACCTGCTGTGGATCGTGGGCATCGCAGACTTTGTGCTCAAGTACATCACCATTGCCCTCAAGTGCCTTGTCGTGGCCCTGCCCAAGATCATCCTGGCTGTCAAGTCCAAGGTAGGCCCATCACGCCAATCACGCAGGGGTTTCAGGATGCCTTCTGGAGAAGGAAAGGTTGGACTTGGGCAGAGCTAATGTCAGTGCATCAAATGAACAGAGCCTGAGCTAGTATATCCTGTCTCCCACCTCTTGTCATCCCTTGAAGCTGAGCATCATTCTTTATTGTCACCACCTTTTTGTCACGCCTCTGCTCTCCAAGTGCATTTACTAAGTTTTGTTGTTCAGAGCTGGCCTTGATGCAATTTTCATCTAAATTTCACCCAAGGAAGGAAAAAAAGCACATTGACATGCCCTGGGTCCTGCTTCTCCCAGGGAAGGATGGCTCTCAAAGGTTTTTGACTCTTTGTGGCTTCTGGGGCATGTTATATAGAGGGTACCGAGGCTCAGAAGAAAAGGACTCTGTGATCCATGAGTGACGCCTGCCATGGACACAGGAAGCAGACTGGTGACAATGATTCTTTGGAGTGTACCTTAGGGAGAGGCCTGCAGGAGGTGTTGGGATGAAGAGGTCTTGGGGGATAATCATTGTAATTCAGAGGACTGAGCAGTGTGAGGAAAAGACATCACGGTTAGGCCAGAAAGCTCAGAATTTGTGCCAGGCATTGGTTGGCAGAAGAGCAGGTTGGAATTGACCATCTGTCTTGAGTGACAACTGATCAAATCACTGGCCAGGTGTGTAGGAAAAACACACTCCTGTGTTTCTTCTGTACACACACACACTCAATACCTCCAACACCAGATGTGTGGGTTTTCCACACATCATGTAATTCTCTGACACTGGCTGGGTATCCTTCAGTTTAACACAGTTCTGACACTGTCCACCTCGAGATAGTGTCAGATCCCACAGGATAAGGTCTCAGTCCCGCAAGACTGCCCCTGTCACTTCAGATGCCAGTCACCAGCCCCAAGTTGGCACCTGTACTTCTGACCAACCAGCTACAAATCAGGGTTCCCATGACCCCCTCCTTGGGTTCAGTGCCCCTTGGGTTCTAGATGCCCCGAAACTTTTCCTTCATAGCAGTTGTGGCACTTGGTTGAAGGCAGGAGACGTGAATCCAGGCATGTGAGGAAGCTGGCTCCGCACTGACTGCCTGGAATAATAATGGCTCGCAGTTATTGAGCACCGACTGTGTACCTGAGACTGTACTAAGAGCACTTCATGTATGAATTACCTTACGTAGCCTCTTGCTATTCCCCTCAGGGAGGTACAGTTCCTGTCATTCATGAGGAGGAGACGGAAGGTTGAGCAGGCAGAGGCAGACAGCTGTTAAGTGGTAGAGTTGGGACTCCAGCCCAGGGCTTCAGCTTCGGGGCCCAAGCTGTACCTCACAGTGGGTATGGGAGAAAGATAAGGAAAACAGAGAATGGTTACTCATTGCCTAGTGCATTCTGGTTCTTGCTAGATTCTTTCCCATGTCTTGACTCATATAAGGCTCTGAACACCCCTCTGAGTGAGAGAGAGATTATTATCACCACTTTCTAGATGAAAAGCTGAGTACCGTCATCCCTCGGTATCTGCGAGGGATTGGTTCCAAGATCTTCCTCGGATACCAAAATCCGTGGACGCTCAAGTCCCTTACATTTGGTCCTCCACATCTGCGGTTCCGCATCCTCGGATTTTCTATGTGAGATTGGTTGAATCCACAGACGAGGAACCTACGGATACAGAGGGCCCACTGTATTCATTTCCTGTGGCTGCTATAATAAATAACCACATGCCTGGGGCTGAAAACAATAGAAATTTGTTCTCTCACAGTCCTGGAGGTCAGCAGTCCAAAATCAGTGTCACTGAAATGAAATCTAGGTGTCAGAGGTGTGGGGGGGGGTGCTGGATGTTAGGGGAGGATCCTTCCTTGCGTCTTCCAGCTTCTGGTAGCTGGCAGCATTCCTTAGCTCATGGCAGCATCACTCCAGTCTGCCTCTGCGGTCACCTGGCCTCTGCTGTGTATGACGTCTCCTTCTATCTGTCTCATACAGATACATGTGACTGCATTTGGGCCCCACCCAGACAATCCAGGATACTCTCCCCGTGCCAAGAGCCTTAACTTAATTGTGTCTTCAGATACCCTTTTTCCAGATGAGGTCACATTCACAGCTTCCAGGGTTTGGGACCTGGTATCTTTGGGTGGCCATTTTTTCACTTACTCTGTACTGTGGCTGAAAGAGGGGTGAGATATTTTGTCCAAAAAACACCCAGCTGGTCAGTTATAGAATCAGAATTCACATCTTCCAACTCCCAAGGCCATGGCCACGTCAGGAGATCATCTGCCCAGCACTGAATGGATGTCGGAATTCCTGGGCCATTCCTGACCCTGCCACTTTCCAGCCACGGGGCCTTGGGTGAGTCACTACATGTGCCTGAACATGTTTCTTCCCTTAGAAAATTGAGATGTTTACAAAACCCCGTTTGAGATGCTGCAGACATAAAAAGACTTTATGTATGTGGGTGAAATGAGGGGTGGGTTGTCATTGCCTGGAGAGGACGCAGGTGAGGCTTTGCAGCCCACCTGCCTATCCAGCATCCTTAGTCTTCCTCTCACTCTCTCCTGCCCCTCTTCCCTCTGTTCCCTGTGCTTCAGCCAGACCCTTCTTCTTTCATTTCCTTCCATACACCAACTAGTGCCAATCTGACATGTGGTAGATGTTCTAACCCCATTTTCCAGATGAGAAAACTGAGACTGAGTAACTAGCCCTTACAGCTTCCAGAGTCAGCTGTGTGCTGCCCTTCTACCTCAAAGACCCTTTTCCTTTCTTGTGTCTTAACCACCTCCTGCTCCTCCTGCAGATCACAGCCTCTTAGAAACCTCCCCTGCCCCTTCAGGTGAGGTATGGTGCCCCTACTGGGGACTCTCACAGCATCCTGTACTTCCCCTGTTCTAGCACTCACCACCCTGAGTGTAATTGCTTGTTTAATTGTCTGCCTGCTCTGCTCGACTGTAACCTCTGTGACAGCAGGAAATGAATGCATCTGGTTTCTTTGTTGATGGATCACCAGCATCTGATATGCACTCGGAAGCATTCATTGTATGTATGTATATATGTTTGGGTGGGTAGATGGATGGGTGAATGGATATATAGGTAGATGGATGCATTGGATGGCTAGATGGGAAAGTTGGTGGATATGTGGGCAGGTGGACAGTCCAGTGATTGTGTGGGTAGATGGATGGGTAGATGGATGGGTGGGTATTTAGATAGATGATGGATGGGTACTTGGATGGATGGATGGATGAATGGATGGATAGATAGATGGGTAGATGGATATTTAGAAGGATGGACAGACAGGCTGGTAGATGGACGGGTAAGTGGATGAGTTGATAGTCTAGACAGCTACACTAACTCTCTTCACCTCCTCTTGTAACCTCAGTGAGAGCTTAGACTCCATTGTCAGCTCAGCTCAAACCTCTCATATATGGCAGGTGTCCAGATACCTCTGTCATGAAGACACCAAAATCTACAAGGCAAAGTAGTACTCACTTCCCTGTGCTAGAAAGGAACATGCAGCAAACCTTCAAAGAAATGCAGCAACCAGACCAATAGTAATAAATGCAAGTAAACCTTGCTGAACAATTACCAGGAGTCAGGCAGTGTGTTAAGCACTGCCATTTGTTCAAGAGATAGTTACTAAATGCCAGAGGTGTGCTAGGCCCTGTTCTAGGCACAGGGATACATCAGTATCAAAGTACAAAGTAGACAAAAATCTACATACTCATGGAGTTTATAGTCTACTGAAGACATCGTCTTGTTTAATCTTAGCAATCCTGGGAGGTAGATACTGTTGATATCTCTCTGCAGAGTTAAATAACCTGCCAGAGATTGCAAACCTCAGAGTAACAACGCTGATGGCAATAGGAACAGCTGATGTGGAGTCAGCCCTTCATGTGGGCCAGGCCCTGCTCTAACCCTTTTCCCTCTGACATCTGTCTCACAAGGCAAGTGCTATTGTTTTGTGGGTTTTTTAAAAATTGAGGTAAAATTCACATAACATAAAATTAACCAGCAATCATTTTATTTTATTTTATTTTATTTTTATGAATTAGAACTGACATTTATTTGTTTATTTTGGCTTCGGTGGGTCTTCAGGAACTGACATTTATTTATTTATTTGTCTGTTTGTTTATTTATTGAGGCTGTGCTGGGTCTTCATTGTGGCCTGTGGGCTTCTCTAGTTGTGGTGCACGGGCTTAGTTGTGGTATGTGGGATCTTAGCTCCCTGACCAGGGGTCGAACCCGGGCCTCCAGCATTGGGAGCGTGGAGTCTTCCACCGGACCACCAGGGAAGTCCCAGCAATCATTTTAAAGTATACAATTCAGTGCCATTCAGTACATTTACGGTGCTGTGCAACCATCATCTCTATCTAGTCCTAAGAGATTTTCATCACCCCAAAAGGAAACCCCGTACCCATTCAGTCACTCCCCCTTCCCTCCGGCCACCACCAATCTGCTTTCTACCTCTATGGATTTACCTATTCTGGGCATTTCATATAAATGGAATCATACATTATGTGACCTTTTGTGTCTGGCTTATTTCACTTAGCATCATATTTTCAAGATTTATCCACATTGTAGCAGAAATCAGCACTTCATTCCATTTTAATGGCTGAATAATATTCCATTGTGTGGATAGACCACCCTCTGTTTATCCATTCATCCATTGATGGACATTTGGATTGCTTCCACTCTTTAGCTATTGGGAATAGCAGTGCTTTGAACATTTGTGTAGAAGTATCTGTTTGAACACAGTTTTTCTGGGTAAATACTTAGGAGTGGAATGGCTGGGTCATATGGTAATTCTATTTTTAACTTTTTGAGGAACCACCAAACTGTTTCCCACAGCAGCTACACCATTTTACACTCCCAGCAGTTGCTGGTTTTATCCCTGTTTTCCAAAGGAAAACACAAACGCAGTGAGAGGTTAAGAAGTAGCCCAAGGTCACACAGTGTATGAGTGGCTGAGTGGGGATTTGAACTCAGGCAGTCTGATTCCAGAACCCCTGCTCTGGGAGGGAGTTACTAGACCACACTCCCTCCCACGGAAGTTCTCTGGATGTGCTTGGAAAATTCCTCAGAGTTGACTGAGGAGCGATGTCCCCGTACACCATCTCTATAAAATTCCCCCAAGTTCAGGCAATGGCTACCTCACTTCCTTCCCTTTCGACGGGCACCGCTGGGGGCCAGGGGGCGGGGATGGGAGGTGGTACCCCTTCCCTGCACCTCCGAGGTGTGAGCGACAGTTATTAATGCCTCCCTGGCAACTGTCCAGCTCCCTTTTTCTGATTATTATTATTTTATTCGGCGAGATTAATGTGCCAGGTCAGAGCATAATCCAGCCTGTAAAAAGTGATGTGAATAGTCTCCTCAAGATAAATTGCAGGCTTGGAAAAGGTTCACAGCCTTTCCTTGCCTGTCTGAGTGCTCTCCCGAATCCTCATCAATCCTTGTCTGGGCAGAAGAAAAGGACGGGTCTTCATTTGCAGCTGGTGGGGGGAGGGGGGAGAGGAGCACATCTGTCAGGGACCCCTAATGGCTCACAGCACAGATGCTCTTTCCTGCGCCTCCATGCCATCCACTGAGAGGGTGGGTTGGTTTTTAATTTTATAATTATATTGGAAGGGCTTCTGGTATTTGGGTTTGCTTGATGGCCCCACGGTCCCTGATGTGTGAGGCTGGGTGAGCCGCTGATTCCCACGTGCCTCTGGACACCAGAGGGTCTGTCCGGGATCTTCTCATACCTGGGCCTCCCAGGATAGCCATGCTCATTGGCCGGCCAAGAAGGGGGTGGGTTAACAATGACGGCCACCGATCTATAACCTCAGTCCCAAACCATCACACTGGCCGGGTGTCTAGAGCAGCCACTTGTCATCATAAATCCAGATAACTTATACAGTTCATACATCTTGGCCCTGCCTGATCAGGCTCCTACCCACTTCTCCAACCTCATCACCCAGGACTTGTCCTCTCCCTTGGCTCACCCTGGACCAGCCAGCACCTTCCTTCTCAGGCCCTTCGCACTTACCGCTCCCTCCGCCTGGGGAGGTTTTTCTCTATGTTCCCACGGCTGTCCCCTTCCCATCATTCAAGTGTCACTTCCTCTGAGACTCTGTCGCCTCCCTGACCACCCTGTTCAGAGTGGTGGTCCCCAGTTTGCATTACCCCATCACCATTGTATTTTCCTCCTCGCGTGTGCCAGTATCTGAAATGATTGGATTGTCTTGTGTTTATTTTCTGTCCCCACTATTCAAGTATAGACTCATGAGAACAAGGACTGTTAGGTCTGTCTTGACACATGGATATTACGGGCTGAATGAAGAGCCTCGTGTTAATTTCCTGTTAGGGGGTTAAAACTAGGCCTGCTGCTACCCCACCACGTAGAGTTCTTCTCACACACATCCCCTTTCTCTCCTCAATCCAGTGGACATTATTTGGGACTTATTTGCTTACAAAGGCAATGCTAGGCCCTGAGAATATAAAAACGAGTAAGACGCCCTCCTCACCTTTGTGTACTCCCTGATTCTCTGCGAGTGAAACTTTTGTTTTAACCTAACCCGAACCTAGTTAAGAAAGCAAATTTTCTTGTCCTGGAAAATTTTCTTGACACTCCCAACTCCTAGCATTAATAGTAGTAATAATTTAAAACTTGACTTGTCCACTTTGCTCCTTCCTTTTGTTAAAATGAAATCCTCTTGCTTTAAGATTCTAGAAATGCACTGTCCAGTATGATAGCCACAAGCCACAGGTGACTATTTACATTTAAATTAATTAAATTTAAAATTCAGTCTCTCCGTTGCACTGCTCTATAGCCACAGTGTTGAGCAAAGCAGATGTAGAACATTCCAGTGGACAGCATTGTTCTAGAACATTCTTAGGGCAGGGTTCGTTCAACCTCTTACTAGCATAGGTAGCAGGCAGCTGCCATTCTGCCCATTTTTCAGATGGAGAAATATAAAAGCAGGTACTTCTCTAAAAACTCTCAGTAGCGGGTCATGAGTAAACACTGCACAGCAGGAAGAAAACTGGCCTTGAGTCAGCAAAACTGGGTTCAAATCCTGGTTCTTGGACTTACTACCTATGTGACCTTGGACAGGTGACCTCACTCTTTGGAGCCCTTGGCTTCCTCATCTCTTAAATGGTTGTTTTTATCCCATTAAGGTTATCAGAAGGTAGAATGCTGGGTATCCAGTTGCTGAGTGGATACTAGGACCAGCTGTATCAGAAACAAGGAAACGTTTAGCTGACCTGTTTCTCCAAAAAACACAGCATGTGACCAACTTCCTGTCTTTTCCCATAAGAACGGGAAGGAGGAAGCCCTTCCCATGTCTGAAATCATCTTAGCTGACCCCTAGTGCAGCTGCACAGCCAGCCCCTGGATGAGAGGTTTCCACAGGACGCAATTCCACGAGCTTTCAGCCCCAATGGTTCGTCTCTTAAGTACAGGGGGAAGCAGACAAGAGCAAGAAAGGTGGTTTTCTTGGATGTGAGAGCCAAGAGGATTCATGAGGCTTTTTGTGCCATTAAAATCCCTCTCTTTCCTGGGCCCTGAACCCAGCACTTTTGCTCTCAAAGTGGTTTCCCATTGATTGAGTCATGTTCTCTCCTGGGGGTAAGTCATTCCTCTCTCTCTCCCCTCCCCTCCTGAGCAGAGGCAGGTCTCCACCAGGGCAGGTCTGAGTTTGCTAGGTCTCAGCTGTGGTTCTCACAGTACATCATTCTGTGTATAAAAGTGCAGAACTTCTGGAGGAGCCAGTTGTACTTGCTGCAGCTTCCCACACAGCAGGGCTAGAAGGGGTTAAAGCAGTGGTTCTCAACTAGGGGGATGTTTGGCCATTTCTGGAGACATTTTTGATTGTCATAATGGGATGGGGGTGGTGCTGGTATTTAGTGGGTAGAGACCAATGATGCTGCTAAACATCCTACAGTGCACAGGACAGTCCCCTGAGGCCAAGAATTACCCAGTCCCAAATGTCAGTAGTGCCAAGGTTGAGAAACCCTGGATTAAACGTTCGTTTTATGGGCTGAATTGTGTCCCCCGCAAAAATTCATATGTTGAAGGCCTAACCCCGTAGTGCATCAGAATGTGGCTATATTTGGAGAAAGAGTCTTTAAACAGGTAATTAAGTCAAAGTGAAGTCATTAGGGTGGGACCTAATCTAATATGACTGGTGTCCTTATAAAAAGAAAATTAGGACACAGTCACACCACACAGGGAAGACCACGTAAAGACACAGGGAGATAACAGTCATCTGTAAGCCAAGGAGTGAGGCGTGGAGCAGGTATTTCCCTTACGGCTCCCAGAAGGGACTTACACCCTGTTCTCAGACTGCTAGTCTCCAGAACTGTAAGAAAATTAATTTCTGTTGTATAAGCCCCCCAGTCTGTGGTACTTTGTTATGACAGCCCTAGCAAATTAATATACCCACAAACCAGTTTACCTACAGTACTGGGCCCTTTTGAGAGTGTTTTTCCACCTATTCATATGTCTCCCAAGTATTCCCCATTCCTCTCATTATTGAGGATACTTCATTTTTTTAATGCGTTATACAATCACAGGGTTCAGAAGTCAAAACACCAAAAACAATATATGGTGAAAAGTCTCCTTCCCTGTCCTGCCCCCAGACACCCATTTCCCCCTCCCCGGGAAATAATCATATCATCCTTGACTCTTTTCATAGCTGCCATGCACATATACAAGCAGACCCATGTATATGTTCTCCCTATTCATCTTCATGTAATCAAACAGTAATATTCTATACACAGCTCCCACCTTGCTTTTTTTTTAACTTGACCATCTATGTTGGAGATTGTTGCAGACAAATACATATGTAAAACACAGCATAACAGTAAAAAGCCAGACTGCCTGGGTTCAACTCCTGTTTGAGAAACCCTTTGCCATTTACCAGCTGTGTCACCCTGCGGGTTCCTTCACCTCTGCGGGCTTTCACTTCCTCGTCTATAAAATGAGATCACAATAGTATGGACCCGTGTTAGTTTTCAATTGCTGCCTATCAAATTACCACCAACTCAGTGGCTGAAAGACACACCCGTTTATTAGTTCACAGTTCTGTAGGTCAAAAGCCAGGTGGGCTTGCCCGTGTTGTCTGTGTAGGGTCACATAAGGTCAAAATTAAAGTGTCAGCTAGGCTGGGCTCCTATTGAAGGTTCTTGAGGAGAGCTGACTTTCAGGCTTATTCAGGTTGGCAGAGTTCAGTTCTGTGTGGTTGTAGGACTGAGATCCCCGCTTTCTTGCTGGCTGTTGGCCAGGGGTCACTGTCACCTCCCAGAAACCACATTCTGGTCTGTTCACGTGGCCTCCTCTATCTTCAAGCCAGAATGTGCTTCACATCTCCCTGACTTCCCCTTCTGCTTTTAAAGGGCTCATGTGATTAGATTAGGCCCATAAGATATTCACCCTCTGGGACCCTGATTAACCTCACTGAGCCTCAGTTTCCCCATCTTTAAAATGGGAATATTAGGACTCACAACATTGTTGTGAGGATTAAGATAACACAAGTCAAATGATGGCTGGTTAGTTATGCTTTTTTTTTTTTTAGTATAATTGATTTACAGTATTGTGTTAGTTTCAGGTGTACAGCAAAGTGATTTGGTTATACATATATATGTATATATCCATTTTTCATTCTTTCCATTATAGTTTATTACAAGATATTGAATATAGTTCCCTGTGCTATACTGTAAATCCTTGTTGTTTATTAGGTACTGTTATTCTAAAGAAAGTAGAGAGCATTTGCATTTACCCATTTATAGTTCAAGGAGAGCAAGAAAGTCAGAATCTAACCAAAAGCAGATGGAAGAAAATACCATTTACTAAACTATGATTCTGGGGCCTTGGGGAGATGTTGATAGGCATTTTGTTAAAAGGTGTTCCATGGTCAGAGGACTTTGGGAAATGCTTTAAACTTTATCCTCCACTTGCCACAGTAAAGGCTCTGAGAAGTCCTGCAGCCAAGAAAATTGTTTCACTTTGTTTTCCCTGACATTTTCTCAACTTATTAACCATGGAACCTTGTATTAAGGAGCACAATATGCTGCAAAACCTACTTCAGAGATAGACTACAACTTATGGACCCAGTGCTTGTTTTTATAAATAAAGATTTATTGGAACATAGTCATGCTCATTCATGTATTGTCTGTGGCTGCTTTCATGCTACAATGGCAGGGTTGAGTAGTGGTGACAATCTCTGTGGCCCACAAAGCCTAATCTATTTACCATCTGGCCCTTTAAGAAAAATGTTGCTAACCCTGGTCAGGAGTTTGAATTCATTTGCATTCCTAATTCCTTCTAGTTTGGCCTTTGCAGGAAAGTTTTGTCTGAGTGGGGGACTCAGTATTCTGCAGCACACAGATACTTTGGGAAATAGAAGACCCCAAGGAGTGAAATGTGGCCAGGAGTCTGTGCTGGAAGCCATCAGAAGTGAATTTGGCCAACTTAACTCTTTGAAATCAGGAGGCTAATTTTAGTTTTACCCCAAGGCATCAGATGTTCACACACAACCCTAGGATTTGTCCTTTCTTTGCTCTGCTTGACGTTTGTAGCGCAGGTGCCCACTAATCCCTAGAGCAGCGCTGAATCCAGACATGGCAAACACCCTAGGAGCTACCATTTGCCAACCTGTGCTTGTGTCAGGAATCACTAAACAATCATGACCCTGCTTTACCCAGATACAGCTTTCTCAGTGCAGCAATCCAGACAGCCTCTACCAATCAATGTCAGCACAAAAGATGAAGCCTAAGCCTTTACCTTCAGTTCTTGTTAAAGAAAGTGGAACATTCTGACCTCTGCAGAGCTCTGTGGCTTCTCAGCTGTTTGGATGAGGCCCAAGGGCTACATTCTGCCTCCAAGGGACACAGCAGGGACAGTCTCCTCAAGACTATTGAGGAGAATCTTCTTAAAGTCAGCTGATTGTAGATGTTTCTCAGACTTACAAAATACCTTCACAGCAACATCTAGATCGGTGTTTGACTGCATAACTAGATACCATAGCCTAAATTGAAACATTAAACTAACCATCACAATCCCCCATAAAACAAGATATAGACTTTGGGACTGAGGCCAATGCTTAATTGTGTCAAGGAATTATCCATAAAGTCCAGTTTATTAAAATTTTGAAAGTAAAAACTGATTGTTGAATTTGATCAAAAATCATTTGATTTTTCTCCTTAGATCTGTTAATATGAAGAATGGCATTAGTAGGTTTCCTATTAAGCCCTGTATTCTTAGAACAAACCCCACGTGGTCATAATAGATTATCTTTTTTATATGCTTCTGGATTCTGCATGCTACCATTTTACATGGGGTTTTTGCATCAGCTGTCATTAGTGTTCCTCTCCCTTCATTGGTGAGCATTTCCAATTCCTGGAAATTGCTCCTGTCACTTTCACTTACATCTCATTGGCCACCACTCAGGCACAATCACTGCATGGGAGCTGGGGAGCATCTTCTTGCAGCTGGGTGCCAGTAGACTTAAGCAAAAATCAGGATTCTTATTTTGAAGGAGGAAGGGAAGAACGGACCTTGGGAGGCACCAGCACCCTCTGTCCCAGGATGATTATTCCTGGTTTGTAGATGAGGAACCCGAGACTCAGCAAGGTGTGTTCACTTACCCAGGGTCATACAGCAAGTCTGTGGGGCAGAGCTATGGCTTATGGCTAGGTCTTCAGATGCCAAGGGAGATGCCCCCAGGGACCAACAGTAATAACATAATCAATATTCTATGATAATAAGATATAGCAGTAACAAGTAGCCAGTGTGCTTAGTGCTGTTCTAAATGCTTCATAGGCATGAACTAATTTAATCATCGCAACAACCCTATGAGATAGATATTTATTACTCCCAATTTGCAGATGTGGAAACGGAGGCACAGAGAGCATAAGTGACTTGCCAAGGGCACATAGCTGGTAAGTGGCAGGGCTAGGATTTGAACTCAGGCAGTCTAGTTCCAGGACCCCCACTCTTAACTGCTCCCCAGTCCTCTCTGCCCATCTTTCCCCACCCCTGCCCTCCTGACTCACTTACCCCAGCACGGATGGCCGCAGCAGCCTTGCTTCGTGCAGCTGAGGGACAGCCAGAATCGCTCCCTACCATCCAGGTGCCAGAGTCCCCCCTCTCCCAGCCCCTCTGGTCCATAATCTCCTCCCTCAGCCAGCCTGACCCCCCCTTCTGTCTCAGAGGCCTGTGTATCATTTTTTGTTCTTGTCTTGTTTGTTTCCCTTCCCTCCATTCCCTGGGAGACTCTCAAGGGCTACATTCTGCCTCCAAGGGACACAGCAGGGACAGGGCCCAAGCGGGCACCCAGGACTTCCCGCACCCCAGCCTCTGCCCCTGGGAGGGAGGGGGGTCTTTTGCGTTATTTGTTTATCTATCTAGCCCTGCTCAGCTCCACACCCCCCAAGCTGGTGCACTGGGGAAGATGAAAAATGGCTTCAGACAGTGCGGGACAGGGCTTGTCACATGGCCCCCGCCGTTTAATTCCCTTTAATTCATTTTCTATTGAACCAAATGATACTGTCTGTTTTTAATGGCAAACACCCAACATAGAGGAGGGGCGGCCAGGCCTCCTCCTGGGGAAATTAGGAGCACAGCTGGTATTTAAACTCTCCTCCACCTGCCCCCCCTAGCACTGGGCCCTTGGAAATCACTTTCCAGGTTGAAAGATGATACCTTTCACCAGCTCAGATGGTCACTGGGTACGCAGGGAGCTGGTGCGGCTCCCGCAGCGGTAGTCAACCTGTCTTAGGGTGGCCGGCCCATCCCTAGGCCCACGCCTCTCTGGGAATAACTGGATACTTGGGAACAGGGCTGGGGCCGTGGCTGCTGTTGGCGCCTCTACTGCCCGGCCCACCACTGGAAATTTGGGGCAGGCACCTGGCCCGAGCAGGACCCATCCAGTGCCCTCTTCCAGGGAAAGAGGAACACAGAGGCTGGTTACATTCATTCACTCAACACTTGGGAGCAGTGTCATGCATCAGTCTGTGTTTTAACCAGATCCCCAGGTAGTTCGTGTGCATGGGAAAGTTGGAAAAACACCGGTCAAGAGGAGAGGTTTTTCCACTTTGGCTGTGAGGTGGCCTGGTGATCCCGCACTCCCTTGAAGCCTGAGAGAACCCAGAATCCTTCCAGAGTCCCTTTTGGCTTTGGTGGGTCAGAGTCAGTTTCAGTTCCTTGCAGGCAGAGAGAACTTTAACATATACACCACTTCCCTTGGCAGAGGCTGGAGGGATTCAGAGGCTTTGGCGTGCTTGTGGCTTTGGCAGGGGGCAAACCACCATGATTAATGCCCAGTTTGGACATTCCAGAGGCCCCCCCAATCCCTCAGAGGCTGGGCTATACTCCTGCCCTCCTGTTCACAGACTGTTAGACCCAGAAAGACCTTCTTATTCTACACGTGAGGAAACCAAGGCCCAAAAGTTACTGCTTCCAGATCACATGATTTATCCGCTCATATATTCATTCTACAAGTATTTATTAGCCATCAACAGAGTGCCAGGCACCCTGCTAGGCACGGGAGCTACCCAGACCTAGCACTTTCAACCTCAGAGCTCACAGTCTGATGGGGTGATAGGCAGGGGAGCAGAGCCCTCTTGGAAAACAGAGATGGTACCTAAACCAGCCCCCAGCAGAGTCTTTTTTGATAAGGTGACCTTGGAACTGAGTTTTAAAGGATGGGTAGTAGTTAGCCAGGCAAAAGCAAACCAAAAGGGCAGGCCAGGGAGAGGGGACAGCCAGAGCCACGGTACCAAAATGGAAAGCAGTTTGGCGAATGCATTTTCCCAGGTAACTGTTGAATATCTCCTCCCTACCGGACTCTAAGCTCCAGGAGGGCAGGGGTGACGTCTGCCGTGCTCGTGATGAGGCGACGTGTGGTAGGTGTGTAGTGACTCTCAAATGAACGGATGAGTGATGCAAATGGCTGGTGTGAATTTGCATTCAGGGCGAGCAGGGAGGCCCACCCTGTACCTTTCTACACCACATTATGGCTGTGCAGGAGCAACCCCTGCTCTGGGGTGCTGCGGGGATTAATTAGCCAGCTAAGTGGTGATTATTTTGCTCTTCTGCAGCTAAATGATGAGGGAGGCAGCCAGACTCCCTGAGGTGGCCTTGGAGGCATCCCCTTTACCTCCTCCCTCGCTCCGGGTGGGGGCCTGGAGTCGCGCTGGGGGGGCCGCCGCTCTGCTGGTTTTCTGGGGTTGGCTTCCACTGCTGTGGGTAGGGCTGCCCTGCTCTCACATCTCCTCCAGGTACCCCCAGGGGCAAGAAAGGGGGTTAGAGCTCAGATTTGGTCCGAGGAGCCCACCACTTCCACTTCTCAGCTTCCAGCTTGTCCAAAAACATTCCAGAGTCATTTGGAAAGACCTTGGGCTCTTGAGGGAGGTGGATCCCAGTTTGAACCCTAGTTCTGCCATTTCCATCAGTATCACCTCTGGCCAGTCACCTCCCCGCTCCGTGCCTGAGTTTCCCCATCTGTAAAAGAGATAATGCTGTTTTCCTCAGGTTTTAGGGGAGATTTGAGATAAGCTAAAAAATAAATTGAGACAACGCAGGTGGAGGTGATTTCAGCAACTCCTGACACGTAGTAGGTTCTCAATACGTGTGTATATGTTTCTCTTTTTGTGCGTCCTCCCCTGTGGCACCCACGGGTCAGGACTCTGCTGGAGCTTAGAGATTGGAGGTAAACACCAGGCCTACTGATCAGCGGCTGAGAGCCCACTAAGGCTTGACGGACCCCTGCCTCTTCTCCTCAGGGCTTAGGAGTGCCAAGATCAGACCTTGAATGGGCCAAAGAAGGAAAGAAATGTTACACTTCCTACCCTGGCTGGGTCTTGGAACAGCCTGGCTTTGAATCTGGCTTTGCCACTAGCTGTGTACCTGAGGGCTTTGAGCTTCCACTGCCTCCTCTGTGTATGGGGCTAATAGACGATATTACCCATGTCAGAGAGGAGCCCAGTGAGGAGAGAATGAGCTCATGGATTTAGAAGGCTTAGCACAGAGTTTTCAGTGCCTGCAAAATCTTTGCTGTGAGGATAAGAGCTGGTCCTGCCTTCAAGGGGCCGACAGAGACAGGGAGGGAGATACACACAAAAGAACAAGGACAGGGCAGAGGGAGAGGCATCCGGATCACAGAGACTTATTCTCTGCCGTGTCCTTGTTCAAGGTCCCTGGCACATTTCATCCCTGCATAAATACGTGCTGAGTGATGGCAGCAGGGGCAGCAGGATGGCTGAGGAGGGGAGGGGAGAGTGCTCTGTTCCTTGATGAACTTGACCGGGTTGCTGCAGGCCTCTGGGGCTTGGTATTATCCAGAGCAGACTTGTCCCCACGCTAGGTGAGGCGGAGGCTTCCCTGCAGCCACCTTCTGTGTCCAGGGCTGCTCTTATTTTAAGAGGGGGAACCATCATCATCCCCATGGTTTCAGCGCACTGGAGTCGTTTTCAGCGCACCTGCCTGTTCCTTGCCTCTCTCTCCAACCTAACATCCCATCCGTCACTTGCCAGATGTTTTGAACTTCTCTTGGTCCCTCCCCCCACCCCCATCATTGCTCCTGTTCTCTCACCTCCAGGCCTTTGCAGTGGCTGTTCCCTCTGCTGGGAAGACTGTCTCCCTGGCCCCAGGTGGGCCTGGACCACTCACCTTTGTGCTCCCACGTATTCATTGTGTGCCGTTGTGATTGCTGGCTTGTCTCCCCAGCTAGACTGCAAGCTTCGTGAGACCAGGGACCAGGTCTCCCGTACGTTTCATTTTTTCCCTAGTATGGTGTCTGGCATGTAGTAGGCACTCAAAAACACAGACATTGACTAAGTAATTAGTTAATGAGAATGTTGCAAAGGCAAACTGAGTGCGCAGTGAGTTGAGTGGGTCTCCTGGACTTGGAATCAAACAAGCAGGCTCCATCTCAGTTGCTCCACTTATTAGCCATGGGACCTTGGGTGAGTCAGTAGACATCTCTAAGCCTCAGTTTCCTCATCTGTAAAATGAGGATGGTAATCATACTGGTGTGAAGAGTAAACAAGATTATGCTTACGAATGAAGCCGTCTAATCAATGCAGCTCAGTAATTTACTATTTATTATCACTGTAGCCACAATATACTATTTACTGAAAATACAAGGTAAGCAGAGGAAAGGGGGCCCTGGAAGGCATGACACCACCCCTACCCCTGTTATTACCTAGGAACAAATGAGGACAAGAATTGTCATTGCAAAAGCCAATCACAGCACACGTACTACGTGCCAAGCACCATCCTAGTCTCTTTACACCCATCCATCCACCCATTCATTCGTTGAACCAGTATTTTTTTGAGCACCTACTCTGTGCCAGGCCCTATACCAGGTCCTAGGTATATAGCAGTGAATAAACACAGTATCTGCTTTCAAGGGACTTACGTAAACAAACGGCTGAAATAAATAAGCCATATATCGGGTAGAGAAAAGTAAAACCAGGAGTGTCGTGGTGGCGGATGCTCTTTTAGATAGGGTAGCTAGGGAGGCCTCACTGGGAAGGTGACATTCGTGTCAAGACTTGAAAGAAGCAAGAGAATATGCCATGCCGATATCTGGGGAAGGGTGTTCTGGGCAAGGGAAATAGCATGTACAAAAGCCCTGAGGTGGAAGAATGCTTAGCAAGTTCAAGGAGCAGCAAGTCAGTACGGGTGGAGCAGAATGCAGAGCAGGACCAGACTCATGGGTGTGCGACCTGTGCAGAAGGGCCCCACACTTGTTTTAATGATCTGCTGTCACCGTCTTGAAATTATGAACTTTTTTTTAAACAAGAGGCCCAGCATTTTCATTTTCCACCGAGCATTGCAAATTAGGTAGCCAGTCCTGATCATAGGAGATACAGTCAGAGAGGCGGTAGGGGACCACAGCACCAGATGCCACTCCCAGCCCCAAGCGTGATTTCTGGCCTCCCCCCATCCTGCCCTAGATCCAACCCTTCAGGGAGAGGCCTTAAACTAAGATTCTCTGACCATTTGGTCCTGACACTATCCTCATGACAGTGGGAACTAATACAGGGTGTATTAGTTTCCTCTTGCTACTGTAACAATTACCAAAAACTTAGTGGCTTAAAACAACATAATTTATTCTCTTACAGTTCTGGACGATAGAAGTCCAAACTCAGTCTCATGGGGCTAAAGTCAAAGTGTTCGTAGGGCTGGTTACGTTTGGAGGCTCTAGGGGAGAATCTGTTCCTTTGCCTCTTCCAGCTTCTGGAAGCTGCCTGTGATCCTTGGCTTGTGGCCCCTTCCTCTGTCTTCAAAGCACATCTCTCCAACCTCTGCTTCCTTCACTCCGACCCTCCATCCTCCCAGATAAGGACCTTTGTAATGGCATTGCCCCCACCCCACCCCTGATAATCCAGGATAACCTCCCCTTTTCAAAATCCTTAAAACTAAATCACATCTGCACATGCACAAAATTTCTTTTGCCATGCAAGGTAACATTCACAGGTTCTAGGGATTAGGATGTGGGCATATCGGGGGAGCCATTACTCAGCCTGTACCACCTCCCGCACTTTATAGAAAACTGAGGCCTAGAGAGGTGCTGTAACTTGGGCAAAATCACCCTCCCAGAAAAGGGACAGACCTGCAGTTGGGTCCCATGTCTGTCTAGTTCCTGTCATGATCTCTAGACCACCAGGAAGGAGGCACCTTCTGCCCATCGTGGCCTCCCTCTCCCCATGCACCCAACCCCCAGTGCTTTAGGAGGTAGACAGGCTTGGGAAGTTGTGGCCCAGAGCATTTGTGCCTAAGATTATAGCTGACATGGGGACAGATAAGCACATCCATCCACCTGGGACTGGGACAGGGGGAAGAGGCCGCCTTTCTGCAGCTAACAGGGTCCCAGGCCACTTCGGGCTTAATCATCAACACCTTATAATTAGGCCTCTCCTGGGTCCCAAGGAGCAGGGCCCTGTTTGTAAGGAAGCTCCTGATATGCGTGTTGCTGGGACACGTGGCCTGGGCCCTTCCTGTTCATGGGGCGGAGGCTTTTAAATCAGGCGAACCAGAGCCAATGAAGTTGGGCGCCTGACTGCTGCTGTTGGGGGGCAGATTTCTCCTCACAGCCTAGAGACTCCTATGTGGCCTCAGCCCAGCCCCAAGGGCTCTCTGTCAGTTGGCCCCTGGGGCCACAGCACAGAGGCCAATCCCAGCCATTGGCATGGAAGCAAGAAGAGCAGAGAGAGGATCAATGTAGGAAATTGGAGGTCGGAGGGAGATGGTAGCAGGTGTTTTCACCGGCTCTGGTCTTTAATAACAAGTCTCTAGTTATCAGAAGGTAGGATGTAGTGGTGGGTAAGAGCATCCATGCTGACATCAGACAGACCTGGATTCAAATCCCACCTCTGCCACTTATTAGCGCTGTGACCTTAGGCAAAATGACAACCTTCTCTGACACCGAGCCTCAGTTTCTCCCAAGATTTGGTGGTTCAGGCTAGTGGGCAAACCCAGGTTCATTTGAGCATAAAGCTGGGGTTTATTTTGTACCTTCTAGGAAATTGGGGGTACTAATTTGCCCCCTGCCTTACAGGGTTGTTATAGTCAGTTTAACAAGCAAGCAAGCAAATGTTCTGCTTGTGGTTTTTTTTAAGATAACATGTGTAAGGTGTATACACACACACACACACACACACACACACACAAACTTCTTTTGTCTAGCTTATGAGAGACACATACGTTTACTAAATGGGAAACAAGCCTTTCCATGCAGTCTGAAAGGCTTTCACTCTTTTTTGGGCTTTGAACACAGTTTCATACAGCTTTCAGTTAAACTTTGGAAAAAGTAGGTTTGCAGGTTTTTCAAACATTTCACTGGCTACTCCAAATCCTGTGTACAAGTTCCGTACATTGAAAGAACAATCTGTATAAAACTTCGTTCACCTAGCTTGTAAGAAACATATACATTTTCTGTATGGGAAACAAGCTTCCTTCCTACTCTGTGAACGGCCTTCATCTTACTCACCTTTAGAACACAGAGATTCATGCAGCTTAAAGTACCTTAGATTCTAAGGCTTAGAAGAGCAGTATTACAGATCTCTTAAACAATATACTGCATGCATCACACTTCAAATATATCTTCCATTCTATGAAAGAACATGGTGCATAGTATTTCTTTCTTATAACAAGAAACAATGTGTTCTGTGTCTGTAAACAATAAGTACTCATGTATCCAGCTTAAAAAGCAGAAAATTAATTGTGGCTTAGAAACTCCCTGTGCCTACCCCCTGGGTTCCATCCATCTCCTTTCCTCCCTTCGCACATAAGAAACCACAGTTTTGTGATTACCACTCCCTCATTTTCCTTGTGTCTGCTTTTCTGTAGTTTTTATGTCTCCTTCCTTGCTGAGCTATTAGTAAATATCCGAGCAGGCATAAGCATGTATAACTTCCTCCCTTCCACACCTAATTTCCTACCAACTTCCTCCTGCTGCCCTCTCCTCTCTGTTACCAAGCAAGGACACTGCTGGCTGGGAAACCAGAACATCAAGCTTGTCAGTACCGTGAGTAAACTTACAAATAGGCTGTGAGTGAGCACTAAAGGGACTTTGCTGTGAATAAAGCATATGTACAAAGAGGCTTGGACTTCCTAGAAAGTACAAAATAAGCCCACGCCTTATGCTCAAATGAGCCTTGGTTTGAATATCAGCACTACCCACCAGTCTGAGCTAACAGTTCTTTGCACCCACTCTAAAAGCATTTCTTGAGTGTCTGTTGTATGACAGGCACTACATAGGTGTGGGGATGCAGTGGTGGATGAAACAGACAGGGTCCCTGCTTTCATTGAGTTGGGGAGATCACCATTAAACAAACACACAAACATAAAGCTACAAAGTGTAATAAGCACTAAGAATAAAATAAACACAGAATTCATGGAGGACTCATTTGGGAAGATGGGAAGGCCTTTCTCTGTGGAAATGATATTGGAGCTGAGACTTGTACTTCCTTGCCATCTATCTGCCTTTAGTTAAAATAAATTCAGGGGAATTCCATGGCAGTCCAGTGGTTAGGACTTTGCACTTCCACTGCAGGGGCCACAGGTTCGATCCCTGGCTGGGGAACTAAGATCCTGCAAGCAGTGCGGCACGGCCAAAAAATAATGGTAAAATAAAACTTCATTCAAAAAAACAAATTCAGTTTTCTCATCTGCAGACTGAAGCTGGAAATGACCCTCTCACAGCTCTGCTCTTGGTAATGGCCGTGACTCAGTGCCTGGCTCAGCCACTCAGTAAATGTCATCCCCCTCCCTCCCTGTTGACCTGGGCAGTGAATATTGCTGGAGATTGAATGAGGAGCTGTGTTAGTGAGCAGTAGGTGATGGAAAACCTGCTGCTGGCAAAGGAGTTGGGACGCCCTCTAAGAGGGTCTCACTGGCCCCTCTTTGACTTCCTTTGATGGCTGACCCCAGGAGAGGGTATATTGTCCGCTGTCAACAGGAAAGCTCCATCTTTTGCTGGGGAATGTGGTATACAGTAATACAAAGACTGTGCTGTAGAATCAAACCCTAGCTCTGCCACAAGTCATTTCACCCCTCTGACTAAGCCTTCTGGTTCTCATCCACAAACTAGTCCATAATATACCTCTCCTGTGGGTTTGGCATGTGGAACAGTGACTTTTAATATAAAGTGCCCAGCACATCATGGACACCCAGCAAGCGTGGCCATGATCACTGTTCCCACCAGAGCAAGGAGGAACTGGGACAAAGGAGTAGAGGTTTGGGGTGCAGCAAGGGAGAAGAAAGGGAGAGCCACCCTTTCCTAGCAGGGTAACCTGGGGCAGGGCCTTTACCCCTCTGAGCCTTCAGTTCCCTAGACTGTCAGACAGCTAAGAATAGAACTTCTTTCACTGGGCGGCTGTGAAATCATGCGTGCAAGTCGCCTCGCACTGCGCCTGACCTCAAGTCCTGGAGAGCTGGTGCGGTCACTCCCTGATAGACACGTGGCCTGAGGGGTGAAATGTTCAAATAAAGTGGGCGGGGAAAGATGCAGCAAAAGAGTGGAGAGGGCAGCTTTGCCCTTCGCAAACAGCCACCTCCTTTGTCCCTGAAGGCTGAAGAGCCGGGGGCTGGGGGCTTGCTTGGTACTGATGCTGGGCGCCCAGAGGTCCCGGCCCGGAGCCGGTGCGCAGACCCGGGCGGGCCCGGGTCGCGGGGCTGTGACCTCATCGCCCGGCGCCGTCCCGCGGGACCATGAGATCATGAGATGCTGGCTCTCGCCGAGGAGTCGATTTGTTGGTAGCGCGGGGACAGCCTGCCGCCCGTTGCGGTGATCTCATCGGGGCCAGGGGGAGGAGGAGGCAGGAGGCCCGGCCCGCCCGCCCAACCCGGAGGGGGACTGACGGGCCGCTGGCCGGTGACGTCACCTGCAATGCCCGTTGCCAGGTAACGTGCGGCCGCCTGCCTCTGGCCCCGCCCCCTCCGACCCCGCCCCCCACCTGCCGCGCTCTCAGCCTGTACCCAACCTGGCTCACTCTTCTTTCCTTTTTTATTTATTGAGGCATAAATTGCATATTGTAAAGTGATCTAATTATAAGTATACAAGCTCGATGAGTTTTTACATATGTATGTATCCATATGTAAAATATGTACATGTATATCCATATGTGTCAAGATATCACCAGCGCTCCCCAATAGAAATATAATACGAGCCACATAAGCAATTTAGTTTTCAAGTAGTCACATTAAGCAAGCAAAAAGGAACAAGTAACATTATTTCTAATAATATATGTTATTTATCCCAGAATGTCCAAACTATTATCACTTAAACATGTCATCAATATAAAAAATTTTAATGAGCTATTTTGCCTTGTTTTTCTAAGACTTTGAAATTTCCTGTGTATTCCATACTTTCAGTACATCTCAGTGCAGATTTAACCACATTTGAAGTGCTCAATAGACACATGTGACTACTACAGTACTATCTGTACTGTATCGGGCAGCACAGATATAAAACATTTCCAGCACCCGAAAGGCTCCTTCGTTTCCCCTCTGGTCAGTACCCCTGCCAAGGTGCCCATTATCCTGAATCTTATCCTCCCTCTTCAGTTCTCCACCCTCCCACACACCTTGCATCTTTTCTTTCTCTCTCCCCACATCTCACTTTAACTCCTACTAGAGTCTCCCTTTCTTCACTCCTCATAGCACTCAAAGCACGAAATGGCACAAGACAGGAAGTCAGACTGGATTTAAACCTGGCTCTACCCCTGTCTAGCACTTGGACAACCTCTTAGAGCCTCTGTTTTCTCACCTGTTAACTGGCCCTAGTTCTTCTCTTTTGCTGCTAGTTTCTTGTCTCTTTCCCCTTGTACTTATCTCATTAGCTCAGTCTCCCACGATTTTTTCCTGCCTCCCGTGCCTATGTTGAGCTTTCTCACCTGAGAAATGGGACTGGGTCATAACTACCCCACCAGGGGAGCATTTGATGCACAATTCCTGGCCCATGGTAGGTGCTTAATAATGAGATTACTTTCTCCTCCTTGGCCCCCTCTTTGCCTGGTCTCTCACTCCTGGGTGCCCTTTTCCTTCTGTCCTCTAGCTCTGTCATTTCTCCCCTCTCTTCTTTTGCCCACATCCCCTAGTTCCTCTCCGGTGTCCCTCTCCTCCCCCACCCCCTGCATTTCTCTCTAGCCTTTCTTCTAGTCCCAGTGCCCTCAACACCTGTTGCCCCCAGCACTCCTGGCCGTTGTTCTGAGGTCAGTTACCAAGCTCTTCCCCACCCGCCAAGCCTTCTCAAGTCTGAGAGGTCCTAGACGGGCCCGCCTGCTCCTCAGCGGGTCGATGTTGCGGCTGTTCTGTTCTGAAGGGCTCTTTCAGCCGCGGTCCCCCGTGCAGCCTGCAGTCATAACAGACCTGCAGGCAGCCTTCCCAAGAAAAGAAGTCTTTGTTTTCAGCTCTTTGCGCGGGCCCAGCCCGCCCATTTCGGAAGCGTGGCCCTGTCTCCTGTGGCGGCCGGGAGCTAACCAGCGGTCCAGGGCAAGAAAAGCAAATGAGGGAAAGCACCCGGGAGGCTGGACGCAGTTCCTGCTTATTTTCCCCACATTAGGGGAGGGCTCTGCAATGAGGAGTCCCTTTGGCCCAGTGCTAGCCTTAACTCGGAGAAGCTTTCCGGCCTCTTTTCCTGACACCCCCTCTCTGTGGGGAACCGCCTCTCCCTCTCCCTGTGGTCCTGATGCGGCTGTCAGTCACGGCGCCCCGCCCACCCCCTGCCCCATCTGACCAATCCATCCAAGGCTCGCTGTCCTGGTTGGCAAATGCCCCCCCCCACCCCCGCCGGAGAAACAAGGCCCCTCTCTCTCTCTGTTGGAGTTAAGCTGTGAGAGTGTTGGCCTGGGGCTACTAGCGGCCATCTTTCCTACCAGGTAGAGGTGTCCAGAACTTTCTATGAGCTGTGTCCCCTGGGGCTATCCTCTCCTTCTCACTTTCCTTATCTGTGAAATGGGGCTATCCTCTCCTTCTCACTTTCCTTATCTGTGAAATGGGAGCATTAATAGCACCTACCTCTCAGTGTTGTGCAGAGAGTAGGTGCCTAGCACATAGTAAGAGCCAAGTCATCGTCCTTTCTTCTACACTGCATACCTTTCTCATGGTGCTCTGTGCTGAACCCAGCAGTCACTAGACAGCCCCTTTTCCTCTCTCCTAGCCTCATCTTTTTTATAAACCCTTCCTTATACACCGACCCTTGCTTGCTAGCACCTTTGGCATCAGGGTTCTCTATGAGCCACACCTGTGGAAAACCTAGCTATTTGAACTACAAGGTCATTTAGCCCACCTGTTCATTTGTTCATTCATTCACTCAAAAAACATTTTTTGATCACTTACTCAGTGCCAAATCCTTTGTATTAGTTAGAATTGGGGTAAGCCAGTAACAGCAAAAATAATAATTGCTTAAATTTAAGAAGGGTTTATTTCTTCCCATGTAAAGTCCAAAGGTAAGCAGTCCAAACCTGGTAGTGTGACACCTTCCAGGTTACTACTTCACCAATCCTAGGGTGTGGGACTCCTCCTCATAGTCCAAGATGGCAGCTAGAGCACTAGCCATCACATCTAAGTTCCAGATAGCAGGAAGGAGGACAGGGGAAAGAATAAGGTGAAAGTTTCTCTGAAGTTGTCACATGACACTTCTACTATAGCTTAGTGCCACTGAAGTGCCACTAAAATGGCACCTGGTTGCAAGAGAAGCTGGGAGATGTAGTCTTTGTTTAAGATATCATCCAGCTAAAATATTGAGGACTCTAGTGCTAAGGAAGAAGGAGAGAAAGAATGTAAGCTGACAGCAACTAGGGACACACCCTGACTAAGCATAGGGGAAAGATGGTGAACAGGATATGGTTCTCTGCATTCATGAAGCTCACAGCCTATCAAAGAAATAGATAATAATAATAATATAAAATAGATAACCAACAAGGACCTACTGAGTAGCACAGGAACACTGCTTGATATTCTTAATAACCTAAATGGGAAAAGAATTTGAAAAAAATAGATACATATATATGTATAACTGAATCACTTTACTATACACCTGAAACTATACGCCTGAAACTAACACAACATTGTTAATCAACTATGCTTCAACACAAAATAAAAATTTTTTTAAATAAAAATAAATTTTTAAAAATAAAATGCTTTCGGGCTTCCCTGGTGGCGCAGTGGTTGAGAGTCCGCCTGCCGATGCAGGGGACACGGGTTCGTGCCCCGGTCCGGGAATGATCCCACATGCCGGGGAGCAGCTAGGCTCGTGAGCCGTGGCTGCTGAGCCTGCGTGTCCGGAGCCTGTGCTCCGCAACGGGATAGGCCACAACAGTGAGAGGCCCGCGTACCGCAAAAAAAGAAAAAAAAAAAGCTTTCTTAAAAAAAATAATAATAGTCAAAATTATTGAATACTTACTCTATTCCACATGCTTCTCAGGGATTCGCAAACATTTTAGAGTTAGGGCCTCTTTACACTTTTAGAAAGTATTGAAGACCCTAAAGAACTTGCTTACATGGGTTATTGCTATGACCCATGTAACCATAATAGAAATTAAAATCAATTCACCACAATTGAAATTAAAACCAAGAACTTTTTACAGTACTCACTAATTAACTTAAAATAATAATCAACCCATTATGTGTTAAAATAAGTAACATTTTAAAGAGACATAACTATTTTTTAATTAATGAGAAAAGGGACTTGTTTTTACATTTTTATAAATTAATATCTGGCTTGATAGAAGATACTTGCATTCTCATTTGTTGCAAATCATGTCATATAGCCTCAGGAAAAACTCAACTGTATACTTGTTAGAGAATAAAAATGTCAGTTAATGTCTGAGAATTATGATGAAAATAGTTTTGACTTCACAGACCTTCTGGAAGGGTTTTGGGGACCCTCAGGGTCCTGGACCACACTTGGAGAAGTTAAATTGTTGTCCAAAATCAACCAATTTAGTAGGTAGCGGATTTGACTTTGGAGGCCCAATTCCCATGCCCTTAACTGCTGTGCTGTCCTACTTCTGTAGGTGAGAAAATGTGTATGAAAGAGATTTATAAACAGGTAAAGCCGTATAAATATTCATTATTAATTTTGATGCAGAAAAAAACTTTTATCCCTGTTTATCCATTCTTTATATCTTTGTACATTTACGCTGCTAACAGCTCTGATTATGTCTCCCTCCCCTTCCTCTTCATCCCCATGATCCTTCACATCACCTTTCCCAGGTAGGTGCGTTCTTCGAAAGTCTCCTAACCTGTTCCTTTCTTCGGCTTTCAGCATCCTGCTCGCCATCATTTCCTACTCCCTTCCAGTCAGCCCTCTGTCGTTTCCTTGCTTCCCACTTCACTTTTGGTCCCTCCCCCATCCTCACAGTAAAAGTCAGAACAGAACCTGCCTTCCCCTCCTTGACTGCTCCCAACCCCCTTTATCAGAATTCCAGCAGCGAGCTCTCTGTGCCTAAGTTCTGCACCAATTGCTACTGTTCCCCTTTTACGGGTGGCAGGGAGGGCAGACGGGTCATAATCTGATCGCTTTCCTTGTTGTCTGACACCCCGGAGAAACCACATGTTCCATTCGGTGGTCGTCAGAAATAACATGCTTAAGCAACCTGGAATTATAAAACTGCTTAATTAGAGAGAGATGGTTTCACTGGGATATGCCCGGTTTCCCCCGGTGGTTTTACCTCCTCTCCAAGAGGCCGGCCCCCCTGCAGCTGATTGCTGCCTTTAGCACTCTCTCCCTTTATTTTATTTTCTGTGGCATCAGGGCTTGCCTATGAAGAGAAGTACTCTCTTCCATGTTCCAACTCTCCTTCTCCATCAGCAAACTCTAGATGTTGACCTGAGTAATAAGGGTGGAAAATCTTACGCTTCAGAGGTCTCTAGCTCTTAAAAAAGCACCTGCTGTGTGCTGCGTGCTGGGAATATGACCAGGAACCAAATTATCTTCATGCTAATGGGGCTTACGGTCCAGTGGGAGAGAGAGATACTGAAGTACTTTTTTTAATATTGTGAGAAGTGCTCTAAGGTGATTTAAAGGGTGTAACAGGAGCCCTTAATTTAATTAAGGAGTTGGGGAAGGCTTCTTATAGGAGGTGACAGTTAGCTGAGACCCAGAAGATGAACAGGTGTTAGCTCGGCAGAGAGTAGGGGACTACTAGTCCATCTACAGAGGAAGAGCTTGGTCTACATAGCAGGGCACCTGAAAGAAGGGCCAAGAAGCTGGTCCCCGAGCCTTCTCTGAAATTCTGGGGATGTATTGGAGTCCCCATCATGACTTGACTTATCTAGGTTCTGATGTTATAGACCAGGGGTTGTTAAACCACAAGCTGCAGATCAAATATGCCTCGCAGCATCTGTGTTTGTAAGTAAAGTTTTATTGGAACACAGCCATGCCCATTTGTTTACCTATTGTCGATAGCTGAGGGGAATGGTGGTGACAGAGGCTGTATGACCTCAAAGCCAAAGTATTCACTATCCGGCCCTTTGCAGAAAAAGACTGCTGACCTCTGTTCCAGACCCACGCGTTAGGTGAGTGGGAAGCTTGGGGTCTGGACCAGGAGACCAGCCTGCAGCTAGTGGAGCCTGAGAACTGGGGGATCCAAAGACAGTGACCAAGGATCAGTAATAGCAAGGTGGTTGGCAACAGGATCTGACACCAGGCTGTCTGGTTCCCGAGCTACACTCTTAACCACCAAGCCAGGCTGGTTGTGCAAGATTAGCCTGAGAGGGGACAGCAGGGTCTGTCTCCAGAGTCAACCAGATGCCAGCATGCAGGGGTTTCAAGAGACACAGGGACATAGGACCTTTCATGAGGTGGTCATGGCCTCAACCACCATGAGGCCAGGAGGACAAAGCAGGAGGCTGCCCAGCAAGATGGCCAAAGATTGACCATCCTTTCCATCACCTCTGGGCTGCTGGAATACCTTTCTTTCCTCATCCTGCCCATATTACTTCACTGCCCTTGTTCCACTTATCCACTGAAATAGTGTTCCTCAAACTTGAACGTGCACACACGTCACCTGGGAACCTTGTTAAATTGCAGATTCTGATTCAGCAGGTCTCGGGTGACGTTCCAGTTCTGCAAGGTCAGATACTGGGGTGAGTGGATGACTGGATGCCTTTCCTTGGTCCTTAGCAGATGTGGATACATCTGCCTCAATGAGTCCTCTTCCAAGCGACCTGTGCTCAGCCCATCAAGACAGAATATAATGGGGTAGATATAAAGTCTCTGTCCACATTCTGTACATCATCCATTTGATGGATACACAACACTTTTTTTTGTTTTATAAATTTATTTATTTGGGTTTTTTTTTTTTGGCTGCGTTCGGTCTTTGTTGCTGCGCGTGGGCTACTCTTCACTGCGGTGCGCAGGCTGCTCATTGCGGCGGCCTCTCCTGCTGCGGAGCACGGGCTCCAGGCACGCAGGCCTCAGTAGCTGTGGCACGCGGGCTCAGTAGTTGCGGCTTGCGGGCTCTTGAGCGCAAGCTCAGTAGTTGTGGCGCACGGGCCCAGTTGCTCCATGGCATGTGGGACCTTCCCAGGCCAGGGCTCGAACCCGCGTCCCCTGCATTGGCAGGCAGACTCCCAACCACTGCGCCACCAGGGAAGCCCCACAATGCATTTTTATAACTTTTTTCTCCCTCTAGTTTAAGCACTATGCTCAGCACAAAAAAAAAAAAAAAAAAAGGAAAAGGCAGAAAACCACAACAAGATGAGTAGTCTCTGCATTCTGTATCTTTTCCACTTGGAACTATAATATGAGCACTTCCCTGAATCAATAGATATTCTTAACCATTTCTTTTCTAACTTTTATTTCTTTTCTAACTTTTTCTTTTGAAATAATTTTAGACTTAGAGAAAAGTTGCAAAAATAATACAGAGAGTTCCCATATATCCATCACCCAGCTTCCCCTGATATTAACATCTAATATAACCATAGTGCAATTAGCAAAGCCAGGAAATTCACATTCACAGACCTTATCACATTCTGCCAGTTGTTCCACAAACGTCTTTTTCCTGGTCTAGGATCAAATCTAAGATCCCACGTTGCATTTATTTGTCATGTCTCCTTAGTCCTCTCTAATCTAAAAATTCCTTGGTCTTTTCTTTGTCTTTCATGACCTTCACACTTTTGAAGAATGCTGGACCGCTATTTTGTAGAATGTTCCTTAGCTTGGCTGTCTCGTTTTCTTATGATTCAATTGAGCTTGTAAGTTTTTGACCAGAATACACAGGATGATGCTATATTTTTCTCAGGGCATCTTATCCGGGGTTTAGGCTTCAATATGACTTATTACTGGGGATGTTAACCTTGATCACTTGGTTAAGGCAGTATGTAGTGGATTTCTTCACTGCAAAGTCACTCCTTTTCAGGATGATATTTGATTGGCTGTATGGCTTTGCATTATCGATCCCTACCATAACCAGACCCTCTTTTTGCACATTTAGTTGTTACGTGTTTTTGTTTGTACTGTTTCAGAGAATGCTGCAGTGGCCATTCCTACTGGCATATCTATTAGCACATATCCCTGATTGTTAGGATAAATTCCTAGAAGTAGAATTGCTGGAGCCAAGATTATTCACATCTTTAAGGCTATGTATGCTTGGGGCGGTACTATTTGTTTCTATGTTTGTTTATTTGTTTCAATCAATTTTACTGAGGTGTATAACATTGTATATCTGTACAAGAAAATGCATAGATTTGAAGCACACGTTTCAGTGAGTTTTGGCAAATGTATACCTACGTGTAACCACCACCCCCATCACTATATAAAATATAAAATTTACATATACAATCTACAGTTTCTTTCATCCCCCAAAATTCCTTGACGCCCCCTTGCAGTCATTCCTCCCCCAGCTCACCCCAGGCAACCACTGATCTTATTTCCATCAGTGCAGTTTATTTTTTTTAACTTTATTTTTTATTTTTGGCTGCGTTGGATCTTGGTTGCTGCGCGCGGGCTTTCTCTAGTTGGGGCGAGCGGGGGCTACTCTTCGTTGCGGTGCACAGGTTTCTCATTGCCGTGGCTTCTCTTGTTGCGGAGCACGGGCTCTAGGCGCACGGGCTTCAGTAGTTGTGGCACGCAGGCCCAGTAGTTGTAGCTCGTGGGCTCTAGAGCGCAGGCTCAGTAGTTGTGGCACACGGCTTAGTTGCTCCGTGGCATGTGGGACCGTCCCGGGCCAGGGCTCGAACCTGTGTCCCCTGCATTGGCAGGCAGATTCTTAACCACTGCACCACCAGGGAGGTCTTCAGTGCAGTTTTATGATACCTATTCTAGGACTTCATATTAATCGGAATTACCCACTATGTACTCTTTTGTATCTATCTCCTTTGACAGGAGAGAATGTTTGAGATTCATTCATGTTGCTGTGTATTGCAAACATTTGTTCCCTTTTTATTGCTGAGTAATGTCCTATTATATAAATATACCACAATTTGTTTATCCATTCTTCCATTGATGGACATTTGGGCTGTTTCCAGTTTGAAGATATTATGAGTAAAGCTGCTGTGAACATTCGCCTACAGATGGACATATGTTTTCATTTCTCTCAGGTGCACATCTGGGAGTGGAATTACTGAGTCCTAAGCAGGTGTCTGTTTAACTTTATTAGACACGACAGGGTGGGTTATTTTCTTGTCCATTTTATAGCACAGGCCCCAGAAAGCTTGAGGGACTTGAATAAAAGCCAAAACAGGAAGAGAAAGAGAACGCTAGATGCTTTTCCTGTTTATTTCCTTTAATCTTCAGAGCCACCCTAGAAGGTAGCAGTTGTGATTCCCATTCTGTAGATGAGCACAGTGAGGCTCACGAACATGCAGCAAGATAAGGTTCTGAGTCCCCCGGGTCTGAGAACGCAAGTCCGTGTTCTTTCACCAGATATGATCCTGCCTCCTTGGAGACAGTAGGTGGGGCAGCTGGGAATGAGAACACGTCTTCCCCCCTCTCCTCTTCTCTGCCTGTCCTTCCTGCATCCTGTGGTCCGCCCTGCCCACGCCGCTGAGGGCAGTCGCCCTCGATGCCTGGGTCAGCCCCCTAGAGATGAGAGTGATCCGAGTGTAGGGCCAGGGACTGTGCCCCCATGATTGGCTTTGAGCCCCCAAAGCCACAGCAGGCACCAGGGAGTGACCCACACTCCAACCGTCGGCCAAAGGTGTCCAGTTTCTCCCTCCCTGAGACGCGATCCCCAGAGTGTTGATCTACTGGGCTGGTGGGCAGCGGGTGAGGGCAGCGGGCAGGGGCCGTGTCTCCCCGGCCACATTGCAGGCCCATTAGAAGCAGGCCTGAGTGCTTTACAAAGCTGATTAATGGGCTGCCTGTGACCTGGAATGTCATTACTCCCTGGGCTGGGGGGCCCCCCAGCTGGGTCCTTTGGGTCTTTACTGCTAATCATAATTGATGCTTTCTGTGTGGTTGCAGGGAAAGTTCTATCTGGTCATCGAGGAGTTGAGCCAGCTGTTCCGATCACTCGTTCCCATCCAGCTGTGGTATAAATACATCATGGGTGACGATGCCTCCAACAGCTACTTCCTCGGAGGTGTCCTGATCGTTCTCTACAGCCTCTGCAAGGTGAGGTGGCCTGTGGGAGGCTGGAGGGCTGGCCTGAGGAAGACCCATTCACTAGCTGGGCCTGGCAGCGAGGGCAAGTGGGGAGCCTGGAATAACACCCTCATCTCTTTGTTTAATTGAAAAATTAAATTCACACAACACAAAATTAACCACTAACCATTTTATAGTGAACAATTCAGTGGCATTTAGCAGATTCTCAGTGTTGTGCCACTGCCACTTCTGTCTAGTTCCAAGACACGTTCATCACCCCAAAAAGAAACCCTGTACCCAAGAAGCAATCACTCTTCATTCCTCCACCAGTGCCTGGCCACCACTAGTCTTCTTTCTGAAGACTCTATGGATTTACCCTTTCTGGACATTTCATATAAATAGAATCATTCACTATGTAACCTTTGGTGTCTGGCTTCTTTCACTTAGCGTCATTTCCGAGGTTCCTCCATGTTACGGCATACATCAGTACTTCACTCCTTTTTATGGTTACAGCCATCCTAATTTCTTGCCCATAAACCTCACCATATGCCATCATTTCATGTCGTCCTCTTCACAGCAACCCTTCAAAATACATACCATTATCACTCCTAGATTATGGGCAAGGGTACTGAGGCTCAGAGAGAAGTAACTTGCCCAGCATCACTCAGCTAGTGATCACAGAACAAGCGTCCAAGTCTGGAGCTCTCAACCCACCGACAACACTGCTACAGAATTTGTTTTCTGTTCCTCTTAAATTGCATACCCTCAGCTCTGCAAATCAGTATGCAGTGCTTCTCTTTTCATCATTAGTACAAATCAGGTTTTCCTCCCTAACAACACACACATCCTCCTCTTTCTTTTCCCTTATCTATTTAAGGCTTTAGAGAATTCTGGAGGAATGCATGTGTTCCCTTTCCTTCCTCCAAGCAGGACTAGCCAGGCAACCCATGCACTGTCAACCACTGGGGCTTATTTTGCCTCTACTGATTCTGATCTGCTGGCAGTGGCTGACTGGAGTGCTGGACAGAGAAGAACGATTATGCCCTGACTCAGAAGAAGAGTGCTGTGATCAATTAGCAATGCCTGCCTGGGGCTTGGGAGGGGGAAGAGACAGTAGGCATGCCATATATTCGCTATCCTGGCCCCACTGGCAGGGGAGACTGCTGATGGCAAAAGCCAAGCAAAACTGATGGGAATGAGGAGTTTCAAATGGGAGGATGTGCCCTGAAAATGTCTGGAGTCACAGATGAGAAGGGTCCATGGTGGTTGTTCAGGAATGGTGAGAGAGATCCCGAACAATCCTTGGATACTTTTCAGCCATCACCTCGCTCTCCTTTCAGTCTTTCGACATTTGTGGCCGCGTGGGTGGAGTTAGGAAAGCCCTGAAGCTTCTCTGCACCTCTCAGGTGAGTTGGCTTCCAATGGTCCTGACCAAGGCCACAGGAGCCAGGAGCCGGAAACAGACCTTGCTGTGCTTCTGAGGGTGTCTCTCCAGCGAGGGACCACAGCTGTGTCTGTGTCTCTCTCCCTTCCATCAAACAGAATTATGGAGTCCGGGCCACTGGGCAGCAGTGCACAGAAGCTGGTGATATCTGTGCTATCTGCCAGGCTGAGTTCCGAGAGCCTCTGATCCTTATGTGCCAGGTGAGCAGGGCTGGGCGGGGCCGTTGGAGACGGAGGTTGGGGGACCGCAGGGCCCTGCCCCATGCAGAAGTCCCAAGTGCCTGCATGGGACGCTTGACCAAAACCAAATGACCAAACCTTGGGGCTCTGGGATGGGTCTTTGGGAACAGTGTAGTCAAGCCTGGAGTCCCTCAGACCCAAGGTCAAATCTCAGTTCTGCCTTTTACTAGCTGGCTGCCCTTGGGCAGGTTTACTTCACCTCTCTGAGCTTTGATTTCAGTGGTAAAACGTAGAAAATGAAAATTTCAGTAGGGTAGAGCGTCAGAATATCCTGAGTTTGAATCTCAGCAGCAGTGTGGACCCCGAGTGGCTCAGTCCATCTCCCTGAGCCTTGGTCGTTTTCATTTATAAAATGGGCATCATAATAATGCCTACTTTATAGTTATTGTTATGATTAAATGAGATCATCTCTGGAAAGAGCTAAATTTTAATTATTCAGCCCTAAAACTTACGATTATTACAGTTATTAGTATCATTATAATTATTATTACCGTTTGTTTTCGTTATTAGTTGTGGGTCACCAACCCATAGTAGTCAGCACTGGTCAGTTACCTTTAACTGCCTAAATGTATCCCTTTGCCTCCTCCCTGCTCTCCCCCTCCCCCTCCTCCCCACATAAAGGGCTAAGATGTCAATTCAGCAAATGTGTATGAGTCAAAGCATCCTATCAGATACCGGGGAGGGGAGGCAGGCAGAGGGCACATAGACCCTGTCCCCTTCTCTAGAACACACGGTCTCCTTGGGGAAACAGACGCATACATAAATAACTATGAAACAAGGCAGGCAGTGATAAGTGCTGTGTAAGAGAGAGTCATGCAGTGTCCCAGGGGACCAGGCCAGAGAGCGATGAGTTGGAGGCTGAGAAGACTTTGGGGGAGGCGTAGCCTGCAGACTAGAAGGAATGGGAGAGCATAGGGCTTCCCCGCACCTTCCAGGGGTAGGAGGACAGGAGGTGGGGTCCTCTTTTGGCATCAGCAAACTTTTTTTGGTTTTGCTGTTTGGGGGTGTTTAGGAGGTTCGTTTTTAATCTTTAACTGTACTTATTTTTAAATTGAGAGTAAATTTGCTTGACTCAAAAATTCAAAAAGGAGATGAAGAAGTCATGATGACTAAATGCAGTGTGGGACCTGTAACAGAGAGAACAGGAGAGAAAAACTAGCCTTATGAAATCTGAAGAAAGTCTGGAGTTTAGTCCATGGTCATGCATCTATGTGGATTTCTTAGCTTTGACAAATGTACCACGGTGATGCAAGAGGATAATACTAGGGGATACTGACACTGGGTGAGGGGTAATACAAGAATTGTCTGTACTACCTTTGCAACTTTTCTGTAAGTCTAAAATTATTCCAAAATAAAAAGTTCATTAAAAAAATATTTTAAAGATACAAAAAGGGAAGTGGTGACAGGGTTCCTACCCTTATCCCCAGCTCCCTAGGCCCCTAAATACCCACATGGGCAACTGGGGAAGTTTCCTTTATATCTTCCCAGAGATGCTTTGCAGAATTTAAATATATATACATATACATATCTTTGGAAAACATATCTTTTCCAAAAAGACATAAGTTGTGGCACATTCTACCCAAACTGCATTCTGCATCTTTTCTTTTTGACTTGAAACTCTGCCTGAAGAGATTGTTCCTTATTTGTGTAACATCCTATTTTATGGATAGACCATAATTTGTTTAACCATTCTCCTATTGATGGGCATTTAGCAGTTCAGAATCTTTTGTTATGACAAATATGGCTGTTATGAGAGATCAGGAATAGGGAGATCTATAGCACCTACCTGGACTCATCGTGTTGATTAAATGAGTTAATTCAGGTGAAGCATTTAGAACCATGCCTGGTGCGTGGTCAGGGTTCCATAAATATTAGATCTCATTGGCACGTATACCATTTCACATGTGTGCAAGCTCTTAGTGGGATAGATTCCTAGTGGTGGAATTACTGGGTCAGAGGGTATGCAGTTCTGACAGATGTTGCTTAATCGCCCTCCATAAAGAGTGTATCCGTTTGCAACCCCAGTGCGGAGCATGACGCACCCTCTTGGCTCTCCTCCCTCACCAACATACCGTGTTATGAAGCCTTTTTTGAGCGTCGCCAATCTGACAGGTGACAAACACTATCTTGGTGCAGTTTTCATTTGCATTTGCCTAATTATGAGAGCAGACGAGCATCTTCTCATATGCTTCAGAGCATCTGTATTTCCTTTTTGGTAGCAGCAATCCTTTGAACAGGATGTCAAGGTGAAAGCTTTTCTTCTTCCTTGCTGGCAGTCTCTCCAAGCCTTAGTCTGTTTGCCTCTCTCCCGTTCTTCTCCCGGTACCACTACGTCTTCCCGCAGCTGGATTAGAATTAGTGGGTGGGGGTGGACAAGACACCGTCACCCCAGATCCAGGAGCAGGGGCCACATCCAGTGGTGGTTGAAGCCCACATACGTGGCCAGGCATAGCACACGTCTCAGTCTTCCTCTGCTGCTGTGAGCCGGGCTTAGAAGGGCACTTCCACAGGTGAAAGGGCCTTGTTAATTCCTAAATGCCCTGAACGAATGAACAAATGAATGAATGAGTCAGTAATGAGCCTTTACATCCTCAATAAAGGCTTCTCTGATTCTGTTTCCCCAGTCTCGTCAGTGCCCCCAGCTACATGTCCTTGCAGATCCTGTGTTTTTCCTTCATAGCACTTATCTCAGTTGTCAGCTAGATGATTAATTGGGCAACTGGTTGCGTAAGGTCTGTCTCCTCTTTGCCAAATTATAAGGCACTTGAGAGTGGTGACCATGTCTGTCTTTTCTTAGTAGTGGAATCACAGTACTGACTCAGTAAACATTGGATGGATGGATGGATGGATGGATGGATGGATGAATGGGTGGATGGATGGTTGGATGGATGGGATAGAGGAGATGGATGGATGGTTGGGATGGAGATGGATGGTAGCCAAGTGGAGGGGTGTGTGGGTGAGTGCAAAGGTGGGTGGATAAAGATAAATGTGGTGGATGACTGGGTGGATGGGCAAATGGATTGACAGATGGGTGGGTGAATAGATGGGTAGATGGGGGAATGGATGGGTGGATGAATGGATAGTTGGATTGATGAATAGAAGGGCAGATGCATGCATGGATAGATGAAGAGCCCACTGGGCTAAAGGAACATCCTATCTCGCCTTCAAAGGGCCATCAAATTAAGCTCAGTGGGTCACTCACACCCACCACCTACCACCGCCTCCCAGAGCTGGGGCCTGAGAAGCAGATTGTCAGTTGGAGCTAGTCAGGCAGACACTGAGCATGTCCAGAGGTTAGAACTCTCCGCTCAGACGGAGCACACTCGCCTGATCGGTCACTCCACAGTATTTATGGCATACCTCCTGCCAGCCTACAGGGGGTCAGGGAAAGGGCATTTTGAACACGAAGTCAGAAATCTGCCGTATTTAAAGCCCTCCTTGCCAAAGAGAAGGGTCAGAGTATGTTCCAGAACAAACTGCCCTCTGGTTCTTGGTCACTACCAGGAGTTTGGTTTCAGAGGGCTGGTGATACAAAGGAAAGAGGGCAAGACTATAACGACCCCCGTTGATTTGTTCCTTACACGTGCCTCACACTTGATGCTTTATGATGGGCTTTACCTGTTTGCGTCCTTACAGATACCGTGTGGGGGAAATAGTAGCCCTCTTTTACAGAGAAGGAGACAGGCTCCGAGAGCCTGCTCTTAATCTTTGAGCAAGACATGGGGAGTCTGGATAGAACTTGGGATCAGGGTGGGGTAGCCTGTCCCACCCTAGGGACACCTCTCCCAACTCCGTGCTCCAGGAGACACAGCCAGGGAACTGTTAACAATCCAGCACCACCTGCATTCCCCACTGACCAAAAACCCACCCAGCTTGGAAGGACCCCTCCTCCCCTTACCTCTGTAGGGTCTTATTCCTTTCTCCAAATGCTAGAGGCAGTCCTGGGTCATGAACTCCTCCAGCCCAGCCCCTGGGTGGTCCTGTGTTCTTTGAATCTCTTAATTTGGCACCAGATTTGGTCCTGCCTGATTATCTGAGAAGGAAACTGTGAGCTCCTGGAGGCCAGGGACCAGGTCTTCATCATCCTAGTATCTCAAGAATCTCCCACCTAACCTGCCTGGAAAGGCATTGTTTGTCAGAACCCCTCCTCTCTGCAGGCTCAGGGCTGGGCAGTGGGAAGACAACAGCAGCAGTCACTGCCCTCATGGGGCCCGCTGGGTCTGCTGACCCCTGGGTCCTGCCCTTCAGCCCATGGTGAGAATTTGGGCATGGGCATCCAGACTCTGTGTGGCCTGCTCACCTCCTCTCCCACACTCCCCTACACCCACCTCACTGTAGCCACATTGGCCATCCGTGGGAGCTTTGCACATCTGTTCCCTTCAGCCTGGAATGCTCTAGCCCCCACCCCCGCTTGTCACCTAGTTAACTCCCGAACATCCTTCAGGCTCCAACACAAGTGTCACCACCTCCAAGAAGCCTTCCTCGACTACCCCCTAGATCAGACTAGTCCCCCTGTAACATACTTCTGTAGCATCATGGAGCGCTTCTTTAGAACACTTTCTACAATTAGGCACCTACTGCATACTGTACCAGAATGGGTTTATAAGAAGCTTACAGTCTGCCATGGAGAGACAGATAATAAACAATAAACAGATATAATGTAATAATAACTATTACTGTATAATAGCCAAGCCAACACTTATAGAAAACTTATTATTTGCCAGGCATTCATTGGCCTGAGTGCCTTTTTTTAAAAAACATTTTTTTGGATTTTTATATTATCAATTTTATTTTTAAAAATCTCAAACCTACAGAAAAGTTGAAGGATAGTAGAATGAACACCCTTTTATCCTTTATCTAGATTCACTAATCGTGAACGTTTTACCACATTGCCTTTTCTTAGTATAGATTTTTCCCTCTAAACCTGTTGAGAATAAGTGGCTGACATTTTGATTCTATCATCCCTAAATATTTCAGCAGACATTTCCCAAGAACAAGGACATTCTCTCCCATAGCTACAATTCTACTATCACAGTATCAAATTTTTAATTGATATAAAATACTAATATTCAAATATATATTCAAATTTCTCTAATCGTCTTCAACATCCTTCATAGCTAGGGTTTTTCCCCACATCCAGGATCCAGTCAAGAATCATATAGTGCATTTGATTGTCGTGTGTAAGTACTTTAATGTTAGTTAATCTTCCTATGAGGGCAGTAGTAGTATCCCCATTTTACAGGTGAGGAAAAAGAGGCACAGGGAGGTTAAATCACTTGTCCAAGTTATGTAGCCAGAGGGTAGTGGAACCCGTTAATGTTTCCAGTCTCCCCATGTTTCTCTTGACCCCTGTGGTCTGTTCTCAACCCAGCTGCCAAAGGGATCTTTTTAAAATACAAATCATATCAAGTCAGCCCTCTACTCAAAACCCTGCCATGGCTCCCTGCTTCTCTCAAAATAAAAGCCAAAGCCCTCCCAAGGCCCTACACAACTCTCTGACCTCATCCCGCCCTCTACCCCCAGGCTCAGCCCCACTCTCCTTGCTGTTCCTCCAGCACACCAGGCACACTCCTGCCTCGGGGCCTTTGCACGTGCTATTCCCTCTGCCTGGAGCACTCTTTTCCCAGATATCACCAGGGCTCACTCCTCACCCTCCTTCAAGTTTTACCTAAATGTCAGTATCTCAGGAACATCCTTCCAGGCCACCCCATTCACCATCACAGGCCTCCCAAGCCCTCTTATCCTCCCGTCCCTGCTTTTCCATCTTAGCACTTACCACTGGCAAACTCTGCCTCTTAGAGATTCCTCTTGCTATTTGTCTCCCCAGCTAGAATACAAGTTCCGTGAGGGCAGGAATTGTCTGTTTTGCTCACTACTGGCTTCCAGCTCCTAGGACCGAGGCGGGCACAGGGTGGATGCTTGGGAAAGTGACCCCAATGGTCCTGATTGCTGTCCCCGCAGCACGTGTTCTGTGAGGAGTGCCTCTGCCTCTGGCTGGACCGTGAGCGCACCTGCCCACTCTGCCGCTCGGTTGCCGTGGATACCCTGCGCTGCTGGAAGGACGGGGCCACTTCGGCACACTTCCAGGTGTACTAGGGCTGACGACTGCAGCATCGGTGCTCCCAGGCACACCAGGGAGATGACGGAGGGTCAGCGGTGTTGGGTCCAACTCCGGGGGCTTCCTGGGAAAAAGTCCTCAAGCACTGACTGTCCTCCTTCCTGCCTCTCTCCATCTCTTCCTCTAAAGCCTGGCCCGTCCCCTTCCCCACCTTCACCTTCTTCTCTTGCTCTGATCATGGTGTGTGCATCCTACCCCTACACATGGGGACGCCTTCTCACTCAGACTCGGTCTCCACCTATGTAGGTCTCCCACTTCCCTCCAAGTCAAGGAACTGGTAATGGACCAAGTCCCACCTATTGATTATTTTAACTCGTGGTGACCTAATACCTGATGCTGCAAACTAGAGAGAGGCCTGGAGATACTGTCTCCCCCTAAATGGCCCAAGTCCGCAGGTGAGAATCACTGTGAAGTATTTTCCAAATACAAATGCTGAGCCCCACCTTATACCTACAGTAACTTTGTGTACCAGACACTTAGTGTGAGCCGGGCACAGCATTGAGCCTCCTGCCCGGACGACCCCCTGTAATCCTCACGAGCCCTATGGCGGAGGTACTGTTGTGTCCTTTGTTTCACAGATGAGGAAACTGAGGCATAGAGCTCCATGTGGAAACTTTCCCAGGGTCACCCAGTGAGCAATGATGGACCAAGTTTCCAGCCCGGACCTGTCTGGCTTCAGAGCCTGACTCTTAACCACATGCTGACCCACTGCTCAGACACTTCAGGTGTGGGGCCTCCCAGACATGTTTCTTTAAAAGCACAAGAGGTGATTCTGATGCCCATCAGTGGCTCAGGTGCATAGCACGTTCGATTTGGACTGCACTGAGAACGCTAATAGTGAACACTGGCTCCCGAAATCTAGTCATGGTTGGGTCCATGGAAAGACTTGGTCCTTAAAATTGCTGTTTAGCTGGACTCTGGCGGGGATGCTCAATCGTGATTGGCTATCAAGAAAGAGCAGCTCTGGTGCAGGTGCAGATGTCATGGGGTGTCCACTCCCATCTTTATTTCTCTCCTCCTCCTTTTGTCCTGTCCCTCACTTAAGACTCAGGCTTGTCAACAGCTCCTGTGGCCATTGCCTTCTCCCCTGGTAGCCTTCAGAGCAAAAGGCATGATCCATGTTATGGATTTTTCCACAAGCCAGGGTGGTGGTATAGAGCACAGCAGTGATCAGTGTTTCTGGAATCTCTATACCAGAGCTACTAATCTCTGTAACACAAGTTCTCCACCCATGAGACCCCCCCTGCCCTGAAATCTGGGAGGAGAAGGCACAGGTGATCCCTTAGAAGCCACTGGAATCTTGTCTGCCCTACCCGCCTCCCAACTCTATTCTCTCATTGTCAACCTCAGCACAACAGGCTAGCGCCAACGGCATTACAGAGAAAGCAATCAGTGTGGCTACTAAGCAGGTTAGCGAGAAAGCCCCAGGAGAAATGGTGGGAGCCTTGCTGCCACCTCACTCAGCCAGTATTCACATGCCCATCCTGTCCCCAAGAGATTCAGAGCATTCACCCCTGTGTGCCGTCAAGCCAGGACCTTTTCCTTTGCCTAACATCCCTGGCTATTTCCTGATACCCAGCAAGACATCCCTTCCAGGACAGCGTGGCATCTTTCAAGCTCTGTTACTATGGCAATGGCCACGATGTTACAATCCCACTTGCCTGGATAATCAGCTCCGAAGGGGAAGTGGAGGGAAATGGGGCCAGGCAGATTCGGCTGCTTTGTACCCCCTGCCTTGAGGAAGAACTGAAGGGAAGCAACAGGAGCTTCTGCAACTGGTTTTTATCAGAAAGATCGCCCTGCCTGCAGATGCCATCAAAGAAGCATGAGAAATTGCAGCTGGAGAAGACTTACTTATTAAAGTGGCAGCATGTGACACAGCAGATAGATCCGTCTGTGGGGAGTCAGGCCTGGAATTCTGATTCCAGACTCTGCACGACTTTGAGAAGTCACTTCACCTCCCTGGAGCCATCTCCAGGGTGACAAAGCCTAGTGTATTGTCTACTGGAACCAGGGAAACTAACAACGTAGATTACTGGTGAATACCCCAACGGTTTTGTCAATTACACTCATGCCACCAAAAAAAAACCTCTTAACATTCCACAAATAATGAGTCATGTCTCTGACACTCTAAAGAGTGTCACATATGGGGAACACTTGGGGGCAGGTGGGATGATTTAGTTTAGGATTTTATTTATTCATTCCCTACCTTCTGGGGGGAAAGTCATGTCTGGAGGTTTTCTTTTGGGTGGGAGGATTTAACTTCTGCTTTAGGGAGGAACAGTGGCCAGGGCAGAGGTTTCCAAACATAAAGCAGCATGTTTTCCCTAGCACGAGTTTTTAGTAGAAGCAGCCAAGAGCCACCGTTGGAAAGGAAGAACAATGCGACCCTCTTTTACCTGTCTCGGCTCTGCAACTCATTTGTTAGAAGCAGGATTAATCAAGTGTCAGGTCGCAGAATCCTGTTCTTAATATTTTATGACTCACTGACTCAAGTTCCACGAAGTCTTTGTAAATGACCCTCCTAACGTAAAAGGTCTTGACCATAATAAATATGAGATGAAAAAAAGCAAGCTCTGGACCTGGATGTAATAGGTTCCTTACCTTCCTCAGGGGAGCGTGTGAGAGGCGTTGGGAGACTTCCAGGCCGCCAAGACTTGGGGTTGGAAAGAGAAAATGTAAAAAGGGAGTCCTGGAATCTTTTAGTACTTTTGCTCTGGGCCAAACAGAGCTGCCTTCGGTGTTTTTAATGTCCCCTTAAGTTCCATTCTGCCAATAAATATGATCTGTCATTGAAAGTTACATCCACGGTCTTGAGTCTCCGTTTGCCCCTTAAAGCCAGGTGGACCTGTTTTAGGACAAATTCGAAGACACACTTCATGCAGGGGGTGGTCATCTGATGGCAGTTTTTCCCCAAAGTAGATCCCGTTGAGTTGGCGCTTGATTTATTAAGGAAGTGCTCCCAGGGGAAGCTAGTAAGGGAATGAGTGAAACAGAAGAGGGAGGGGATGAAGCCCATCAAGAGAGCGACTCTCAGAGAAGTCCCAGCTCACCTTGGTCCTGCCGGGAGTTCCGGAGCGTCAGCTGCATCTCAGAGTTTGTCCCACCCTGAGGTTTCTGTGCTCCCAGCTGTGGGCCAATGTGGGGGGTGGGAGACCTCTCAGGCACTCCATTGAGGAGGCCCAGGCCTCTGAAGGTGTCGGGTGCCACAAAGCACACAAAGGTGCAGGATGGCACCCAGAACTGGTAGAAGGGATCTTGGGGTGGCAGCTACAGAGCCCACTGTGGCCATTAACTATAGGTTGATTGGACCCCAGATGCATGGGCTGATTCAAGAAGGGTTTTCTCAGATGACGATGGATATTTAAAACGTAAACAGCATTAGGTGACAATTGGTGCCTCTCAGGGCAACGTTATGAAGCCAGCCACAAAAGCATCATCAAGCAGAACTTTCTGGTTGAAATTATTTGTGAACCAAGCCAAATACAGCTTAAGTAAAAGAAGGACTTTATTTGGTTCATGTAACAGTATGGGCTTTAGGTACAGCTGGATTCAAGGGCTCCAGGGATGATAGTAGAATCATGTCTTTCCATCCCTCAAGTGTTTTCCTTTGAGATGGTTTAGTCTTCAGGCAGTCGGATCCCACGTGGTGGGAAGACAGCCTCCAGAAGCTCTTTGCTTATGTTCTACCAGCTTCACAACCCCAGCAAAGAGAGCCCCTGCTTCCCCAAAGCTCCAGCAGGAGTCTTGAGGTTGATTCTCACTAGTTTGCCCCCAAACCAATCACTTTAGCCTTGGGGACTCAGAGCGCTGGACAAGCTTCGGTCGGCTGTTGAGCTCTGGACGTGGGAACAGAGGTGGGTGGGAAATGAGGTCCATCCCTCCAAGTCGCATGGACTGAGAGCGGGAAAGGGGTGGGTCCCCAAAGAAGAAAAAAGGATCTATTATCTAGAAAAACCACCTGTCCTCAACCTACCATTCTTAGGAATAAACTAGAACTTGGTCTCTTGGTACAACTCAGACCAGGTAAATGCAGGTGAAAGTACCCCACCCTGAGCGGTCCATTCACCCATAGTTGGAGACATCAGTCTGCAGGCTCACTTGCTTATCTGCGTCATGTCATGCATAAACGATGCTTTTGTGCACTGACCTTGAACTGTTGGACCAGTTCCCCCAACGTGTTGCTCAACCCAAGGGTACTGCTTAGGCCAACCCTCCCCTTGGGGTGTTCCCAGGAACACAACAGGGACAGGAGATGAGTGTGTGGCCTTCTGTCCCAGGGAAGGTTGGCATGTGTAGCCAGATCCTCCCGTAGTCTTTGGAGACCAACCTTCCAGAAGGAAATGAAAACGCAGAGGCCTTTGGCTGGAAGCACACACCAGTTTTGTTTTGTTTTTTTTTAATAAAGTCATTACAATATGTACAAAGCGTCTCCAAGGTATGAAATTCCTCTTACAAAAGAGCACAGCGAACCAGCAAGGGTAGAAACCAGAGCGGAATGTCCCCAGGCGTCTCGCCTCTCCAGCTGAGTCAGGGCTCACTGGGGCTCCAGACGGCCCCGCAGCCATCTCCACCGCGCACAGGCGCTCCTGGGCACTTAAGAGTGCAGAAGACCTTGAGGGGAGGGAACGGGGTTCCGGTGGGGGAGGGGACAGGAACGAGACGAGAAAGACTTCCCGTGTCCTAGGAAGTAGGTCAAACAGGCCTTGTTTGCAAATGAGATGCTTGTTCCAGGGACCTTACAGAAGTCAGAAACACAAAGGGCGGGGAACAAATACATAAAATCTCCAACTGAACCATCCAGGCTGTGCTAGAGTGTCCCCGAATGCAACCTAAGTTAGGCTCCCCTGCTCCTTGCTGGGCCCCAGGCACGTGCTTGCCCTTGAACTAGCAATGCCAGTGGGAGAGCTCAGGAAGGAACCCGGTGGAGCAGGAAGCTTAGCTGGGGGGCTTGGAGGGAAGTGGGGCCAGGGTGGGGGTGGGGTCCACGCACACCCGAGTCCACATCTCGGCTCAGCCACTTCACTCTTCGCGTGCAACTTTGGCCAAGTTGCATAACCTCGCTGAGCCTCAGCTTCCTCAACTGTAAAATGGGAATAATCACAGCACTGTCTTCCAGAGTGGGCGTGAGGAATAGCTAAGGGGCAAACATGTAAAGCTCTTAGCACAGTGCTGCTTTACTGCGTGAAGCAGCAAGAACCAGCCTTTTCGTGCTGGGGATGAGTTGAGGTCGTCGGCTTCTGAATTGCCTTCATGATAGTGTAGATCTCAGTACATATAAATTCTATAGAACGATCTGCCAGCAAGGCTTGGGGTCACAGTGATGACCCGACAAATCTGTGAACCATAATGGAAACGGACATTTGAGCATCATCTGGTGCCAAGCAGGTCTACCCCTCCATGATCAATACGTAAGTCTCTTCCCAGAGGAGATTCTACAACCTGGAACACTGTAGGTGCTCGATAAGTAGGTGCTGAATGAATTAATTAAACTTTTAAAAATAAGGTTACGATTTATACTTCAAAATGACACTTTTGATATCAGCTTCCTCCATCAGCTCCCATGGGACTAGGCCTGCCCCCTCACCCCCCCCAAACCAGCTTCTGACCCTGTGATGGGCCCAGGTGGACTTAAGGGGACATTCAGAAAAGGAAATGGTATCCACACGGAAGAACAAAACCTGTATTCTGGTCACTGCAACTTCTAATACCAGGTGGACACTCAACAAGTCCACAATGGCAAGCCAGTGTCCCCAAAAGACACTTGGGTAGCATCAGAGGAGGACTCCCTCAATTTCCCAAGCAAGGGGAAGTGGTATTTTGTCACTGTCAGAAACATGATAATAAAGCTAGGAGTACATGAGATCAGACATATAAATTGTGAAACCAAAGTCACAGCTCCATTGTACTGTGACCGTATTGTTTAGATCACCCTTTTCCCCTCATCAAAATAGAAAAGAATTTAAAAATGAGATCACTGGAAGAAGTGGAAAAAACGTCTCCAGGATCCCAATGAAAGAGGAACAAAATGGGAATTGGGTTCTAGGAGACGTACAGCCTAGGACCAAGGACAGCAGCCAGAGAGGTGCAGGGCTCCTCCAAAGAAACCGTTAATCAAGCTATGCTCAAGGGACTATGAAATGGAACCCAAAATTGAAAAGGGGAAAAGAGATCTTACTTGCTCGTGGACATTGGGGTAAGGGAGAGAACCTTCCAGAAGGGAATGGATCTAATTTGGAATGTTGAGGTCCCAAGAGCTTCCAATCCCTGTGGCTCCTGTACCCTCACCCTCTGAGAGCAACCAGAAAGAAGGAGGCCCTTCTGTTTGCTTCTCACCTCATTATGCAGCAAGCTACCTAAACGATGATCTCAGAAGCCTCCCTCTGCTTTGCACACACACACACACACATACACACACACACACTGCTGTCTGCTGAAACCTGATATGAGGTCTTTTTTAAAATTTATTTCAAAGCCTCCCTCCCTCTCTCTCTCTCTCTCTTCACAGACGCTCTGCAGTGAAGCTAATCAAAATCAATGACTCCTTGGCAGCCAGAGAAAAGCCGGGGAGGGGGGGGAATGGTGCCAGCACTTTGCACACTGTGGAAATATTTTTTTTTTAAAAAAAACCACCACCCCACTGTCTCATGCAATCCAAGTAATGCAACAGGAGAGACGGTGGAGACAATATATACATATATATCATGCTTCAATTTCCTAATACAAATGTCCATCAAGAAGTCAAATCTCATATAAAAACAAGCATTAAAAACAACCCCTTGTCAAAAATCGGGGCATTTGAGAAATGCACTCAAATTAATGATGTGCAAGAAAAAGCCAGGGTTAGATAAATACACAGTTTCTAATAATATAAGAGAATATGTACAAGGGACTTGGCTGTAAAGCTCCATGAGGAGGGTCCTGGGTGCCCAGTTCTCTCAAGCGATGTGGCTTCATTGAAATCAAAATTGCCTGAAACCCCAGCATTTGGAGTTTGGATCCTCCAGCGGGAATGTCATAAGCTAGTCAGGGTCGAAAAAAAGGATCCTCTGACCTTTAACCTGTGTCTAGGTAGTCAGCACGTCCCCACTGTGGTCTTGAAGGTTCAGCCTTAAAGCAGCAGAGAGCTACGATCGCGTACAACTACAGTAATGAAAACCCCCTCCCCAGAAAATGGGGTCAGCTGGAAAGTCTAGCGTCTGGCTAGGAAAGTGACTAAATAAAAGCAGAGACTGTATTTCATATCCTTCTAATGAATTTGCCTTCTCTGAGTTCACGGCTTGGCGGGGATGTCACCTGCTGCTCCCTGACGACCTTGCCTACACATTCATCCCCTGTAAACATAACTGCAGGAAGGGCTCCAGCCATGAAGGGAAACAAATTCTCTATAAACAAGCTTTCCTTTTGGCTTTGCCGAGTTCCAAGCTGTCGCCGGGCGGCCGGGGGGGAGGGGGGGGGTGGGAAGCTGCCCTCACATTCAGCAGTTCTGGGTCGCATTTTTCTTTAAAGGGCTACTTAGGAAAACATAAGGCATGGATTTATTTTTCTTTTTAAACAAAGACAGCTCTCAGCTTGCAGCAGCCCTGAAAGCCCCTGCATTCTAAAGGACCTGGTAATTTTCAGCAACGCCCATGAGAAAGAATTGCCGTTTCAGACCCATATCAACCTGAAAACGGCTGGTCCCTCTGCTGGTTTCTTAGAACTGGAAGAGTGTCTGCAGACCAGCCCAGCAGACCCCCTCTCCACAGGTACCGCGTGGTGACCTGCAAATCCAGCCTTGTAGAATGACTGAACCTGCAGCCTCGTGCCTCACCATCTCAGCTTTGAAAAGGGCAGTGTGAGCCCTGCACAGAGGAATAATACCTGTTGTTGGATATTTTTTTCAATGAAAGCAAAACATAATCATCACTCCCTGAAGAGTCTTTGCAGCCAAGTCTCAGTCCAGCACACATCTTTTTTTAGCCCTTCTGGAAACTTCTGAAAATAGTAGCTTATCCTGGGGAAAAAGAAAAAAAATCAGACCCTCAGAAAGTGAGATGCTGGTGCATTTCATTGAAATGACCCTCTCCCTCCCCCAACGTCCCTGGCTTATAAATCACCCTTGACCAGAAGGTAGCCATTTCTTGGCTCTTCAATCCATAAAACCTAAGCCCTGAAATCCCCTTGGGGAGTCGGGGAGGCTGTGGTCTGAACTCGCAGGGTACTTGCGGGCGGAGGAGGCAGCAAACAAGTCACCAGTGAGGTCAGTTTTCCACCCCCGTAACCAGCAAGCCACTCAGTGCCATCACCCACCCTTCCTCCCTCCCAGAGCCCAAGGTTTGCTCCAAAACACCTCCGTATATTCATCCCCACACAGAGAAAGAGAAAAGACTCTCAAGTGGCACTTTTGTGACTGATTCCTTTAAAATAAGAATCTGAAACAGCAAAATAGAAACCTCTCTCGTCCCCTGGCCTTGCAGGTCTGGCAACAGCATACCATGACAGCACCAGCAAGAACACACTTAGCACCAGCAAAATTTAAGCGAAGCACCAGAGACACCACATTGGTGGGGGGGGGGGAAATGCCATTTGTCTTGATGACAGTGGGACTAGCCATCTATCTAGGTAGGTAGAGACAGAGAGGCTAGGACTTGTCAAGACTTAGAAATGGAGGTATCCCAGACTGCCCCTACAAAATTAGCCTTGAGTCCTCACTTTTTGTTTTCTATTTTGCTTTTTGCACTTTCACCTCCTCCTCCACCGGCATCCCTTCCCAGGCAGTTGGTCGCCTCGGAGGCTAATTCCCACCAGTCTTTGCAAAATTTCTAGGTACACAGTAAGCATCTCTCTTCCAGTGCCCCAGACATGAAAGAGCATCAAAGTTCACATCGGAAGGTGCAGAAAAGGGAGGGGACCACGTCCTCGACAAGGCATGCACTGAAGAATAATATTCATATTTTCTTTTTCTATATATAGAGAGCTGTATGTAAATAGCGTTGGGGTGTCTGTTTCTGCAGCTGGATATCAAAGAGGGCTTCCCCAGTCCCATTCCGCGTTGCTACTATTGCTCCAGGCGCCGTCTTTATTCTCCACTTCCTTCTCGAAGTGCCAACTGCGGCCTTTCAAGCTCTGGGCTCCCCTCTCAGGAAAATGGGAACCGGCTTTCTCCAAGGACACAGGGTTTTCACCAACCTGCAGAAATAAAGATTTGTATTTCAGTCAGTAGGCACGTGCAGACAGCCACTGGGGATGACGTCAGCGCCTTGGGCCGCAGCACAGCCAGCTCCGCTTGTCGGGAGGGGGAGGGGGACAGGCGAGAGCTGCTAGATACCAAAGCTTTGATTTGGAAGGAAAGGTTCCCCCAAAGCTAGTCTTGGTGCTGCCCCTCCCCCCAAAGCTCTGTCCATATAGCAGCCTTCCTTAAACATATATGTGCACGTGCACACACACACACACACACACACACACCCCTCTTGTTTTCAGACCTACATGTTTACATAGGCATCTTCTGTGATTTAAAAAGACGATGTAGAGACACATTACATTTTTTGCTCCTCCGTGTCAGGAACGGGACCATCATCTATTCATTTCATAGATCCATATTCAAGGCAGACTTGTAGGACAGTCTCTGCTGTCATCCATCCACCCACCCATCCATCCATTCACTCATTCATTGACGAACATGCCAAGCACCATACTAGGTGTTACAGATCCAATGACACAGTTCTTACCCTTAAGGGGCTCAAAAGCCAACAAAGGGAGATGAGATGAAATCAATAATGACAGTGTCATGGGAAGAGCCTGCAATCTGGGTAGACACGGGCTATGGGAGCCCACAGGAGAGGCCGCTCATGAGGGAGGAGGGGAAGTCAGAGAAAGAGGAAGACCCCTGCTGAGTACTGAACGATGCCAGTGAATTAGCCAGGATAAGGGGAGGTATTCCGGCACGGCAGAGAAAAACAGTGCATACCCAAGAGAATGGAAACTATATATCCATGCAAAAGCTTGTACACAAATGTTCAGAGCAGCATTATCTATAATGGCCCCAAAGTGGAAACAACCCAAATGCCCATCACCTGATGAATGCATAAATAAGTAGGGTATTTCCATACAATGGAATATTATTTGACCATAAGATGGAATGAATCACTGACACATGCTACAACACGGATGAACCTTGAAGACATGCTGCTAAATGAAAGAAGCCAGACACGAAAGGGACAAATGTTGTATGATTCCATTTACAGGAAATGTCTAGAATAAACAAATCTATAAAGCAAGCAAGCAGATCTGTGGTTGCCCAGGGCTGGGGAGGAATGTAAGCAATTGGGGACTAAATGCTAATGGGTACGAGGCCTCTGTTGGGGAACTGAAAATGCTCTAAAATTGATTGCGGGGATGGCTGCACAACTCTGGAAATATAATAAACACCACTGACTCGTGCTTGGGCTTCTCCACAACATGGCAGCCTCACAGTAGATGGATTCTGACCTGGTATCTTAGAGCTCCAAAGGCAAGTGTCTCGGAGGGTCAGATGGAAGCTGCTTTGCCTCTTTTGACCCAGCTTCAGAAATCACTTTGGTTCAAAGCAGATCACAAGCCAGCCCAGATTTAAGGGGAGTGGAATTAGACGCTACCCCATGGGGGAGTGGCAAGGTTCTAGAATAGCAAATGGGAGAGAAGATATTGTTGTGGCCATCTTTGGATTATGCAGTCTAACACAGAATTTCAGAAAGTGTTCAGGGCTCTAAAGGTAACACGAAGATAATGTAAAAGGATGTGAAGTATATCAGGAGGAGGAGAGGAAGAGGGAGGGAGTACAGGAAGGGGATGAAGAGAGGAGGGGAGGAAGGGAGAAGAAACAGGACACAGAGGAAGGACATACCATGACTAGGTCAGGGAGCTAGATGAGCCTCAAGCAAAGACTGGGCCCTGGGGCCAGGGGGGAGATGAGGTTGGAGAGTCAGCAGAGGAGATAAACACAATTCGTACATTACTCTAAAGCAGGTGGTGGGAAAACTGCCATGTGCGTGATACAAACCACATGGTGTAGGAGAGAGATGACTTTATGACCTTCAAGTGGACAAAAGTCCGGGATATTGACTTGTATGAACTGCACCAACAGCCTCCCTTGGCCTCTGGCCTCCTCCGGGGTCTGGTTCACAGAAGGCGGCAATGGCATGGCGAGACAGGGCCACAGGTCGGCCAGAGTACCTGCCAGGAAGCTCTCTGGTGCAGCTCCAAGCCCCTCTCCAGGCTCTGGGTCCTGTCCCCTCGCCTCGCCTTTAGGCCCGGGGCGGGGGGCTGCCAAACTGGGAGTGGGGCTGCAGGATCCCTCACTGATTTCCTAAACCCTGCGCACACTTTGCCATCGAACCTTTACTAAATTCTCCTCTGATTACTAAGTTTGGAGGTGCTCTCTGCCTCTTACTTGGACCCTGACCGATAGATACATACAACTGCATCCATAATCACATGGACCCCACAATCGACCTTAGCTGCTGGTCACAAGGATCTGAATCAGCAACTTCAAACCTTTTGCTTTTGACCTGCTCAGGTGGAGGGAGAAGACCCCTGCAGCCCGCCAACCACCAACACCCACCCCGTTCCCCTCCTGTCCCATCAGGGCACAAGCGAAGAAGGCATTCTGCTTTACTGTGTGGCTGCTAGATGTTTTCATGGAGTACTGACTCAGAGTCACTGTCAACTCAACTGAGAAGCACACTCAATTTAGTTCATGGAAACCAGCTTCTGTAACCCCTAAAAATCTCACTTTGTTGGTGTCTAGTCATACTGACCTATAGAGTCAAAGTCAGTGGAACCCTGCAGCATTAGCCTGAGGTGATTATGCTGCCTTAAGCATGGGTACAAAAAAGGAACGATGGAGGGCGAGAAAGAAACCACGTTTATTAAGCACCTACTGTGTGCTATGGAGTGTGCTGACTTCGTGCTAAGCATTGTTCTCTGCACAAGATAAAGCTCAGTGCCTGCCCTCAATTGGCCTCCAGTCTTACTGGGGAAGACATGAAATGCCAGAGGCCAGGACTGTAAAAGACCACTGTCTGCAGACAATGAGTGTGCAGACACATTGGTCTGGGTGTGTTTAGAGCCCAGAAGTTGATATGCGGTTACACTCACCAGGAAAGCTTCAGAGAGGAAGCAGGATTTGAACTGGGCCTTGAAGATACACAGACAATTTTTTTTTTAATTAAATGGTTTGTTTATTTAATTTTATTTATTTATTTTTGGCTGTGTTGGGTCTTCGTTTCTGTGTGTGGGCTTTCTCTAGTTGCGGCGAGCGGGGACCACTCTTCATCGCAGTTCGTGGGCCTCTCACTGTCGTGGCCTCTCTTGTTGTGAAGCACAAGCTCCAGACGCGCAGGCTCAGTAGTTGTGGCTCACGGGCCTAGTTGCTCCGCGGCATGTGGGATCTTCCCAGACCAGGGCTCGAACCCGTGTCCCCTGCATTGGCAGGCAGATTCTCAACCACTGCGCCACCAGGGAAGCCCCAGACAATGTTTTTGCCATATTTGGAAGAAGGCAGGATCGTTTAGGTGGGGAAAGGGCCTAAGCAAGGCACAAGGGCAGTGACAAGTATGGCTCAAACAGGGGACCCTGACGAGCAGGGAACTGCATCTGACAGTTGTGACAATTGAGGCTGTGTCAATACCTGAGTTGAATGGAGATGATGAAGGGAAAATAACAGTGGCATCAGGCGAGAAACTGTATTGTTTCCTTGCAAAACTAGGACCAGCAACTGATTTTCACTTTTCCTACCTGTAAATCATTGAGCCTATAATGAGTCTTTCTAAGGGTTTCCCAAGGCTGCTAAATGGACAAATTCCTGTGCCCGTTTGTGTACTGATTACCGGTTGGCGTCCACAGTGAAGGATGAACATTAGAAGCACACCTCTGCACGGCATCAACCAGCCAGTGGACACCATGACAGCACGCTCCACAATCAGAGGGTGGGCCTATGTATACACTTCTGGAGGATTTGTTTGTTTGTTTTTTAGTTAGCATTTTTTTCACTTCAGGATATGTTATGTCAGTAAGTATAACTCTTTTTTTTGTTTGTTTCTTCTGGGGGACTTTAAATTGGACACCCTCCACTAGCCCACAGAAGCAGTCAGATAAATGTGCTCAAGGATGTTCCCTCCAGCTTTATTTGTAATAAATTTGGAATTTATTACAAATCTGTAGTTTGGAAACAACCCATGTGTTTATTGACAGGAGACTGGATTAACAAATTAAGCCACCTGCCTATTAGAAAGAGGTAAATCTAAATGTACTGAGACAGAAAGACGGCTATGATTTTTAATTGAAAAGAGCAAATGCCCCAGATTTTTTTCCTTTAATGAATATGTGTGTGTGCGTACACAGATAGCTATATCTATCTATATATCCATATAAAAAGTATGGCAGAGAGGCAAAATAGTATAATGGTTAAGAGCCCAGACTCTGGAGCTCGACACCTGAGTTGGAATCCTGATTCAGACACTTAAAAGCTGTGTGACCTTGGGCCAGTTATTAACCTCCCTGGGTCTCAGTTTCCTTATACGGAAAAGGCGGGGGAGTATATCGAATCTTACTGTGTTGATGTAAGGACTGAAAGTATTAACATATGTGAGGACTTAGAAGTCCAGCACATAGTAAGGTCTGCATTTGTTGTTATTATTATTGTTATTGTTGTTATATACTCCAGACTGAAAGTTACCCCAGGGGAGTGGCTTTGGGGGTGGAGTTAAAGAACAATTACAGCGCTCTACTTTATATACTTTACTTCTGTATTGTTTATGTTATTTTTTTCTTTTCTTTTTTTGAAAGGAGTAAGGAGTCATTGTACAATTTTAAACTAGTTTAAAAACATAAAGTCCACAGCTCCCTATGAACCACTTGAACTGCCCCTGGGATGTTTTTCCTCAAACTTGGCTCATAAAGCACTTTCTCAAATGCTGACTCACAACCAAAGCTCACAACTGAAGAGATTCATGAAATGCCTGTTCTTAAATGTCCCTATTTCCACTTTGCGCCCACAGAGTGGAGGGGCGGGGGACAGAGGGGGAGAAGCCTCGAGAGACCGGCTGCCTGGGCTGGGGCGCTGCAGGTGGGGAGCTGTGAGCTGTGAATCCCGCTGCAGCGTTACAGCAGGAGCCTCACCCCCTTTTCCCTACCTCTGAGAAGAGTTAGGATTCTTGGGTTCCCTCCTAAGAGGTCCCAATTTTTAATTGAAAAAAATATCTTTTTTGCTCTTGCCGTTTGCATATGTGATAAGTTAGAAGTTCAAATAGCAGAGAAGGATATAGAAATAAAAGGAAAGCCACCTTCACTCCACTCCTAAGCCTCCCAGAATACTTTCTGTGCATTTACACACACCTTGTCTCTCCCCTTGACCCACCATTTCATCCTCAGGGCTCAGCACCATGCCCTGCACAGAGCAGGTGTTCAATTCAACCTGTTGAGTGACAATGGCTAAGTGAGCACGTGAATAATGGTGGTAACTTCCCCACTCTTCCATCTTTGTTTTTTTTTAAATTAATTTTTATTGGAGTATAGTTGATTTACAATGTTGTGTTAGTTTCTGCTGTACAGCAAAGTGAATCAGTTACACATGTACATATATCCACTCTTTTTTATTCTATTCCCATATAGGTCATTACAGAGTATTGAGTAGAGTTTCCTGTGCTAGACAGTAGGTTCTTATTACCCACTCTTCCATCTTTGGTTTCAGCAGGTTGATTTTGACCATGGAGTTCAAATGGTACCAGTGGTCGGTCCTGATGTCTAAGAATCATGGGTACAAAGCTCTCCATGTGGAATCCTCCTAGAGGGAAGATGCTCTGGTCCATGTTAGCATTTAAATCTCTGTCCATGTAGCTCATGCTGGCCAGTTAGGACACTGGGCTCTGAGGAGATGGTGGCTGAGGGGACTAAAAGAGCAGAAGGCTAGGTGTGGGGTGTATGAGAAAGGAAGAGGCCATTGGCAGCTCCTGGAAGATGTGCTTCCTTCTCTCTGCCTATCTATCTATTGCCCCTGTTATCTGTGAATAGTTATCAATGCTATCAGTGAAGTTATTGATTATATGAAGTCTGTGGAGACAGCCCAGAGACCTCAGAACTCTGCCCACTATGAAGTTCTGGCAGGTGGGCCTTGAATGCCAAACTAACTTGATGTCCAAAAGAATAAGCACTGAGAAGTTGGGGGTAGCACAGCACACAATCGACACCAAACCAAATGGACAGACCCTTCTTAAAGCAATCCCGCCTTATGTATCGCATGTTACAACACACATATTCTTTCACCCAACAAGTTCACCTCTAGGAACTTCAGGGTTTTTTTGGTTTTTTTTGTTTTTTTTGTTTTTTTTGCGGTACGCGGGCCTCTCACTGATGTGGCCTCTCCCGCCACGGAGCACAGGCTCCGGACGCGCAGGCCCAGCGGCCATGGCTCACGGGCCCAGCCGCTCCGCGGCATGTGGGATCTTCCCGGACCGGGGCATGAACCCGCGTCCCCTGCATTGGCAGGCGGACTCTCAACCACTGTGCCACCAGGGAAGCCCGGAACTTCAGTTTTTTGTGTGTTTTTTTTGCAAAGTTGTCCAAACAAGAATGTTCACTAAACCTCACTTACGAACTATCAGAAAATGGGGAACAGCGTAAATATCCCTGGGGATGTGACCAAATAAGGAAATCGTGGTCCATCCAAGCAATGGAACACCATGCAGCCATAAAAAAAGATGATGAAAACCTCTGTTGACATGGGAATATCTCAGCAACCTATTTTTATTGGGGAAGAAAGAGATTACAAAACAGCATGAACAGTATGATCTCATTTATTTAAAATAGCATACAAGTGTGGGTGTGTCTACGCATCAAGGGAAGTCTGGCAGGGTGGTCTCCAAAACCAGAGGTCATAAACTTACATACATTGGTCCCAGTAACATGTGCCCAGGAGGGGCCAGGGTCACTGAAGAGTTTGTGTCCCATCTAAAGAGGTTTCTGACACTCATCTCCAGCTTTTTGCTGCCACATGGGACTTGGTATTGTTAGATCTTTCTTTTTCTTTCCAGTTTTTTCAATAAAAACTGGAAACCTGGACTTCAACATGAAAGTGCCTTATTTTTTATTTATTTATTTATTTTTTTGCGGTACACGGGCCTCTCACTGTTGTGGCCTCTCCGGTTGCGGAGCACAGGCTCCGGACGCGCAGGCCCAGCGGCCATGGCTCACGGGCCCAGCCGCTCCGCGGCATGTGGGATCCTCCCGGACCGGGGCACGAACCCGCGTCCCCTGCATCGGCAGGCGGACACTCAACCACTGCGCCACCAGGGAAGCCCAAAGTGCCTGATTTTTAAGCGTGTGGCGGAAGACATGCAAGTCAAATAAAGCTAAATGGCAGGCCAATTACAGCCAGGAAACTACCAGGTTTCGACTTCTGCCTAGACGCTAAGACATTCTTCAACAGAGACAGCTGGCATGTAAGCCCACCTCATTTTCACCTTCAGAAGCCGTCTCTGTGCCTTGGTTTCCCCATCTATAAGGTGAGGGAGTTGCGTTAGGTGGTTTCTAAACTCCTGTCTATTTCTGGCTGTGTTTTTAGAACAGTGATCTCTTTGGGTCATAGATCTTTTGAGATCAAAGCAATGATTTCTCTCGGAAGTCAAGGGGCGGGGGCGGCAAATAGAGTATGAAGTCAGCCAATTTTATGTCTCATTTCTGGGGGGGGTCCCCAATTCCCTGAGGCTCTCCCAAATTCATTCATTCATTTACTCATCCATCCATCCATTCATTCAGTAGTTAGTGAATGCCCATTCTGCACTGGTCATCATGCCAGGTGCTGGGATACAGTGATGGACAAAAAGCCAGGACTGGGGCCCTCACGGGACCTGGAGGCTAGTGTCCCCCAGGTTGGGGAGTCCTGTCCTGGAGGTTCCCCCAGCCCCGGCGCAGTGGCTTAAGAAGGCTGTTGGTGATCCACAGAGTTGGGGGCGGGGGCAGGATTAGCAACTGCTTTGCGCAGAAAGCTCAGAAAAGTCCCCTAAGAGTTCCCACCATACTCTGAATATGGGCCCGTGGACTGAAATTTACACCAAATAAGAACAACACATATCCTGCACTATCATTTACCTTTTTCTGAACAGCAGTGATATGCCTTATACTGCTCAGAAGGTAGAGGGACATGCCTAAGGTCACATAACTGGGAAATGGCAGATCAGGACCGGATCTGAAAGTCAGCCTGACTCCAAAGTTCATGTCACCGTCCATCAAGCTGTCCTACCTCGGCATAAAATCCGGGTGAATTAGATAAACAGTTACCAGCAGTTAAATTTTCTGAGTCAAGAATGAGGCCCCATGGTGTGCCAACAGGCTGAAACATTATAAATCTGGGCTGTCTTTGAAAACGCTACCTCTTCTTAAATCTATCCCGTGGCCCTTGACACATTCCCACCCCCTGAAGACCCCTCCAAACTCACTTTGTCTAAGTTTCCCCACCATCAATATGTTAGCATCCTACAGTATGTATTAAGTACCATGCACCAGATCCAAGTACAGCCAGGCAGGCAGAGAAGCTCTTCAAACTCTTAGTGATACTGCTATGACCTGCAGCCTTTCCCTGGAGTTGGAATGGACATGTCAGCAGTCATCTCACTCATGCACTCCAACAACGGCTAGAGATGCGGTCCGTGAAGGATATTCCATAAAAAGATAACACAGATTTAGCTGGGGATGGTAACAGCCTGCTCCACAGCCAAGCCAATGACCACATTATGGATAGTGGCCAGGGACGTAAATGAGAAAAGGGAACTAGCGGCGGAGTTTATCTAGAATCTACAAGATTTTGTACTCTTTTAGACGACCTTTAGAATAAAAGAATGTTTACCTACACTTTTGATATCAAAGTTCCACTTGTGGGCATTCTTCAGAAAATCATCTGTGGTGTACCCAAAGAGTTACACCCAAACTCTTTGGGTGTGATGATGTTCTGCATCACACTGGAAACTGTCTAAATGTCCAATAATAGCTGCATGAGAAGGTAAATGGTGGAGGGGTCAAACAGAAATACTAAGCAACCTCTAAGAAGCGTGTTGTAGGGCTTCCCTGGTGGCGCAGTGGTTGAGAGTCCGCCTGCCAATGCAGGGGACACGGGTTTGTGCCCCGGTCCGGGAAGATCCCACATGCCCGGAGCAGCTGGGCCCGTGAGCCTGTGCTCTGCAACGGGAGAGGCCACAACAGTGAGAGGCCCGCATACCGCCCAAAAAAAAAAAAGAAGCGTGTCGTAGGAAATACTATAAAGCATGGAGAAATGTCCATGATATAATGACAAAGTCAAATTACAGAGAATGCATTTAGAGGGATTCTATTTGTTAAAGTACCTCTCAGTGCATTTTTTTTTAATGGAAAAAAACCTCTCAAAATGTTAACAATGGGTAGTGAGATAAAAACAATCCATTAAATCTTTCTTTTTTTCAGTATTTTCCAAGTATTTGGTAACGTGCTTGTAATATTTTTTGTAATCGAGAAAAATCTATTTTTTCTTAAAAAAAGGAATATTACATTATTATATTATTATTATTAAGTTTCCCAAAACAATTTAATTCCATCTTGCCCAAGTCCATGGCCTGTGGGGCAAAAGTTCAAAGATGGCAACACCCTGTGGGGCAGCCAATTTTCTCTCCACAGGGCAGGGAAAGGAGCTTTCTCTTTTCCTGGGTATCCAGCAGTACTAAAAGGACACATCTCACTGATGTGGCCTAAAACAGACATCCCTCACCCAACTGCAGGGGCACCAGTTTAAAGCAGGAAGGAGGGAGGGGAGACAATACGGAATTGAATGGAAATCCAGCCAGTATCCACAACCTTCTGAGGGCACTGAGGGCTGGGCAGAGCTGGCACAGGGGCCAGAATCTCTCAGACCTTGGTGGGAGGTCTCCTCCAGTGACAGTAGGCTGGAGTGGGGGTCAGAGCTGGGGTCTCCCGCCCCTGAGGTCTAGGAGCATCTGAGGCCAGGTTCTGGGACTTACTCATCTCTGCATCCCTGCATCCTGGTGCCTAGCCCTGAGCTGGTGCTCAGTTCATATTTGCAAATGCATGGGGATGAGTAGTTCATTGCATCACATCTAATTCTCCTCTTATAAAGCACCTCTTCATGTACTGTCAGCACTTGTGAATCCCTTGATAACAAAACTCAACCTCCCTACCATGGCCTGATCTGGCCCCTGCCTGCCCTCTGTCTTCCTCTCCCCCAAGTTCACGTGGTCTTAGCCCACTGCTCATTTTCCTCTTCCTCAAGCACACAGTGCAAAGTCCTACCTCCCCAGAACACCTTTCTTCCAGGTACTCACGTGGTTGGCTCCTTTTCGTCACTCACAGCATTGGTTCCTTGGTTCCTCCTCAAAGTGGCCATCTCCAGCCACTGCAGGTAAGGAGCGCCCCAGGCTCTCGCTATGAAAGGCAGACCTCGGTGATGTTTGCATTTTTTACAAATCGAAGGTTTGTGGCAACCCTGTGTCGAGCAAGTCTATTGATGCCATCTTTCTTTCCAACAGCATTTGCTCACTTCGTGTCTCTGTGTCACATTTGGATAATTCTCGCAGTATTTCAAATCTTTCATCATTATGATATTTGTTACGGTGATCTGTGATCTTTGCTGTGATTGTTGCAAAAAGATTATGACTTATGGAAGGTTTAGATGATGGTTAGCAATTTTTAGCAATAAAGTATTTTTTAATGGAGGTGTGTACATTGTTTTTAAAGACGTAATACTACTGCACACTTAACAGACTACAGTATCATGTAGACATAACTTTTATATGCACTGAGAAACCAAAACATTTGTGACTCGCCGTACTGCAGTGGTCTGAACCAAACCCACAATGTCTCCGAGGTATGCCTGTACGTTATCTTCGTGTGTTACCTTCAGAGCTCTGAACACTTTCTGAAATTCTGTGTTAGACTGCATAATCCAAAGATGGCCACAACAATATCTTCTCTCCCATTTGCTATTCTAGAACCTTGCCACTCCCCCATGGGGTAGCGTCTAATTCCACTCCCCTTAAATCTGGGCTGGCTTGTGATCTGCTTTGAACCAAAGTGATTTCTGAAGCTGAGTCAAAAAAGGCAAAGCAGCTTCCATCTGACCCTCCAAGACACTTGCCTTCGGAGCTCTAAGATACCAGGTCAGAATCCATCTACCGTGAGGCTGCCATGCTGTGGGGAAGCCCAAGCCACAAGAGGAGACTGAGTGTAGATGCTCTGACTGGCAGTCCCAGCTGGCACCCAGCATCAACAGCCAGGCCTATAAATGAAGATCCCATCACCGTGACTCCAGCCCCCAGTCAGCCTGGAACTGAGACAAGTCACCCCTGCTATGCTTTGTCTGAATTTCTAACCCACAGAATGTATGAGCCTAATTGAATAGTTGTTTGAAGCCACTAAGTTTTGGAGTAATTGGTTGCACAGCAGCTGTAACCAGAACAGTCTTTACTGATTTACCATCTGTCTCTTCCCACTAAAATGTAGGCTCCATGAGAGCAGGGGCTTCTATGTCTTGGTCCTTCCTGTGTCCACCATGCCCTGCACACAGTAGGAACTCAATAATTAATAGGTGAAAAAGTGAAAGAAGCCGAATTTAGGAAACACTAATGCTCATCGTGCACAGTTTCTGAGTGATTCATGTATTCATCATAGTTATTTTGTATCTACTATGTGACAAGCAAGCTGCCATGGGCTAGGGACAGTGTGGGGGCAGCTCACTGTTACCATGAAATCCTGTCACACACAGTGATGACCAGAAGGGCAACAGAAGCCCCCACTCCACTCCTCCCACCCCCAATGTAGGTCTGAAAAGCTGACTTTTCAAAACCCAGAGGTGCGGTTGCCAAATCCACCCAGCCCGTATCTGTGGGTGTGTTTAATTATTCCCGGGTGGGGCTGTTTTTACATCCACAGCTCAGTCACTTGAGTCCTGGTCTCTCAGTACGCAAGAGAGTGACTCCAGACAGCGACCATGTGGCAGGAAGGGTGCCACCGTCCTGCACATCTGGCCGCTTCCCGGGGGGGGGGGGGGGGGTGGGGGTTTCCTCCCCAACAGCTGTCTCCTCCTCCGCTCACTCCTTTCCTTCCTTGCCTAGGCTTTCAAGCTCTAAAAGTAATCCTGGCAGGGGTGCAGCAGTCTGGGAGGGAGGCCTGAGGGATGCGCCTCCAGGTTTAACCACTTAATCCCCAAAATACCTGCCAAGAACCAGTTAGCATGTCTGGCGGGCAGGCCAGACCGTCATTAATTCATTAAAGCAGGCTCCTGCGGGCCCATTATCTTCCTTGCTGCTGACTACGTCGCCTCTTGGGTGCGCAGAGTACCCCTTTCTCCCCTCTCCTTAGTCCTAAGGCAAGGTTCTGCCCACCCCAGCCCGAATCCTCCTCCTTCTCTTTCCCTCCCCCCCCCCACCCAAGGCAAGTGACACTTCTCCCTCCCACGCTTCCACCAGCCTGCGCTCACCATAAAGCATCTTTTGTTCCCTCTCCTGTATCTTGGAGCAGTGACTGGTTAAATCACACTCATTCTCCGCCAGGCCTCCCCAGCCTCCAAGAAGCTTCCCCCGAGGCTCCCTCAGAAAGGGAATCTCTCTAGTGCAGGAATTCGAGGCTCACCACCCCTTCTGCTTGCCGCCCTGGTATCATCTCCTCCCCTGCATCCCTCAAGTCATCTGACAGGCTGTGTGCTGCAGGCCTTCAAAGACAGAAACTCCAATGCCAGTTCTGACTTTGCCATTGATCGATCCTTTGGGACGACTCAGGTGGACTCTCTCTGCCTCAGTTTCCCCTCTGAATGGCATTAACCGTTTCATAGCGTCCTCTGACAACTGAACTAAGTGCCAGGCACTGCACTGGGCACGTGAAATAGATGCTCTCCTATCAACCTCCCAACAATCCTGATAGAGATACAGCTCCGGTTTACAGATAAAGGCTCAGAGAGGTTACGGTTCTTACCCAAAGTCACACTGCCAGAAAGTTCTTGGGCTGGGACTTAAATCCAGTTTCATCTGATCCCTAAACCCATGCTCTTAACCCCTATAGTATCCTGGCCCATGTGGCCTTGATTCCCCAAAATGGCAAGTGAGAATAGTGCGGAATCACCAGCAATGACAATGGCAAAGTGTTGTCTGTTTTCGGAAAGAAAGATATTAAATGCACAATCATAGTCATGACAGCTCACACTTATATTCACTTCTTATGTGCCAGGCACTGTTCTAGAGCTCTCTGTAAATGACTTCATTTTACCCTCTTGACAACAGCTGTGCATTTAAGTACTATTATTGTCCCCATTGTACATATGGGAAAACTTTGTCTCAGAGGGGAGGTTGGATTTTTGTTGGTTTAATGATGACTTCTAAGAAAACTATTGCTGGCTCACAGTAGAGGCTCAAAACAAGCTTGTTGAAACTGCTGTCATGCATATAGCTAAGCTCACCTTTAACCTAAGAGAATGGTCTGCCCTAGATGGCTGATTCAGGCCTCCCTGAAACCAATAAGGCACCCTGTGAGCATTCCCATTTCTCTTCTGGGGTAGGAAATGTGGAGAGGACCACACACAACTCAACAAACTGTCTTTCTCCAGGGGATTTCCTTTCACGTCTTGCTAACTTACCGAAGGCTGGGGAAAGATGGGTTTCCCCCGGTTAAGCCAAAAGCACAAGAAAGCCCCGAGGTGGAGGTAGCAGCGAGAAAAGCCAAGTCCTTGTGATAGGGGCCGAGCCTGGGAGACCCAGCAAGGCGAACCCTGGGATGGTAGTGGTATACATTCTGTTCAATACCATTCTACCGGCGATCCGAGAGAGTGAGGTGCGGCGCGGCAGGAAAGCCGTGCCGGGCATCCTGGGGTCAGGGCACCCGAGGCGGGAGGACCCTAGAGGGTGTGCCTGCTGGGGACGCCCGGACGGAACACAGCAGGATGGAGGAGAACCCAGGGGTATGCTGAGGAGGTGGCCTGGAGTCGGGACGTAGCACGGGGCTCTGGGGCAGAAGCAGAGTCAGGAAGGGGAAATAAACTCTGCGACGACAATTATCCGCTGACGCCGCACCGGCGAAAACTCCTTCCCGTCCCCCTTCCTTGTCGCGTGGGTCCTTCCCCGCGCCCGAGCTCAGAGAGACGCGCTGCGTTCGCCCCGCGCGCCCTCGCGGAGGTTTCGGGCCACCTCCAGGGCGGCAGCCTCCTCCTGAGGGCCCCGGGAGCACCCCCGGCCCCGACGCGCGCCAGTCGGGCTCTGGTGGGCGCTCTCCGCCCCCTAGGTGGGACGCCCAGCATCCTGCACCGTCTAGTCCCGAGAAGGCAGCGCCTCCCCAGCCTCGCCTGGTCTCCCAAGACTGGAATAAGCGGTGTCCTAGCCCTCCTCCCCATTTCTACTGGATTCCCCTCGCTTCCCATCTTTCTAATCCACGTTCCCACTATCTTGTTCTCCAGGAACTCTCTCTTTCTCCAGCTCCCCCACCTTTCTTTCCTCGTCTCGCCGCCCGTTTTTTCTTTGCCTCCTTTCCCACCTTCATTCCGCCTTTCCCTAAATTACACACTTTGGGTTTCCCGTCTCTTGCTTGGCTCCCTTTTTCTGCCCCACCTCCCCGTGCCCCATCCAAAATTCTGTTCCTGCCTCTAGGATTCGGCGGCCCCAGCCTGGGCTTCTGCGGTCGAGGGCAGCCCCGGGCCTCTCCTCCGGGAGGAGGAGAATCGGATGTGACCTCCGAGCCGGGCAGAGAGCATCCCCAAGCGCGCACCTCTCTTCGCCAGCGCCCGGGCTGCGCCGGCCCACGAGACATCTGTCGCCCGCGCTCCCGGCTCACACCCCGCGCACCCCCGCATCTCCCCGGGCGCTGCCACCCCCCACGCTCCGGCTGCCGCCTCTCCCTGCGGGCGCCGCGCCAGCTTCCCAGGGTGTTGGCGCACCGCGGGGCTCAGCCGCGACCCGAGAGCTCGGTTTCTGTGGGCCATGGCATCCCGAGGCTGGCTTTCTCACCTTCGACCTTCACCTTCCGGCCCTAGACCCACCTTTGGTGGGCTCGGCCTGATTCTCTCCACTCGCACTCACTGCAGCTCTCCTCTCTATTCCAGAATCTGAAAAGACGCTTCTTACACGTTTGCTCCCCTAAAGCGCCTAGCACAGTGCCAGGCGCACAGCTGGTGCTCAGTAATTCCCCAATCCCAAGGGCCTAGCGCACAGTAGGTGCTCAGTACCTTTCTCCTACTGGTACCAGACACACTAGCTCCATACTCACTCCCCACCCCCGCGGCGCAGTGCCTAGCATACTGCAGGCTCTCAAACACCTCCTCCCTCAACAAGGCCTAGCACCCAGATAGAGCTCAGCTGATGCTCTTTCATTAAGGCTTCCCCTTGGAGTTTCCCTGAGAGCCTCCGATCCCAGCTCACTTGGGGGCATCTCCTTCATCTCAGTTCCTCCGTTTGGTGAAGAGGAGGCCAAGCTCCTCAAACGGGACACCTCGCTGGAGGGGAGAAGAAGTTGCCAGAGCGGAGGAAAACTGCAAAGTTTTAGGTAGGGAGAAAGACGGAGCCGGCCAGAAACCAGGAAGGGGAGGAAGTCGCGAGAAGTGCTCGGGGCGCCGGGAGACGGGCAACAGAAACTGGAGAAGTGACACTTAAGGAGAAGAGGGTTTGGAGCGGCGGTGATGGAAACGGTGGCGACTCTGGAGTGGCAGGCGTCTGAAAGAGGACTGAGGGCTCGTCTTGAAACCGCGATAGATTATAATTCTTTGGCTTGGACTTTAACTGTCCTCAGAGCAAGCCCAGTTTTTACTTGCACTGTGTGTTTGCTTGAGCCGCTGGTGGGGCTTACGGAGGGTAAAGTCCTCCCAAAGCCACCCCGATGGAGAGAGTGGCAAGATGCGCTTAAGGACTCGGAGAGAAGGGGCAGAAACGGTGGAGCCGGTACTTGGAAGGAGAGATGGGGACTGCCTAGGAGGGGGACCGAGATCCTTGCGGCGGAAGAAGGAGATGGGAAGAGAAGAACGCCAAACTTGAGGCTCTCCCGCTCCCAAGCCAGCCGCAAGTCTCCAGTCCCCAGACACCGCGCGCTGGCGCTCGCTCGCTAGCGTACCTGTTGCTCGCTCCGGCTGGGTCTCGGCTTCGGCCCCACCAAGAAGCCCCGCGTTCCTACAAGTTCCGCCTGCCGAGCAGCCAGGCCGCCAGCGCCGCCACCTGCGCGGCCGCGCACAGCCAGGGCCAGTAGGTGGGGAGCGCGCTGGGCGCCGGCGCCCTCCGGCTCCGCGCGCGGCGCCGCCACATGGTGCGCTGGTGCAGCTCGTCGCCGAGCGCCTTGAGCCGGGCGGCCGTGAGCTGCGCGGCGGACGAGCGCAGACCCAGGCGGCCCGCGCTGCAGGCGCACACCGCCGGCGGGCCGCGGCCGCGGTGCAGGGGGCACGGGCACATGACCGCTCGCCTCGCTCCCTCCCCGCGTCGGGCCGCCCCTCGCCTCCTCTGCCTCGGCCTCTGCGCCTGCCTCCGCCGCGCTCCAGTCGCCGGGGGCCTCCCCTGGACACCAAGTTTCTCCTTGTGTTGTGCGTTTGTTGTGCTGACGGCGCTATTATTAATTAAAGTGTCACATGGTGGAGGGGGCGGGGAGGGCGCGGGGAGGGGGGTTACATCATCCGGCCCCGGGGGGGGTGCAGGCAGAAGAAACCCAGAGGTAACTTTTAACCCTAGCGGCGCCGGCAGTGAGGGGGCGCGCGGGTTGGGAGAAGAGGAGCGCGGGGCGCTGGGACGCCTGAAGGCGACCGGCCGCTTGGGTCTCTGGCTTCAGGGGTCGCGGGAGACCCTCACGGAGGCGTGGAGCGCCGGGGGAGGTTTTCTCCGTCTCTTTTTCCTGAATTCAGCTCCAATTCCGATTTGGCGAGGGGGGCAGGCTTATTTGCCGTTTTGGATGAAGCCGATATCGAATTCGGCTGCATTATTCAAAAAATGTTCCGAAGCTATTGTTTGGTTTGGGGGAGGTGGGTCGATTCAAAATCTCATGAGAGGGCCGGATTCAACCCAACTTGCCTACTTTCAGGTCTGACTCCGCACCTGTAGGCTGCGGATATGAGCACACCCGACGCACAACCCCACCCCCATCTGAGATAGGCCTCCAGACCCTTAAACGCCCACAGCGGCGCTAGAAACCTTGATGGAGGCGGGGAGAGGATTAGGGGGTCGGCCCTTAGTCTCGGCTGTTCCCGGCACACCGCGCCTCCGCCCGAAAGACCCTCACAAGGGGTTTTCCAGAAGGAAACTTATTTTTGTCTGCTTCCTTTGTCAAGATTACTTTCCTACAGGGGTTAGTTTCTAGCAGTGATCCCGATTTAACGCGCAATGGCGACGCTAAGGGGTCGGCAGGGTCGGGGATGGGGGCCGCCGGCAGGGAATTTTAGCTCCTTTTTTTTTTTCCAATCCGAGAACTGCCCCTATGACCCTCCAGACTAGAAAATCTGGAACTGTCCATGCTGGTGAAGGTGCAGATGAGTGAAGGGACTCTCAGGATTCTTTGGAGGAGAATGAGACCTTCACCCATCTTGAATCCATGGGGATTCAGAAAACTGGGGGAGCCTGGAGGTGGCTCCAAGCCAGCCTTCTAGGTCCCGATGAGGCAGCTCGGATCCTCATCTTCCCACCGGCAGGGTGTTGCCAAGGCCTGAGGAGTCCTTCGATCACTTGGAAAAGATTCTTCAAGACTATGAACTTAGTTTGGGTCTGGATTTATCATGGAGAGATTTCCCCTTGACCTGCAGCACGGTCAGGGCTCAGACCCCAGCTGTGCTCTGTGATCTTGGTGGTTCTTTAGATCCACCCAACCCCAATTCTCCTATTTAATAATGGCCAGCACTTACTGAGTGCCTTCTGTGTAGGTTACTGGGCTAAGGCCCCTGTCTACACTGCCTAAAGTGAGTTTCCACGTTCTAGGGTGGTGAGAGTGTGCTGTTACTGTCCTGTTTTACAGATGAGGAAACTGAGGCACAGGGAGGTAAGGTCTCTTGCCGGGAGATCACAGAGTTAATGAGGAATAAACCTGGATCTAAATTAGGGCAGTCTGCCGCAGACTTTAAACTCTTAACCATGGTTTTATACTGCCCCCTGTAATCTGGGAATAATAATACCTCCCTCCTAGGATCGGGGCAGAGATTAAATGAGAGAAATGTATGCCAAGCACCTGGCATGCAGCAGGCCCTGGATAAACCTTGGTTCCCTTTGCTTCTGGCCAGAAACCACTACCCCATTCTCCTGGGACTCACCTCCTTAATCCCGCCTAGTCTTTGCAGAGGGGACCTGATCCATTGCCCAGGGTAGTGTTCCAAGAATGAAGATACAGTGTCTATTTAAAAAGCCCTTTGGATTTAAATTGAACAGTTCCCTCCCCCCCACCCCCGTTTTAATCTGCACGCTTTTAACGGCTCACTTCATGGACATTAATTTTAATGGGACGATTATTACCCTGTTTGGAAGCCTGCCCCTCAAAATGCTGGGCTCGTGAGGTGCCGCTGGGTCGGGTCCCGGCAGCTTGGATGTTTTCTGTAGCAGAGAGAGTGCAGCCTTGGCCGTGGGCACTGGGGACGTGTCCTTCAGCAGAGGGAGAAGAGGGGGTGATGGAAAAGTGGGGGAGAAGAGAAGACCTCCTTCTCTCCCCCCAATACTCTGCAGGTGACAGTCAGTCCCTAAATTGGCTCACCTTAGAGTGGTCCCACCAAGTTCCTCATTCACTAACTGGGGAACTTGGCCTTGAGATGAGGCTTTTTGGAGCCTCCATTTCCTCAACTGTAAATTGGGAATAACAGTACCTACTTCAATAGTACCTACCTCATAAATAAGATCATACCAGGAAGCCCTGAGCACGGTGCCCAGCACACCCGTGAGCATTTAATAAATGTTGGCTACTGTTACTATTTTATAGTAGATCATGTGCTCGCTAAGCAGTGCGTTTTGAAGAATGTTGGAAGGCCCGCACCCTCAAATATATATGGTTCCCCTATTGTGAACCAGCGATTCTCTCACTGATGTTGAGTATTGTCTAGAAAAAGCAAATTCTTTGGGAGAGTGACATGTAACACTCTCCTAACGCTTTAGTAAAAATGCATTTTTGATTTTCACGTTTAATAAACGCTTACACGGTGCTTACTCTGTGCCAGGCACTGTTCTAAGTTCCTTAGATGTATCAACTCATTTAACGACCCTATGTAATAGGACAGGTGTGATTATTAGTCCTTTATTTTGGATGAGCAAACTGAGGCAGAGCATTTAAATAATTTTTTTAACATCTTTATTGGAGTATAATTGCTTTACAATGGTGTGTTAGTTTCTGCTTTATAACAAAGTGAATCAGTTATACATATACCTATGTTCTCATATCCCTTCCCTCTTGCGTCTCCCTCCCTCCCACCCTCCCTATCCCAGCATTTAAATAATTTGACCAAAGGTCATACAGCTGTCGGGCCCCAGAGTTAATGCTCTTTGGCATTATGTCACCACTGGGGACTTAGGAAGAGGGAGGGAGGGCGGCTGTTATGGGCTGAACTGCGTCCCCCTAAAATTCCTGTGCAGAAGTCCTAAGCCCCAGGACCTCAGAACGTGACTGTATTTGGAGACAAGGCCTTTAAAGAGGTAATTAAGTTAAAATGAGGTCATTAGAGCTGGGCCCCAATCCAATATGACTGCTCTTCTTACAAGAAGAGGGAGAGACACCACGGGTACATGGCGATGTGCAAGCCAAGAAGAGAGGCCTCAGATAAAACCCACCCTGCTGACACCTTGATCTTGGACTTCTGGCCTTCAGAGCTGTGAGAAAATAACTTTTGATGTTTAGGCCCCCCAGTCTGTAGTGCTTTGATATGGCAGCCCTAATCCAGAGGGAGTGAGAGGGAAAAAATGCCCTAAAAGGGAAGCTAGAAGTAGATATTCACCAGACTATGGCCACTTTTTTTTTCTTTTCTTTTTCCTCGCCATCCCCCATTATTTTTTCTCTTTTAGGTTGCTTTATTTGCTTTTAGGCCTTACTGATTCTGAAACTGTGCACCTCAGATTGGGACCTGAACCCACGTGCCAGGACTCAAACCCGGCCAAAACCCATGGTTTTCCAACTGAGATCACACACCTGGTTTCAGGACTTAATGAAGCTCATGTTCTTGATGTCTCACCGCAGAAAGAATTCAGTAAGAAACAAAGTGATAGGTAAGAAGTGGATTTATTTAGAGAGAAACACACTCCCCAGACAGAGTGTGGGCCATCTCAGAAGGTGAGAAAGGCCTATGGCCACCTTTACTGCCGAGCACGTGCCTGGCTATTTTTCTAGAACTGTTCATCCATTTCCCTTCCTCCTCCTTCATGTCCTGTTGGAGATCTTTAAGGGAGGAGGAGTTTAAGGGGATTATTTTGAGAAATAGTTCATGAAATCCAGTTGATACATTTATTCAGAGAAAACTTTCCATACCAATTGCAAGGATGTGCAGCCTCTCTCTTATAAAGAAATAAGATAGATTTTTCTACTCCATGAAGACTTCCTATGGTACCCCAGTGCTTAAAACTGGGCTTAGCCCATGGCAAGTGTTCGGTAAATGTTTGTCAAAAGGAAGAAAGAAAGAAAGCAAGGAAGAAAGGAAGGGAAGAAGAAAGAAAGAGGGAGGGAAGAAAAGAAGGAAAGAATGAGTGAATGGTAAGCATCCTGATTTGTCTTTCCCACTTTCAGACATGCATGGTGACGTACATAGAATTGTTATTATCAATAACATAAAAAAAAATTTTGCCGCAAATCATTCCTTTACCTCTACAGAAATCAAAACTCAAGTGTTTCTAGCAGGAAGTGTATGTGTATTGGGGGGGTGGGTAGTATTTCTTTTCTTTAATTAAATCAATAATAACCTATCCTGGTGTTGGAGACCAACTGAGCTTTACCTTACGGTGTTTTAATTCATGTGGCTTCGTGAAGTGATAAATGAATGAACAGCTGTTGCCTCCTCCAAACAGCTGTGTTTCCTGAAGCCATGTATTAATGCCAGGGCCAGATTTGATGCCAGGTGTTAGCCTGGTGAACAACAGAGTTCTTGAATCTAAATCAGAGTTATAGCACAGTGGTTTGACACTCTGTGCCAGAGAAACCTGGGTTTGAACTCTAGCCCCATCATGCAATGTTGGGCCCTGCCTTGGGCATAATTTTCATCTCTCTGAGCCCCCAGTTTCCCATCTGTAAAATGGGAATAATAATCAAAACACCTACCTCATTGGGTTGTTGTGAGGATTAAAAGAAAGAATGTTATCAAGCGTTCAGCATAGTGCTTGGCACTCAATAAATATGTGTTATGGCCCTTGTTGATGTATCAGGATTATTAAGCATCCACTTAAGAAACAGAACAGGGACCATGACCCAAACCCACTGGGAAAACAAGAGGATTAATATTTCAGTGAGTCCAATATTCAATTACATCACAGTTATTCCTAGGAAACTCCCTTGCATTCAATAGAGCCAGAGCAGCGCGGTGCTCATCTCTCACATTTATCCTATTTAACCCTCTGATACCTGGAAAGATGAGGTAATTCCTCTAGGGCTCTCCTAATTATTCATTTGCTACTTCTCCCTTAAGGATATTTTTGTTGTAAGTAAAGAGAAAACAGCAGACGAATGTCCACAGCAGGAGAGAAAAGATTAACCAGCCCATAATTATAGTCTCATCAATACTTTAAGTGTAAAGGGTGAAGCTCACTTAAATAAAACCTAATTCCTTGATTACTGGAGTCACAGGAGATAAGGCTGATTAAACTTATACTCCCATGGGGCTTCCCTAGTGGTGCAGTAGTTAAGAATCTGCCTGCCAATGCAGGGGACGTGGGCTCGAGCCCTGGTCCAGGAAGATCCCACATGCGGCAGAGCAACTAAGTCCGTGTGCCACAACTGCTGAGCCTGCGCTCTAGAGCCCATGAGCCACAACTATTGAGCCCGCAGGCCACAGCTACTGAAGCCCACATGCCTAGAACCTGTGCTCCGCAACAAAGAGAAGCCACCGCAATGAGAAGCCCATGCACCGCAACAAAGAGTAGCCCCCGCTCGCCTCAACTAGAGAAAGCCCACACGCAGCAACGAAGACCCAATGCAGGCAAAAAACAAATAAAATATAAATTTAAACTTGTACTCGTGCTGTGAAAATTCAGACATATTGTCCTTTGCTCAGGCAATAATCACTTTATTGTAGGCAACTGAGTTTACTTTAAACAAGTGAATCACTAGACTTGAAATTATACTGATGAGAGGATAAATACTAGAGAACAATTTGGCAGACCTGGAAAAATTGGAAATTCACATGCCCTATGACCTGCTAACTACATTTCTAGCTATTTACTCCAGATCAGTGGTTCTCCACTAAGGACAGTTTTGCTCCCCAGGAGATATTTGGCAAAGTCTGGAGATGTTTTCTGGTTGTCAAAACTGAAGGGCGCCACTAGCATCTAATGGGTAGAAACTTGGGATGCTACTTAACAGCCTACAATGCACAGACAGCAAAGAATTATTTAGCCCAAAACGTCAATAGTGCCAAGTGTGGGAAACACTGTCCTAGATATAGCAGGTGGTATACATTTGGTAGAGGCTTAAATCATAAGAGTTTTTACTATTTACTTGACAATGAGTCCAGAGCAGAAATTGGCAAACTATGGTATGTGGGCCAATCGGTCTGCTGCCTGTTTTTGTAATAATTTTATTGGAATACAGTCATGCTCACTCATTTACATATTATTTCTGGCTGCATTTCTGCTGCAACAGCAGAGTTGAATAGTTGCAACAGAAATCATATGGCCTGCAAATGGTAAAATATTCTTATCTTGCCCTTTACAGAAAATGTATGTCAACCCCTGGTGTGGAGGAAGACAAGCTCAGGGTTGGGTTTGTGGTACAATTATTTCATTAAGAATCAGGCTATGTCTTTGCTTCTGCTCCACGGTCCTCAGTATTTTGGTTTTGGTCCTCAGGCTTATTGCCTCATGGCTGCAAGATGGCTGCCACAGCTCCAGATATCACATGTGTACTGGGTTGAATAGTGTCCTCCAAAGTTTGTCTCCATCTGGAAGCTGTGAATGTGACCTTATTTGAAGATAGAGTCTTTGCACATGTAAACAAGTTAAGACAAGGTCATACAGGGTTAGGGTGTGTCCAAATCCAATGACTGATGTCCTCGTAAGAGGAGGAAAATTTGGACATAGACATAAACAGAGGGAAAATGACTAAGGTACAGAGCTGTCTGTCATGGGGACCACATCATAGTTCAACTTCTCCCTGTGCCCAGTCCTGCTTCTTTCTCCTCCCTTCCCTAGGTGGCAATCCCAAGGGTGTCCCTAACAAACCCCTGTATGCTAATCTCCATCTCAGATTGGCTTCCTGGGAAACCCTACAATAACCATGTTAAATCTTCCACCTTTGTTGAAATGAAAGTCCTGACACATAGTAAAGACAGCTATACTATGGATGGATGGCTGAATGGGTAAACAAAATGTGGTCTATCCATACAAAGAAATATTATTCAGCCTTGAAGAGGAAGGAAATTCTGATACATGCTGCAAAGTGAATGAGTCTTGAAAACATGCTAAGTGAAATAAGCCAGACCCAAAAGGACAAGTACTGTATGATTCCACTTATATGAGGTTTCTAGAGTAGTCAAACCCACAGAGGCAGACAGTAGAATGGTGGTTGCCAGGGGCTGGGGGGAGGGGAGATGGGTATTTAGTGTTTCATGGATACAGAGTTTCATTTGGGGATGATGAAAAAGTTCTGAAGATGCATGGTGGTCATGGTTACAACGGTGTGAATGTACTTAATGCCACTAAATTGTACACTTAAAAATGGTTAAGATGGGGCTTCCCTGGTGGCGCAGTGGTTGGGAGTCTGCCTCCCGATGCAGAGGACGCGGGTTCGTGCCCCGGTCTGGGAGGATCCCACATGCCGCGGAGCGGCTGGGCTCGTGAGCTGTGGCCGCTGAGCCTGCGCGTCTGGAGCCTGTGCTCTGCAACGGGAGAGGCCACAGCAGTGAGAGGCCCGCGTACTACAAAAAAACAAAAAAACAAAAAAAAAAAGTTAAGATGGGGGAATTCCCTGGCGGTCCAGTGGTTAGGACTCGGCACTCTCACTGCTGGGGCCTGAGGTCCCCAGTCAGGGAATTAAGATCCTGCAAGCCATGTGGCTCAGCCAAAAAAAAATGATTAAGATGGTAAATTTTATGTTATTTTTATATATATATATATTTTTTTTTTTTTTTTGCCTGTTTTGGGTCTTCGTTGCTGCGCGCAGGCTTTATCTACTTGCTGCGAGCTGGGGCTACTCTTCGTTGCAGTGCGTGGGCTTCTCATTGCGGTGGCTTCTCTTGTTGTGGAGCATGGGCTCTAGGCGCACGGACTTCAGTAGTTGCAGCATGCAGGCTCAGTAGTTGTGGCGCCCAGGCTTAGATGTTCCTCGGCATGTGGGATCTTCCCGGACCAGGGATCGAACCTGTGTCCCCTACAATGGCAGGCGGATTCTTAAGCACTGCGCTACCAGGGAAGTCCCAATGTTATATATATTTTAGCACAGTAAAAAAAAAATCAAATCAACAGCAACAGAACACCCTCATACAATCATGATTCCAAATCTAAAAACCTTTTATCGTTCTTAATCTTTTCCTTTGCTTATCCCCACGGCTTTTAGATCCATAGAATCTCAGATTTGGAAAGTCCCCAGAAAATCATCTCAAAGTGTGTGTCCCTGGACCAGCAGCAGTAGGATCATCTGAAAATGTATTGGCAGTGCAAATTCTCCAGCTTTAACCAGACCAGTCAGTCAGGCACTGTGGCGTAGGGTCCCACCCCCTGTGTTTCTGATGCTCGTTAAAGTGTGAAAACTGATGGCCTAGGTTACTTTTTATATTTCGCTGATGAGGAAAGTGGGAATGACAGCGGTCAGGTGACTTGCCCAAGATCACAGAGCTAGCTCCTGGATGTGTTAGAACAGCAGCCAACGTCTCTGGGCTTCTTCTTTCCTCAACACTCTGCCTACCAGTTGTCCCCAGATTCCGTACTAGATGGAGTCAGGGATTGTAGTACATGTGTTAAGTTAATTCTCTTTCCTTTATGCCACCTGATGTTCCAGGAATGCTTATCCCCAACTGCAGTAGAAGAAAGTGAGCCCAACAGAGAAAAAGAGGGAGAGAGAAAGAGGAAGAAAGAGAGAGAGAAGGAGGAAGGTGGGGGAGGATGGCGGGGGAGTAAGAGAGATCTGAAGCCTGAGTTTACTTTACCCTTGAACTTCCCAGAGCAAAAATAGATTCTCTTTTTAGCTAAAGTCATTTTAAGTTGGGTTTCTGTTTCTGTCAACCTAAGAATCTTCCAGTATGATGAAAAGGAGTGGTAAGAGGGGATATCTTTGCCTTGTTCCTAATCTTAGTTGGAAAGCTTCTAGGTTCTCACCATTAAGTATGAAGTTAGCTATAGGTTTTTTGGGTAGATATTCTTTATCAACTTGAGGAAGTTCCCCTCTTTTCTTATTTTACTGAGAGGTTTTGTCATGAATGGGTGCTGGATTTTGTCAAATGCTTTTTCTGCATCTATTGACATAATCATTAGATTTTTCTTTTTGAGCCTGCTGATGTGATGAATTGCCTTAATTGATTTTTGAGTATTGAACCAGCCTTGCATAGCTGGGATAAATCCTACTTGGTCATTCTTTTGGGTTCCTGGATCCAGTTCTAACATTGGTGGGGAGGGTTCCCCCCACCAACAAGCAATTATCCAGACACCAGCAGCGTGTCCTGCGATTCAAGTCAACTCTCATGCTCTCTACCTGGAGAGAGCATCAGAGTCTACAGGTTAAGGGTTCAGTCCTACAAAACTGCCCCCCACCTTAGTTTAGATGCCAGTCGAAAGCCTGGGTTGTTACCTGTACTTCTGACTCACTGGGCTTTAAATCAGAGGTTCCCACGACCTCCTCCTCAGGTTTGATTAATTTGCTAGAGTGGCTCACAGAACTCAGAAACATGTTACTGGTTTATTACGAAAGGATGTATAACTCAGGACCAGCCAGGTGGAAGAGATGCATAGGGCAAGGTATGAGGGGAGAGAGTGTGCCCTCTCCAGGCTCATCACTCTCCCCACATCTCCACATGTTCACCAATCCAGAAGCTCTCCAAACCCCATCCTTTTGGATTTTTATGGAGGCTTGATTGCATAGTCATGATTGGTGAAATCATTGGCCATTGGTGATCGAATCAAATCTCCAGACCATCTCCCTAACCTAGAGGTCGGGGGGTAGGAGTGAAAGTTCCAACCCTGTAATCACATGGTTGGTTCTATGGGCAACCAGCCCATCCTTAGGTGCCTTCCAAAAGTCACCTCATTAGCATAACAAAAGGTAACTTGGCCATTCTCAAAACTTAGGAAATTCCAAAGGTTTCAGGAGCTGTGAGCCAGGAACCAAAGAGGAAAACCAAATACGTGTGACAAATATATTTGGTCATCCGAATGACCAATTATATTGATATGTCTTTCTTAAAAGTCACAATATCACAGTCATGGTATGTAATTCTTTTTATTCATTGGTGGATTTGATTTGCTAATATTTTGCTGAGACTATTTGCATCTATGTTCATCTACATGAGAGATATTAGTCTGTAGTTTTCTGATAATGTCTTTGTTAGGGTACTAGGGTAATGCAGGCCTCATAGAATGAGTTAGGAAGTATTCCCTCTGCTTCTATCCTCTGAAATAGATTGTGGAGAATTTGTATAATTTATTCCTTAAATGCTTGATAGAAGTCACTAGTGAACCCATCTGGGCCTGGTGCTTTCTGTTTAGAAGGTTATTAACTACTGATTCAATTTCTTCAGTAGATGTAAGCCTATTCAGATCATCTATTTCTTCTTGTGTGGGTTCTCATCCAAGTTATCAAATTTGTGGGCATAGAGTTGTTTATAATATTCTTTTATTATCCTTTTAATGTCCATGGGATCTGTAGTGCTATCCCCTCTTTCATTTCTGATATTAGTAATTTACATCCGTTTTCCTTTTTTCCCTTCTCCCATGTGGAGGCTGGAGCTGCTGGATTTGGACATTTCCCTTCCTCCAAGTCAGTTAGCTTCTGATAATACCCTAGCAGGTTACCCTGTGGTTAACTAGTTTCTCCTAAGGGCAGGCCTGGTTAAGAAGAACAGACTACTCTGGTGTATTTCAAAATGGTTCATTTCCTGTCTCCCTGCTGGGACTATGAGGGGACTTTTCTCTGATATTTACTGTGAGACCTTGGTGGAGCTTCTGGAGGAAAACCTCAGAAAAGTGTGGAGCCCCACTGTGACTGGATCCCCTGGAGCTTTTAACTCTCAGACTTGTGCACACTGAACCTTGGGCAATTCATCAACTACAGCTCCGATTTTCCTTCCCCAGCACTGTTCTGCTTGTGAGCCTCTGCTTCAGTAAGATGGACTCCCTGTATTCACCTGTTTCACCAATCTTGGGGGCAGTGGTTTGCTCTATCTTCACCTGTCTTATGGATCCGAGAAGAGTTGATGATTTTTCAGTCTGTTCAGCTTTTCACTTGTTGTTAGGACAGAGTGGAGACTTCAAAGCTTTTTACATGCAGAATCAGAAGTCAACCTAAGAATCTTAACTAATACAGAATCTAACCCAGCCTGGAGAAGGAAAAAGGAAAGGAAGGCTTCTTGGAGGAGGTGACCTCTAAAGTGAAACCTGGTAGGAGTTAGGCAGATGCAGGTGAGAGGGGATAGGAGCATGATGGGGCGGAAAGCTCTAAGAGATTGAGATGATTAGAGCTTAGAGACTGAGGGACAGTGTTGAGAAATCAGACTACAGAGGTGAGCTAGAGACAGACTTCAGAAAGTCTTACGTGGCATTGACCTTGGAGAAATATTGTGAAAATGGACATTAAGATTCACAGCACTGACATGTCACCAAGGAACTCAGGCACATTTTAGACATTCTCGACTTCATTCTCACGACAGCTCCTGTGATGTCCATCTGCAAAGTGCTTTGAGGAAATTCTGAGTGGCTTAGGGCATTTTTCTGCTATTAAGTGCCCATATAAATTGCAACTTATTGGCTCAATTGTTTGATTTCCTATTTTTCTTTCCATTTGTGTGTCACATGTAATTAGAGTTCCAAAGTGCTCAGTGCACCAAAGTGCTCAGAGTGATTTTTCTATAAAACAGAGAGGAGAGGAGATGCATGTCTTCAGCAGATTGCAAAGTGGAATAGACCAAGCAACCCTTTCTATCTCCTATATGAGCACTCATGTTGAGATTTATGACTTTCAATGACATCCCTCACTTCTTTCTTAAAGGAGTGAATTCATCTTTCTCTTACGTTTTGTGTGTGTGTGTGTGTAGTTGTGCATATCTTTATTACTTGCAGCCTCATCAGTGACACAAATATTTATTGAGCATCTACTATGTGTGGTCACAAACCTCAGAAACACCTTCTTCCTTCTCTTAGCTTCATCACCCATGGATTCATTCATTTCGTCGTTCATTCATTCATCCAACCAACCAACCAACCAACTAACAATTGTCTAGCACATCCTAGGAACCAAGCTGAGAACGCAAGGGTGAACAAGACAGAGATGGTCCCACCCTCAGGGAGGCTACATTCTAATGGGGGAGACACACAAACAAGTAAATAATAATGAAAACAAGTTAACTGTTAAGGTAAGGGTCAGTTTCAGTGATGGAGAAAATTGTGTGTGGGTGCATTACTTAGATGAGGCACTTTGGGATGGCTTGTCTGAGGAGGTCCCACGTAAGCCGAGAACTAAAGGGTGGATGGGGTCAGCTGCACTGAGGAATGACGTGGGAAGAGTATTTTAGCACAACAGAAGTGTGTGCAAAGGCCCCCAAAGGTAGAAATTGGCTTGCTTCTTCAGACCACAGATAGGTTTGAATGGGAAGGTGTAAAATATACATTGGACCCTCACACACTGCTGGTGAGGATGTAAAATGACACAGCCAATTTGAAAAAATCGTGTGGCAGTTCCTCAAATGATTCAGCATGATTAAAAATGATGTAATCCAGCAATTCCACTCTTCAGTATGTACACCAGAGAAATAAAAGCACAACTACATAAAAACCTGTACATGAATGTCCATAACAGTGTTATTCATAAGAGCCAAAAGGTGGAAACAACCCAAATGCCCATCAGTGGATGAATGGATAATCAAAATGTGTTCCATTCATACAATGGAATGTTATTCAGCCATAAAAACGAATGAGTACTGACACATGCTACAACATGAATGAACCTTTAAAACACTATGCTAAGTGAAAGAAGCCGGTCACATATGAGCATATATCATATTCCATTTCTATGAACTGTGCAGAATAGAGAAATCTATACAGAAAACAGAATTGTGGTTGCCCAGGAGAGGATTAGGGGTGATGGTTAAAGGGAGTGGGGTATTTTTTTTTGGGTGGTGATGTTCTAAAATGTGGTGATGGTTACGTGTATCTGTGAATATTCTAAAAGCCACAAATTGTGCACTTACTTTATTTTATTATTATTTTTTGGCCACGCCGCTCAGCTTGTGGGATCTTAGTTCCCTGATCATGGACTGAACCTGGGCCCCATCAGTGAAAGCACCGAGTCCTAACCATTGGACCACCAGGGAATTCCCGAATTGTGCATTTTAAATGCGTGAATTGTACAGTATGTGAATTTTATCTCAATAAAGCTGTTTTTAAAAATGGATTTGTTATTTCAAGAACAGGTGAGGCACCTTGAGGTGTTTTCAACAGGGGAGTGTGCTGATCTGATTCACTTTTTCTTTTTATTTTTTTTGGCCTCACTGCAGGGCATGGGGGATCTTAGTTCTCCAACCAGGTATCAAACCCACGCCCCCTGCATTGGAAGTATGGAGTCTTAAGCACTGGACCGCCAGGGAAGTCCATGATTCACTTTTTCAAAAGCTCTCTGTCGGTTTTTATTCATTGCCAGGAGCCAGAGTGGAGGTAGGGAGACCAGGGAGGAGATACTCCAGGTGGGATGATGATGCCTTGGACCTTGGGCTGTCAGATTTAACAAATAAAAACAAAGGGCACCTAGTTAAATTGGAATTTCAGATAAGCAAATAATTTTTTTTTTAAATATAAGTATGTCCCACAGATTGCATAGGACATATTTATACTAAAAATTTATTCTTTGCTTATCTGAAATTCAAATTTTGCTTAGGCATACTTACACTAAAAAAAAAATAAACCATTGTCTATCTGAAATTCCAATTTAACTGGGCATCAGTATTTTATCTGGCAACCCTACTTGGACCAGGATGGTGGCAGGGGAGGTGGAGAGAAGCACACAGATTCAAGATATATTGTGAAGGTAGAATTGTCAGGACTTGCTGATGTGAGAGGAAGGGGAGAGGGACAACCAGCTTCTTGGCTGCAGCGTCAGGGCAGTGGCGTCATTTGCTGAGATAGGAAACACTTGGTCGGGGTTGCAGAGAAACAAGTTGGGAGGGAGGATTTGGAATTGAAGAAACGATGTCAGCGTTCCTGTCTTAACGGAGTCAGGGTCAAAGTCATGCTAACAAGGATCTGTTCCTGTGAACCCAGACGGGGACGGCTCCAGGAAAAACCCAAGCTTGCCTTGGTGTGTTGCTTCTTGAGTAGGCAGGCAAGGAAATCAGCTCTTGGAGTCTCAGAGTCTAAGCAGGAGTGAGAGCCCCCAAACCATGGCCACCTCCATTAACAGAGCGTCTCTGATGAGCCTCAGGTGGAGCTGAATTTTCAAGACAAATAAAAGGGACCCAGGGATAGAACCCTGGGGAGAGTAACACCTACGGAGGGGGTGGTTTCGGAACCGGGCTGGGGAGATGAAAGGGGTGAGGGCTTCAATAAAAACAAGAGGAGACTGAGGAGAGAGAAACAGATATGGGGACTGGTGTCCATATGGGACAACCTCCTTTTAAGTGATTAAGTCTGTAACTGGCAGCTGACACTGAATTCCGTCTGTGCAACATTTTTAAAAATGGAATTATTGATGGGAGAATTCTCAAGAACAAGCAAATTGTTTCTTGCTATAGATAGTTTTTCTTTAAGACCAGAGTTGTTCCCCAAGGAATTTTATATTTTGCTATTTATGAAGGCATAAAACAGCAAGAAAGGGCAATAATGCCTATAGCAACGAATACATCAGGGTCATGTTGATATGCGAAATGGCTGCTTGTAAAATTCTGATGTTTTTGTTAATGTTTCTAAACACTATACTTTGAAGTCACAATTATTTCTTTCTATTAGTTTCATGTTAGTCTCCTGGTGTCCTTCACTCATTAGTGGCCCCAAATGAGGTGTCGTTCCTCAATCCTGCTCACAAGAGCTAAAGAGGTATCTTAATGGTAAGTGGAAGGGAGCTTTGTCCTAATTGATGGGTTGCTCAAGAATGAACAACCGTTGGGGTTTGGAGGCTACTGAATGCAATTTACACTTTTAATAAAAATCTTTATTCTTTAAAAATCAAAATTTGTTGCTAGTCATTAAAAATCAAGATACTGGGATTTGGAAGATTCCGATTAAGATCCAACGGCGGCTGGAGCAGAGTTTCGGTTTCCCCTCTAGATGGGCGTCCACACTCCATTTGCCGCTGTCCACACCTGCTCTACTTGCCTCATTTTGATTTCGTGGAGTCACCTGAAGGCATTTGACTCTGTGGTCACTGAAGGCCTTCTGTGGTAGGCCCAACAATGGCCCCCAAAGATAGCCAGGTTCTAATCTCTGGCACCTTGGAATGCCACCTTAGATGGCAAAAAGGGTTTTGCTGATGTGACTAAATTAAGGGTCTTGAGGGACTTCCCTGGCAGGCCAGTGGTTAAGACTCTTCGCTTCCACTGCAGGGGGCACAGGTTCCATCCCTGGTTGGGGAATTAAGATCCTGCATGCTGCGCAGTGGCCAAAAAAAAAAAAAAAAAAAAAGTAAATTAAGGATCTTGAGATGGGGAGGAGCCTGGATTCCCCAGGTGGGCCTTATGTAATCACAGGAATCCTTACAAGAGGGAGGCAGAGGGAGATCTGAACACAGAGACGGAAGGCAGTGTGACGGCGGAAGGAAGACGCTACCCTGCCGGCTTTGAAGATGGAGCCACGAGCCAAGGAACGCAAGGAGTGCACGTTCTAGAAGCTGGAAAAGGTAAGAAAACAGATTCTCCTCTCAAGGGGCTGAGGAAGCAGGGCCCTGCCAGCACCTTGATTTCAGCCCCGTGCAATGGATCTTAGACGTCTGGCTTCTAGAACTGTAAAAGAATAATTGCGTGTTGTTTTTAAGTCACTTAGTTTGTTTGTGTGTTATGAATTTTTTACAGCAGCCATGGAAACTGATAAACCCTCTTACCTTGTACATGAGAACATCTTTGCTCCTGTCTCCCACTGGAACTACTTTTTTGAGACCTCCCTGACTCTGCAGTGAAGAAGTTCTTGAACCCTTGTAGTCCAGCATATGAGTGGTCTGAGGAGGAGGTGTGAGGCAGGAGGTACTTGGGGAAGGGTGACGGCCATTTTTCAGCCATCTTTCTGGGGCTCTGGCAGAGCTGGGGTTTGGAGGGGAGCGTACAACATCTCGACCATGGGCAGAGGAGGTGTGCAGGCATGGGAAGCACTAAGACTGACTTCCCAGAACCTCCTTCCTATGACAGCCTTGCAGATGTTTTAGCCTGGTCCAGTATCCTTTCCCCCTTCTGCTGTTTTGGGGAACTCTGCTGCCTCACTTCATACGGTCCTGGAAATCCACCCCACTGTAGTCTCCGCTCCTTAGTCAGGGCCTGGAATGTGACCCAAACTAGGCCATTCCAGTGATCCTCTGGGATGGTGGTTCTCAAACTGGATTGTGTATCAGAGTCACCTGGAGGGACTGTTAACGCACGGGTTGCTAGGGTTGCATCCGAGTATCTTATTCAGTAGTCTGGCCTGAGGGTTTGCATTCCTAAGGAGTCCCCAGGTGATGCTGGTCCAAGGGCCACACTCTGAGAGCTCCTGCTCTGGGGTTTTGAATCCCAGAATGTGAGACAGGTGGTGAGTGTAACCAAAATGGATGGTTCAGGATTTCCTATAATGACATCTCTGAATCTGATCTGGTTCTGGGCATTCCAAGGGCCTAGGCATTCCTCTTTTCCTTTATTTCTCTGAGTTCGATTACTTTACGCTTGAGGTATCGAGATTTGATATCTGTTGCTTGCAACCAAAGATCTCTAATGGATTGGACTTGCAAGGAACACTCTTGATAGGGGAAAAGGTGGGGCTCATGGAACACTAGACGTACAGAGGATAGGTTAGACATAATCTAACTGCCAAGACCATATTAATGTGGATCATAACGATTATTCACAGAGCGCCTGCTATGTGCCTTATGGATGCTAGCATATGGCACATCTTATGGCATCTTACCAGCCTTACTCTGAAGGGAAGATATCTTTACCTTTATTGTTTTTTTAATACATTTATTTATTTTACTTATTTACTTTTGGCTGCGTTGGGTCTTCGTTGCTGCGTGTGGTCTTTCTCCAGTTGCGGTGAGCAGGGGCTACTCTTCGTCGCGGTGCGCGCCGGCTTCTCATTGCGGTGGCTTCTCTTGTTGCAGAGCGCGGGCTCTAGGCGCGCGGGCTTCAGTAGTTGTGGCATGCGTGCTCAGTAGTTGTGGGTCGCGGGCTCTAGAGCGCAGGCTCAGTAGTTGTGGCGCATGGGCTTAGTGGCTCCGCAGCATGTGGGATCTCCCCGGACCAGGGCTCGAACCCATGTCCCCTGCATTGGCAGGAGGATTCTTAACCACTGCACCACCAGGGAAGCCCTTTACCTTTATTTTTCATTTGAGGATATGGAGGCCCAGGAATTTGCCATTTTATTGGCAAGATATAAAATCAACATGATATTCTTAGTGAATGGTAGGTAATACTGAGAAAAGGACAGTGTTTCCCTTCCTCTTAGCATTTTTCTCCCCTCTTTCTTCATTTTCCCTGGGTGACTAATTGCCCCATTAGCCTGCCTCCTCTGCCCCTTAAAATTCTTTTAAAGGGGCAAGAGGAAACTGACTTTTTGACCATCAAAATTAGGCATTTAAAACTTTTTCTAGTTTGCTTTTCAAGTATTAGATGCTCCATAAGTCCTAGAGATATAAAAAGAGCCTTATTTGCCTTCTGACCCACAAGCAGATAAATAAAAACAAGTTTGATCTTTGGAATTCATATGGAAAGCATCTAGAATGAAGTGGGATGTTAGCTGAGTGTTTTGGGGGAAAATAGTGCATTTTATCTTTATAACTAAAAATACTTATTGGGCACTTCTAATGCCCTACACTACATCCTCTTGATTTGCCATTTACTTTAGCCCTGGCTGTAGCAACTGACTTGTGCCTGACAGTCCCTCCTGTTAGCTGTGTAGAGTATCTCTTGCTTTTTGCCCCAGCGTCTCTTCACTGCCTTGGTGTGGGACATCCATGGGAATCTGTTTACTTATATTCAACCTGGAAGTGAAAGATTATGTAAAACCCATGGTTTAACCTTTCTCTAACAGAGGATGAGCCAGTGGATAAATGTTCCCTTCCAGCTCTTACTTCTTGGGAGGACAATCTTCAAGGCTCCTTGGAAGGTCCCAGTGAGATTGAGTGTAAGTTGCCCAGAACAGGACCAACTCAAGAATGCTCTTTGGATTAGCTGTCCCTCCTTCCCTGTTTCAGTCTTCTCAGTCCCCCACGCTTCTTCTCTGGAATCACTCCTACAAATAACTAGCTGGCTGCAAGCCTAGGTCTCGGGCTCTGCTTTCTGGAGGAACTCAGGCTGGGACAACATTTATTGTAGCAAATTATAATAGACAGATAAAGAAAAAGAACACTAAAACACCCATAATTCTGTTCTCTCTAGAGATCTCTTTCGGTAAGATTTGGGTGTATATTCTTCTTAATGCATACACTCTCTTTAAGAGACACCACTGGGATCATGTCATACCTACAGTTATGTATCCTGACTTTGCTATATTGTGAATAACTTTCACATAGTTAAGTTTTCTTCTCCAGTGTAACTTAATAGTTGCACAGTTCTACAATAGCTGCACAGTTTTTCATTTACTCATTGATTATTTGTAGTACTATGTGCCAGACACTGTTTTGAGCGCTGAAGACATAGCAAAGAACAAATAGATCAGGTCTCTGCTCTCATGAAGCTGACAAGCCAGTTAGGATCTTTCTCACATTCTAATGGAGCATAACTTAATTAACCAACGCCCTATTGTCAACTACTTAGATTGCTTCTGATATTTAGCACTATAAACAACGCTTCAGTGAACCTCCTTGAAGGTATTCTTTGAACTCCTCAATTTTCTTCTCTTGGATAAATTCCTAGAAGTGGAATTGCTGGAAGAAAGAGGATGTGAGTAAATGAAGGTGCTGGGATTCCCACCTAGACCCAACTCTGGCACCCAGGCTGTCAACAACCATGCTGGTGATATCACTGAATTTGAAAATACACACACACACACACAGACACACACACACACACACACACACACACACTAACCAGAGGTGCCGCCAAGTGCTTCTTAGCTGGTTTAGATGTGTGGGCTCTATGATTCTGATAATTAATAGGTCAGGTATGGAGTAAGAAAGAGGATTAGAATCCTGGGTCTGCAAATTACCAGCTGCGTGATCTGTGGCTATTTATCTGTAAAGTGGAGACAGGAGTTCTCACCTTAAGGGTTGTTATTAAGTAAATATTTATTGAGCTCCTATTAATCACTGGCCTCCAAGCTAAGAACTGACAGTCCAGTAGGGAAGGGAGATGTTAGTAAGACATCACACAGATATAAAATTACAAATCGTGTTCTGTGCTATAAGTATGGGATGCTGTTAAGAATGAATAGCAGGGAGACCTGATCTGCGGGGGTGGGGTTTGGGAGGAGAACTGAGATATGAAAGATGTGTAAGAGTTAACCAGGTCAAGGTGGGGATAAAAGTCCCTGAGGAGCGAACAACAGATACAAAGCCCTTAGAAGTTGATATGCTATTGTATGCCTCTTTCTTTCCAATCTCATAACCCTCTCACTTGCAGTTCCTTCTGGAAAGATCTCTTCTGAGATCTGATCTTCCCATGGCTGGTTTCTCTCCTCATTTAGCTTTTGGTTCACATGACATATCAGACAGTCCATTCTCTGACCATCCTTCTAAAAGTAATTCTCCCATCCCCGTCCCTCGCCTTGTTTTATTACCTTACCTTGTTTTAGCTTCTTCATAACGCCTCCCACGGATTCAAACGTTCATATTCGTTTGTTTGAACGCCTCCTCCTTCCCACCCCCTCACTTGAACGCAAACCCCAAGAGGGAAGAGATTATTTTTGTTGCTGCAGATTCAAATACTGAATTCTCAGCATCTGACATAGTAGTTGCTCAATGCATGTTTGAATGAAAAAACAGGGCTTGGCGCACAGTCTGCGCTTGGCAAAAGCCACAAGCGGAAAGTTGAGAAGCTGGGGGCGGGGGCAGGGCACAGACCTCAGCCTGGGTTGCCGCAAGCCACAGCGCCAGGGACAGCCGGAGGGGAGCATTCGGGGCGGGGCGGGGCCGGGCAGGCCACCCGGAACCCGAGCGCGGCAGCGGCGGCGGTTTCCGGTGGCGGCGGACACTTCCCGCGGAGGGACCGTCCCGTGGCACCTGGTGGGCCGAGGGGGACGCGGCGGGCCGGGAGCGGCGGCGATGGCCGACCACAGTCTTGACGAGTTCCGCCGGCACTGGCAGGAGGAGCTGGCGCAGGCCCAGGCTCTGAGGAAGCGGCGGCGGCCCGAGGCTGCCGAGCGACGGCCGTGGCGGCCCGAGGTGGTCCCTGGGCGCGGCGAGCAGCAGGCCTCGGGGTACCTGGCGCTGGCCCAGGGCCTTTTGGAGGGCGCGGGGCGGCCCCCGGCGGCGCGGGCGACCCGGGCCGAGAGGCAGGAGGCGGCGAGCCGTTCCCGCTCCCCTCCGGCCCGCGAGGCTGCCGGCGGCGGGGAGCAGCTGGTGGATCAGCTCATCCGGGACCTGGTGAGTGGCCGTCGCCTCCCGCCGAGGCACGGGCTGGCCGTCGCCCCGGTACAAATGGCCTAATGAGTTGGAAAGTAACTGTGTGCCACCAGTGTGGGGGTGGGGAAATGAGTAGAGGTACACACCCCTGTGTTGTGCGTGCATTGAGTATCTCTGGGAGGTGTGGTTCCCAGCTGGGGGCGATTTTGTCCCCCGTTTTGGCAGTGTCTGCAGACATTTTTAGATGCCACAATTGGGGCGGGGGTGTGTTCGCTGCAGGCATCTAGTGGGTAGAGGCCAGAAATGCTCATGAACATTCTACAATGCACAGGACAGCACCCACAAAAAATATCTGGTCTAAAATGTCAGCAAGTATGAGACCGAGAAATCCTGATCTAGAAGGGTTCCTAAACTTTTAACAAGGTTGCCTTTGTGGAGGAGAACTCACGACGTGGATAGGAAGGAATTTTAACTTTTCTGTATATAGTGTTTGTACAGTTCAAGTTTTTCTAACTGTTCATGTATTACTTCAGTTAAAGTAGAAAAAAAAACTTTTGATAAGAACCTCCATGCTAATCATAGTGCACATTTTGTGGGGCATGAATCCCTTCCAGAATCTGGAGTAAGCTAGGAACCCTCTCTCTTAAAAAAAAAAAAAAAAAAAAAAAAAAAAAAAAAAACGCCCCTTTCCCAAAGTTGTCACAATCAAGATCACCTGAAACACATTCATGTTTAAGAGTTGGAAAAAGGCAGCAGGTTCTAGTGACTTAAATTGGGCTCAAAGGTAGCGTCTATAGCTTCTCAATAGGGAGTAATTCTGTAATTGCTAAGCTGTTTCCAGAAGAAATGGCTTATTCAACATAATATGTAGTTATATTCAAATAATATTAGTAGCTATAAGATTTCACAGAGTTTCTGGTTCTGTGCTCTGCCTGTCTCTAAGGTTAGATATCAACTTTGTGTGTGTGTGTGTTATAAGCATTCTCATTTAATGTGTTAATTCTTATATATGAAAATTCATATTGGCGTCATGCGTGCTTGTGTAAGAAGCGGGTCGTCACTGAAGAAGTCTGACATGTAAAAATTAAATTTGTCAATGCCTTGGGAAGGTGACTTAGCACCTGATAAGTCGTTCAGGCTAGTCCAGATCTACACACAAGTTATCCCCATAAAAGTAAACTTGTAGGCTGAGGCAAGACCAGCTTTGGGGGTAAAGAGCAACAGGAATGTGGATTATTAGGACAAAGGCACATTTGGGGCCTCGCAAATCCTCCCCACTGAATGTGGCATTGTATTCAGGAGTCACAACAATCCTGGGAGGTAGGTATTGTCAGTCTCATTTTACAAATGAGGAAATGCAGGTTTTGTGTAATTTGCCCAGGGTTACCCAGCTGCAAGTTCTTGGGATTGAATTTGGATTCAGATCTGTTGGACTTTAAATTTCACCAGGTAGGAGTTCCCTAAACTTGACTTGCTGTAACAGTCACATTAAGCCTTATTAAAATATAGGTTCTGGCCCTTCCCAGCCCTGCTGCATCAGTTTCCAGAGGAGGGGCCCAGAAACCTGGTGATTGGGATGATCAGGTGTGTTTGAGATATTGTTCTCAGCTGTACAGCTTATTTTGGTTTGAGGTCTGGATTCCCTAGTCTTTCTAGTCCTAACATTCCTGAGGCACAGGCATTGATATCAAGAATAGTGGAGCCCTAACTGAAGTATCCTAAAAATGGAAGCGGCCTGCCTGCTGGAGGATCCAAGGGACTTCAGAATGTTTCATTTATAGTTAGAAAAAGCCTGCCCTGGAGTATATGCCCTTGATCCCTTCTGCTCCCTTTGGAATCACCACATTAGGCTCTGCTAGGCTCTAGGCTACTGTGAGGAGCATCCACACTTTGGGGCACCGCTAGTGGTTTTGTTTTTTTGTTTGTTTTTTGTACTTAGCAATCATCAGTAACACTGCTATAAATGAAAAATAAAGTAATCATAATTCATTGCGTGCTTACTTGTTTGTCTCCTGGGTATTGTCTTGTCAGGGTTTAGAGACGTTGTCTTCTTCAGTTCTCCCAATGGCCCTCACCAGTGGACAACATTAGCCCCATATGACAGATGAGGTTTAGGAAAGTAATTGTTTTAAGGGACCCACCCAGTATCTTCAGTCTGAGAAATGATGGCAGCCTTTATAGAAAAGGTATTTCAGGGGTTGTAAGTCCCAAAGCCCACAGAGGGCAGGGAGGAAATGCAAATGAGTGAAGTAGGCTACATGTTACTCATTTGATCCTTTTTTTCCTAGTTCATCAGGTGTTGTGTCTTCAGATTCCAGCCATACTTTTGTAATAATTTGTTTCATAACGGCTACCGTTCTTTTTGTCACATTAAGTAGTAAACATAACGGTGTAGATATTGTCTTCACAATACCGCTAAAGAAAAATACTTAACCATATTTTCTTGAAGCACAGCCCTCCTCTTGGTCTTGTTTCCCCACTTTTTAAAAATTAAAACAAAAAGGCAACCTCTATTGAAGTGTACCAACCATAAATGTACATCTTGATGTATTTCCAAGAGTGTACACATCAATGTAAACAGCACCCAGGTTACAGAACAGCATTACCAGCTTTTCAGAACCCTTATGTGTGCCATTCCACCCAAGGGTAACCACTCACCTGACTTCTAACGTCTTATTTTAATTTTATCTGATTTTGAACTATATAAGTAGAATCATACAACACATACTTTTGGGTTCTTGTGCACAGCATTATGTATGACATTTATCCCTATGAATATGCCACATCTTACTAATTCTACTGTTGATGGGCATTATTTTTTTTTTTTATTTTTTATTTTTTGCTGTACGCGGGCCTCTCACTGTTGTGGCCTCTCCTGTTGTGGAGCACAGGCTCCGGACGCACAAGCTCAGCGGCCATGGCTCACAGGCCCAGCCGCTCCGCGGCATGTGGGATCTTCCCGGACTGGGGCACGAACCCGCGTCCCCTGCATCCACAGGCAGACTCTCAACCACTGCGCCACCAGGGAAGCCGTGATGGGCATTATTGATAACTAGTTTGTTAATAGCCAGTTTGGGGCTGTCAGGAATAGTGCTGCTGTGAACATTTTGTACATCTTTTGGAACATATGTACACACTCTTCTTGGGTATTTGCTTAGGAGTGGAATTGCTGGGTTACAAGATATGTGTATGTTCAGCCTTAGTAGATAATGACCGTTTTCCAAAGTGGTTGTACTTTTTTTTTTCACTTTTCATAGTAACTGGAGTATGTGGAATATAGTATTTCACTTTCTTCTTTGCCATAAATATACCACCACCCAACTGAGACGACATATGGCAACTGAACGTGACCCTAGCATGGATGAGATGATAGTGACGAATTGGAAAATGTTAAGCTGTGGCTGGGTTAAAAGCGAGAGCCTCTGCCCAGGTCAGCTGCTTGTTGCCATGTAGGAATGTGGTCCTGGTGTTGCAGAGTCTTTAGGGTTTTTTCCCCCCAAATTGCGATTATGTATTTTTATGTGGGCTCTATCAGTTTTTGCTACCAAAAAACCCCCAAAACTTTGGTTTAAGACAGCCAAGATTTATTTAGCTCACCATCTTGCAGAGTGACAGTTGAGCTGGGCATGAGTGGGCTCATGTACCTGTCTGAGGTTAACTCCTGTCAGCGAGGCAGCTCCACTTCTGGTTGTGTGTGTGTGTGTGTGTGTGTCTGGATTATGTGTCTCATCTTCCAGCACGTTAGCCCTGGGTGGACCTTACCAGAGTTACGAGAGCAGCAAAAAGGCAAGTCCCAACGCCCAAGTGCTTTTGAAGTCTCTGCCTAGGTCATGTTTGTTATTGTCTCATTGACCAATGCAATTCATATGGCCTCACCCAGAGTCAGATACCCAAATGCTTGAACACAGAGAGGCATGAACAAATTAGGGGGCTAGTTAATATAACTATCTACCACAAAAACTCTTCCCACTTTTAGTTTTTGTTAACATATGTACACGATAGAAAACGACGCCTCTCCTTCGACTAGATTTGCCTTGGGCCATGAGTTTGTGATCTTTGCCTTATGTCTTCCCAAGAATCCTTTGATCTGTGGGTGACTCCTGAAAAGGAAAATTTAGTTCATTTGGGACTCCCCAGAAACTCTAACAGGCTCATCCAGTTGACATGAAAGGGAAATAAAAAGCCAGTACCACCTCCTAACAGCCCCTCTCCCCTTTTTTCCCCACCTTTGGAGCACTCTGTTATACCAGCACATCCTGTTGTATTTTTGGTGCAGTCTCTTTCACTTCAGTTTTCAGTATCATCACTAGAGCAAGAACAACTAGTACGTTAGCAGTCAGGCGTGAAATTGCCTCTTGATGGGCACATGAACAGTGTCACCTTACAGTGTGACATGGCCGGGTACAGGCAAGACCTTTGATGGACAAGCCTAGCTGAAACGAAAACTTAGAAACGACTCCCATTGAGCCTCATCTTCTCTTGTGAGCTTTTAGTAATAGTGCTTAGAAACCATCTGTTTCAGGTGGTGAGTTAGGGACACCTAAATTGTCTTCTTGGTATATGGTTGAGTTAGTGAAAGAAATGATACAGCCCTGCATAGAATTTTAGAGGCAGTAGGCACTTTGTCTTTTTTGTCTTTTTTCCCTTTCTCAGTAAATTCAGGCTTCTCACAGATAGTGGAGTATAATTGCAAGTATGCTGCTGCCTTCACTGTGGTGGTTATGAAATCCAGTTGCTCGGTCCCGTCTCTATTTAGGTGATGTGTCAGGACTCTGGGCTGCAAGCAGTCAGCGCCCAACTCACACTGGCTTAAAAAAAACCAAACTGCAATCTGTTGATTCATGTAACTGAAAATTCCAGGTGTGGTCCTTGTTCTGGGTGGTTTTATGATGTAACTAGAAGTCTCTCCATCTCTCTTTTATTTGTCCTCCCCCCACCCCAGTTTTCCTGAGATATAATTGACATAGAGCACTAACAGGTACAGCACGGTAACTTGACATATGTATATGTTACAAGATGATTACCACAGTAAGTTTAGTTAACATCATTTACCTCAATAGTTACAAAATTTTTTTTCTCTGTAGAAATCTCTCCATCTCTCAGTCCTGCTTTCCTTTTGTTGGCTTTATTCATAGCCTTGGCTTTATTCATAGAATTGGCTTTATCCCAATTTGGGATAAAACGGCTGCCAGCAACTCCAGCCTTATATTCTGTCAGCTTATCAACCCGGGGGAAAGAGAGCATCTGTTTTATGCAGCAGAAGTTATGAACTTAAATTCCCATTGATCCAGACTGGGTCATGGAGCCATCCTCAAACCAGTCACTGACGCAAATTGGCCAGGCTCATATCCACTGCCCACTCCTGAAGATAAGAGTGGGGTCAGCCCCACCTAAGCCATGTTGACCAAGAGTGGGGTGGTTTCCTAAAAGAAAAGAGGGGATGGATGTTGGGCAGAAACGACAGATGACCACTTTAAGTGGGTAACTGTTTGAAGCGGCACTAACTGTAGCAATGTAGGTGTTTTCTGTTCATCCAACACATTTATGGATCAGCTGGGTGCCGGGGAATCAGTAGTAAGCAGAATGGACACAGTCCCTGACCTCAGAAGCCTAGTCTTGCTTCTTTTAACTGAAAGGGTAACATTAATGGGGCAGGATGGTTTTGGTTACAAGTCCAGGCTCAGAATCGGGTGGACCTGAGTTCAGGTGCGGTCTCTGCTGCTGACTTGTTGTCTGACCTTGGGCAGGTCACTTACCCTGCCTTACTTATCAAATGAGGACCAGGCTAGTATGATCTTGTGTAGAGGCTGGGACATTCTTAGCGTACCAAGCTGGCTTACAATAAGTAGACAGTAAATTAAAGCTGGTGCTATTATTATCATTAGTATTGCAGAAAAGTTCATTATACTATCTCACTTCCTCTTTGCTAAAGCTTATCCCTGGTGAGCCTCTTGCTTCAGGCCGCCCCCTGGAATCCCTGGAGGGCGGCGTCTCTCGTCTTCCTCTTGTAACCCCGCCTATGGTACTCAGTGCAGTGGGGGCCCCGTTGGCATGTGTGGAATTGAAATAGCATGGGCAGAGCTGCTGCTTCCAGCAACAGCCTCATAAGGAGGCTCTGTGATGGTTAGAACCCCTGTGAACATTCAGTGTTACGATTTGGGTTTTCAGGCCTGATGAAAGTTTTAATACTGTTGGCCAGTATTTATTGCTCACTTTGTCAATATTTAATTTGTCAGAGCCGACATCTATGTTGTCAGCAGGTCAATTTGATGACTTGATGTTCCTCTTTTTTTTAAAGTTAGAAACAAGTAGGGGAACTGACTAATACAAAATGAGAAGGCAACCGAGTCAAATGTGAACTCATGCACTGGCTTACCTGGAGTGACTTTCCTTCCTCTTTCTGTCCTTTGCCTTCCTTCCTTTTAAGGCTTAACTTGATTCTTGTTCCTATGTTAACTCTCCCCTGATCCCTCCAGCCCAAGGTTCTCTGCCTTTTCCTTTACTCCAACTAAAACGTTTTCTTGTCAGTGCCATGTATTTTTTTCCTGTTACGAGTGAGCACATGTCTACTTGGACATGTTTTGTAATGGTCTCTGTGTACACTAGAACAACTTGTAACTTAGGACGTCTGTTGAAAGGTTCTGCTGCTTGAAGCAGCCTGGGCTCCATTCATTCACTCCTCAAGTACTCATTAGGTGGCTTCTTGGTACCAGGTACTCTTCTAGGCACTGAGGCTACAGCAGTGAACAAGTCAGAAAAAATTCATGCTCTTATAAAGCCCACATTCTGGGCAAGAGGGAGATGGACAATGAACAAATAATTGTCAGGTAATAGACGCCCTGGAGAAGAAGAAAGCAGGTGGAAGGGACAGAGTGTGTATGTGTTGGGGATAGTGCTAGCCAAGAGGCCTTCCTAGGAAGGTCATGCTTATGGAAGAGGTGAGGGAGCAAGTGTGCAGAGATTTGGGGGGGGCATTCTAGGCAGAGAATGGCAAGTGCAAAGGTTCTGTGGTGGCCAGGGCCAGCTGGCCTCGTGGGCACGTGTGACCTGTGTGGTCACATAGGGCCCCAGGCTTAGAAGCACCCTGTGCTCGGTTTAATGCTCTGTTGTTGCCATCTTGACATTCTTAATATTAAACAAGGGGCCCCGCATTTCCATTTTCCACTGGGCTCTACAAATTATATAGCCAATTTTGATGGTACGAATGTGTTTCGAGTATTTGGGACCCTTGATGTGAAACTCTTCCCACAAACAAACCATACCCACACAGGCCCCTCTGGGACCGGAAGCTTTTGATAAGGGAGCTCCCCCTCCCCCTCCCCTGCTGACTTCTTTCCGGAGAGAAAAACTGTATCCGACTAAAAGGGGGCTTTGAAAGCAGAGGTCGTGCGTCCTCTGCCTCCCTAGCTTTCTCCACTGCCCAGCCTCCTGGGGTCGCCCCAGCCCTCGCTGCCCAATCGTTTAGATTGCTCTCTGTGTCCACCCCTTGCCAGAGTGCCCAGGGGAATCATACCAGTAGGTGGTGAATGATAATGGCTCTTGAAGTTGGGAAGCCCATTAAAAAAAATCAAATCCCATGGACGTTTAATGTGCATCTACTGTATGCAGTGCAATGTACCTGTTAGATATTGTAGTGTTAAAGTTCAGCTATATCATCCACGTATGCTGTCAACAAAAATTTATTGAATACCTTTTGCTCTTTCTCATAGCGAGGCAAGGGATTAGGTTAAATGTTAAAAGATAAGTTGGCTTTTTGTGGACTGCTTGGGAGCTTCACCACTCTTTACAGCATTGTTGCTTCGGAGAAGTGATTTCCAGGTTCTAAATAGCTGGCTTCCTGATGAACTTGGGAATACCTTGGGGGGCTATCTCTATTGCCTTTTGCAGACTCCAGTTTTTATTCCATTTTATGTGACAGTGATTTAGCTCTATAAAAGATTTTAGCTCTTTGGGTGTTGATATCATTTTTTATACATTTGCTAACAGCACCTGGCATGGACCTGAATTCAGATAGTGTTTTGAACATAAAACACCTTATCTTACAAGTGTATTGTTTTTCTTTGTGAAACATGGTTATTGTAAAAATATTGAGGAAATTCAGAAGAATAGAAAGACAAAAACAAAAATCTCTTGTAATGTTATTGCTCAGTGGCTACAGCTGTTAACATTTTGGTGGACTTTCGTCATTTTTTTTCTTTTGTGTAAATAAGAACGTGTTTTGAGACACATTTGGGAATGTAAATGAATGGCTGTTTATCTTGACAGTGTTTCAGACCTTTTTTTCCCCTAATCAACTAATTTTATTTTTCTTAAAGAAAATGCGGGTGAAACTGGAACTCATCTGTTCCTTCTGATTGAGATTGTGTGCGTCTACTCCTTAGCAGTATGTAGAAAGTTGAGATAAATTCATGTAGAAAACAGGCTCCTTTCAGTGACAGATTTAGCAGAAATGCTATGTATCTATTGTTTGAACTCAGGTGCTTTTCTTAGTTTCTTAAAACACCATCTAGAGAGATCTTTCCTGTTGTTTGCCCTGGAGATTACACTGGGAACAAACTTTAAGTCAATTTCTTCACTTTTTACTGATTTGGCTCTTAGTAATTATCCCTCCTACTAAACAAGAGAAGACAGATTAAATTTCTAACAGTAAGGCACAAAACCAGTCCATTTACAGACTTAGTCTTACATTAGCACATAAGAGTACAAATCAGCCTCCCTGGGGATGGATCTATTTGCAATTTCTCTTAGCGTTTTTTGGAGTAAGTCCAGTAGACTTTGGGAAAATCTAGTATTCACTGAGTTTGAATTAACAAAGTAACATGACCCCTTTGTGGTGGCTTTTTTTTTTTTTTTGGCTTGATTGGGAAAGGATTGATTCTTAAGTCTTTTGGTAAGTTAGGGTTGTGGTTCTCAACTTTTGGTTTGTATGAGGATTCCTGAGGAATAGTTGCTTGAGCCCCATCCCTGGGAATTTGGGATATTAGGTCTGAGTGAGACCCTGGGCTTTTGGTTTAAAACACACACACACACACACAACTCCACAGATGATTTTGATGTGTAATACAGGACAAGAGTCACCAATATTAGAGAGAGAATCAATATCTCAACCATTAAAAAAAAAATTAAAACGCAAGTTGTATGTTGTCCAAAGGGTGTCCTTCTTTAAATTTGAAGGAATGTTAATACTTTAAATTTACTGGTCTTCTGTATGGTCTTCTGTAGCATAAATTTGTCCATTCTAAATTATTCTCTAAACATTGTAGTCATACTGACTTTTTAATAGTACGACCACGTTTCCTATATTTCAAGTGTCTCTTTTCTTCTTGGAATATCTTAGTTTCTGAACTGCCAACTTGTCCATTTCCATATTTAAGTTACTATAGATATAGTTGGTTAATGTGGCCCATAACTTTTAGGGTGGCTGTATGCTTCAAAATAGCCTAGATGGAAGTCTGATAGCACCTTTTATTATTTTTTATTTTTTTTCTATTTAGAGACTGCAGTTAAATTCTTTTTAACATCTTTACTGGAGTATAATTGCTAAAAATAGGGGACGCTTCACGAATTTGCGTGTCATCCTTGTGCAGGGGCCATGCTAATCTTCTCTGTATCGTTCTAACTTTAGTATATGTGCTGCTGAAGCGAGCACTGATAGCACCTTTTAGATGGCAGGGTATTTCTCTGCACACTAGTAGCAAGTAGTAGTACTTTTTTTTTTAATTTTGTGAACCAGGGTAGTACCAAATGAGAGTGCTTAGGACCTTCTTGCTGCTACTATTAAGGTATATGTGGTTACTGGGCTGCAGCCTCTGTCCAGGATGTGGCTCCACATCCTTGTCAAATTATGCTGTACCTATAAAAGAATTGGATTTTTAACCACAGGATCAAGCATGCTCGTAACTCTCAGTCTTTTGTAAGGTGTTCCCCAAGTGATATGTTACTAATAATAAGAGAGAGAAGTTTATGAGTGATTTACTTAACCCTGAAGCTGCTCTAGTTTTTTGGTAGAATAACATCACTCTAACTTACCTGCATTCCACTGTTGCCTCCTTAGTAGAAAGGGAAGTAGGTTACCTAATGTCTCTGGAGTTGTGCATAAGAGCCCTTGTGAATGTGCTGATCACAGGACTATTTGGGAATAAAGATTAGAATTTCTGTGAAACAGGCTCTGAGATAGAGCATGCAGGTGGTTTCATGGGTTGGCCTTTCTGAGGGGTCCCACATAGAGGTCTTTATATTCAGCTGTTGAGTAGTCATTGGATGCACACTGCCCTCGAGGAGGGAGTGTAACCTGGAATGAGGCAACTTTTTGGCCAAGGGCAGTGCCTGGGAAGGGACACAGCTATGAGCCAGTGGCAGGCAGCATTCTGGGCATCTGGGGGGAAGGTGTCATGGATCCAGAGGGGGAATCTGAGTGACCCACCACAGCCTCCACTACAAGAGCCAATGATAGAATGTCTTGCCAGAAGGATGCTAAGGGTGCAACATGAAACTTCAGCATGTGGTCTCCGGACCTTGTGGGTCTACATATTTCTTAAGATGTGGAGATGTGGACCTTCCTTTAGTATGTTGGTTTCTTTTTTTTTTTTCCTGCCATTCCCAGCCAGTGGTAGCAACAGGGAAGTTCATTTACATAAGAGTCTGGGACTTGATCTGTTTGGGATTGACTATCATTTTGGAGTTTAGATGCAATTCTAAGAGCACAGTGATTTTTTTTTTCCCACTCTTCACACCTTTTATTTTATTATTATTTTAAACATTTATTGGAGTATAATTGCTTTACATTGTTGTGTTAGTTGCTGCTGTATAACAAAGTGAATCAGCTATATGTATACATATATCCCCATATCCCCTCCCTCTTGTGTCTCCCTCCCACCCTCCCTATCCCACCCCTCTAGGTGGTCACAAAGCACTGAGCTGATCTCCCTGTGCGATGCAGCTGCTTCCCACTAGCTATCTGTTTTACATTTGGTAGTGTATATATGTCCATGCCACTCTCTCACTTCGTCCCAGCTTACCCTGCCCCCTCCCCGTGTCCTCAAGTCCATTCTCTATGTCTGCTTCTTTATTCCTATCCTGCCCCTAAGTTCTTCAGAACCTTTTTTTTTTTTTAAGATTCCATATATATGTGTTAGCATACGGTATTTGTTTTTCTCTTTCTCTTACTTCACTGTGTATGACAGATTCTAGGTCCATCCACCTCACTACAAATAACTCAAATTCGTTTCTTTTTATGGCTGACTAATATTCCATTGTATATATGTGCCACATCTTCTTTATCCATTCATCTGCCAGTGGACGTTTAGGTTGCTTCCATGTCCTGGCTATTGTAAATAGTGCTGCAGTGAACATTGTGGTACATGACTCTTTGAATTATGGTTTTCTCAGGATGTATGCCCTATAGTGGGAGTGCTGGGTCACATGGTAGTTCTATTTTTAGTTTTTGAAGGAACCACCATACTGTTCTCCATAGTGGCGGTATCCATTTACATTCCCACCAACAGTGTAGGAGAGTTCCCTTTTCTAAGAGCACAGTGATTTAAAAAAAAAGTTTGGCTTTGTGATGTTGGTGTTTACATAATTATAATTCAGTGCTTTGAAGCAGTTGTTGCTCTCCAGAACTTATAAATGATCAAGAACAATAACACCGTGTGTTAGCAGTGAGACCAGCATGGAGTCTCTGACTGTTGGTGTGGGAGCCCTAATACCCCGGACTGGTCATTCACACCCTGCTGGCTACCTCCTTCTCATCCTCTGTGCACTAGAGCAGATCCGTCTGTAGTTATTACTGTGGTATAACCTTTTGAAATTGATGATTCTTTTTTTAAAGCCCTCTCGGAAAAGCCCTTGTTGTGTGGGTACTTTCAGTGTTCATACTTCTGAATGACAGCTTCTGCTGTACCATCCCCTTTCCACTGTCATTGACTATCATGTGCTTATCTCGTGACAAGGGGAGACAACTTTCTGTGTAAACAACAAGCTGACGTGGGGGCTACGCGGAATGTGGGCCTAATCAAAAGTATGTGTTGAAGGAAAAAAAAAAAGGGACCTGGAATGCCACTCAAGGAAAGAAGATAGTACTCTTAGCAATCAGTTATTGCATGCTGAGCCTGGGTACTTGTGCCAGGCCTTTCCATGCATTATTTCATTTTATTCTCATAACTGCCCCATGAATAACGTATTAGGTGTGTTAATATCTGTTTCATAGATGAGGAAGGTAAGAATCAGATGCATTTAGCCTGGTCTCGTGGCTAGTCAGATGCAGAACTAGGATGATCAGTTGGAATCTGTGCTCTAACCCTCCATGCTCTGCTGCATCCCAGAGGTTATGGGGGCTGGCATGAAGGAGGATGGTGGCAGAGTTTGGAGTATGCTAAGGCAGAGGCGGTATTTTCTAGGATGAGAATAGAGAACTGGCCAACAGAACAGGCAAAAGGGAGAAGGCACCTGCCACCAGAATTGTGACTTTTCTGCACCAGCAAAACTAAAAACAGAGATGACTTCTCATGCTTCATCGCAGTAGTGTCAAGTGCAGACATCAGTTTATAGGGAGTCCCGAAGGGACCAATTGAAGAAAGCAATGCCTCTGGCAGCGGGGAGAAAAAAAAAAAGCTAATTATGAGTTCAGTTTGCATGAGTGCAGACTTTTCTTTGCCTTTATTCTGCTTGTATGAGGATAGGGAACATTTTTCTCTTGTTTCTTTACTGAGTGGATAAGGTAGACTTCTCCACCTCACCATAGTCAAAAAATCCAAAAGAGAAAGCAGAAGGAAGTCCAGGGCTGTGAAGGATAGTCTTGTACTGTGTGCAGCTGTCCTCGATTCCCTCCATAGTTATGATAAGGAGTCTCAAGTTGGATCTGGGCATAGAGAAACTAATGCCTCTCTCTCTTGATGAGTAAAGTTGATTAGCTGTAGGAGGGGACCTAGCATGACATTAGACAAATGACTTTCCATTATTTTTTTAGGCAAGGACCCCTTTGTCTTCCAATTACACTTGCAGATTTTTTTCTGTTGTTTTCTGTAAAGCCAACACTTCTGTCCTGATTTAACATGCCGTTCCTTCTTTACCCGCCGAGAACTGTCAACTCTTCCTCTTTTTTCCTCTAGAGATCCTTCTTGGCCTTCGTGCTTAGCCTTGCGTTGTTTTTGCAGTTGAATACATTACCTCCTTATGCCCTGGATTATCTTTTAGCCCTGAGACTCCTAGATGAATGGAAACATGATTCCAGAAAAATCTTCACCCTGAATCGTGGTAGGGTTTGAGTCGGTGCTCACACTCCCTTAAAAATGCTGAGATTCTTTTCATGCAGCCTTGCAATATACAACTGTTGTATTTGAGTGGTGGATTAATAATTTGCTTGCAACCAGTAAGTCACCGACGTCAGCCAAAGCTTATTAAACATGAATTTTATTAAGCGAGTTTTGTTGGGATGCAGAGCTCTGCTTTCCCCAGCTTTACAGGAGCACACACCAAAGTGAGCTTTGGCAGGTGGAGTCGGGAACAGGCAGAGGGATCCATGTGCACACTTGGCCTTTTTTCTGTTTCACCCTCGTATTTCTTTGTGCTACCAGGATCGTCATGACAGCCTTATCTCTCAAATAAAGCCTGTTACCTCATCCCTAATTGCTTATCCAAAGGCAGGCAAGCTCTAATTTCTCCACATTAATAAATGACACCGAAGAACTGCTCTGTTTGCACTGGCTCACTCAGGTTAAGCAGCACAAGCCCCCGGGTGCATTAGGAAACCTTGTGCTTCTCCTGTGGCCACGGGGAGACGGACTCACCTTACTCAAGAGCAGCACTTCATTTGTTTACTTTTTGCTCACATTCACAGCCCTATCCCCCTCTTCCTGATGAAAACACTGCAGTGACCTAGGTCAGCATTTATTCACTGTGGGCATTCACCCCCCTCCAAGTTGGGGGCTAGTAGCAGTTGTCCTGGAAGGACCAGTGGCCTCCCTGATTCCAAGGCTCTTTCATGACTGCCTACCACTCACCTTTCCTTAGAAGCTGAGAGGTTTTCCACAAACCTTTGCATTGATTCCTGTGGCACACCCCAGGTTGTGATATGGCACCCCTGCTTCTCCTTTTTGAAGCATTACGGGAAATGGTCTTGTGGAGTTTATAAGTGAATGTAAGGAGGGTAAGCTTGTGGGGGTCGGAGAATTGAGAGTAGCTGTCAAGCTCTGAATTAGTTCTATGACTGTGCTCTGCAGAATAGTGAGAATGCTTTGCTCCTCCTGGGAATCAGCATCATCTCTCTTGTCACCACTTAAGGCTATTGCTGGTCATTTAAAGGGCCTATAAATATGAACATTTTCATATCTCAGAATCTTAAGCTTGTTTCTTTTCTTTTTTCCTCAGAATGAAATGGATGACGTGCCCTTCTTTGATATCCAACTGCCTTATGAGTTGGCAATCAATATATTTCAGTATCTGGACAGAAAAGAACTAGGAAGGTGTGCGCAGGTAAGCTGTCATTAATGGATGGTCAGGATTTACCTACATGTGTAATTCAAGTATGGGAAGCTCTTCTATAGCAGAAATTTACTTTACAGAATGACAAACTTTAAAGAAATAATGAGTTGGATAGCAGCTTTACCTGAAGGAAAGCAACCTTGAACATAAAGGATTATGTTCTATATCACCATGTCATGTTTATCTTTTTGTGACCGTCTGTCCCAGAGCTGTGTTCCTCTTGCAGTCTGAATTATGGCTGACCTGTGGCAGCGTGCTCAAGGCTGACAAGGTTGTACTTGCCTTTACTGAGATCGCCAGACCTGTTAATGTCCTCACCGTTTCTAATGCAAAGATGCAAGGCCTTGGTTCAGTCACGCCAGTTGTTAGGTTGGGAGCTGAGGGTCAGCCTGGGGACAAAACAGTGAAGTCATGTTCCACTGTATGATCCAAATTACCCTTCAAACACCAGAATTCCACTCAGTGAGGCGAGAGGCATGTGAGAGCTGAGAGCCACCGAGGGAACTGCAGATCGGCGTCACCCATCTCATGCCTACTCTGGGGCACGTGCCCATGGTGTGGAATGGTGGGAGATACAGCCTAGGCTGGACTTTATTGTGTGCATGAATCACAGGGGATCTTGATAAAATGCTAATTCGGATTCAGGAGGTCTGGGGTGTGGCCCAATGATCTGCATTTCTACCAGGTGATTCCAAGTGTGGCTTTGGCCATGCTTTAAGAGGCAAGCATTTATATCATTAAAGTTAGTCTGTTATTCTCTTCCTTTTGGAGAAGAATGTCTAATTTCTCATAAGTTAAATGTGTATGTGATTGACCATTTGGATTTTCATGGACAACTGTGTTCCCAGAAGGCACTGGAGTATCCATTGCCAAAGAAGTAATTTGTTTAGTGGTTACTGTTCCCCATCCCTGAATCCTATAATGCATTTGATACAAGTTTCTGTACCTTCAGGAGAAAGAGTTTGGTGAAATTGAGTGGTAGGAGAACTATACAATAAAAATCCGAAACACCACCATGAATATGCAGGTAAAAATATTAAGGCAGTTTGAGGGTGGTGAAAACTGTAGACAGACTCTAGAGCTGTCTAACTCCATGGCAGTTCAGTGAAATGACACAAAATACAGGACAATTTAGAGAGTTTCTGGTTTTACTTTATTCCCCTATTATGGTTTTACCCTATTGTGAAGCATTTTGCTTAATCAAAACTATTTTTCTACTTAAATATGAATTTGAGAAAGTGTTCAGTATTTTTGATTGCCACAGCATCAGTTAAGGGGGGTATTGGCAAATATTTTTTGATGCAGGGTGTGGAAATCTTTCGGAAGAAACTATGCAGAGGCTAAATTCACAAAATAAAAATGTTTGAAGTGTAAACCATGCTCAGAGCCTATTGACTGCATTAAGTAAGAGTACCTACATTGTCTTCTTCTTTGCCTTGGAAGTTGTTATATTCTAACTTTACACATTGGCCCTGTTCCCAAGAGTTGAAAACAAGGGTGTAGCTAAACGAGTCCAGCTCCTGGATTTCAGCCTGATGCTGTTAGCCAAAGTCTTGGAACAGGGTCTATCTAATAGCTAGCTTTCCACAAAGTCAGTCTTAGATGATAAAATCTTCATTCTTGATAGGGAGCTGCTGTTTAAGGAATCATTTCTTTTTACGTTGCTTTTGCTCTCCTGCTTTGTAGAGGGCCATGTGGCTTTCACATCTGCTGGTTTTCTCATCCAAAGAGTTTATCAGTGAAAGATAGGATCTGGTGGAAGAAGAAATCCCTCTTTTGGTACCGTGGGGCTGCATTCCAGGGTAGATTGGTTATGCTGGTGAGATTATTCTGCAGGTGTGAACAGTTTAATTTGCAACACAGTAGTCCAATTGTGCACCAGAATTCTTCCCTCTTGGGCCAGTTGGATTTGGGTTTTTGTGGTTGAACCTAATTTTTAGAGCACATGTATAAGATTAGAATATACTTAAACAGAACCCCTGAGGTGGCTCTGATCTTCTAAGCCAGGATTTTTTTCGTAGAGCTTTTGCACAAAGATGACGATGGATGGCCAGTAGTTTGTGACTTGGCTTTGTTTTTTTCAAGCATTAAAAGAAAACCACAAAGTAATAAAAATAAGTAGCATTTTCATTTGTTTCTCGTGGTGTTTTTATTTTTGAAACAGGAAAAGGGCCTTCTGTTGAATGGAATGTCCTGCTGCTTTATGATTTTATTTTAGAGGGGGCTCGCTCTCTCCGTCTCGCTCTTTCTCTCTGGTTCTCTTTTAATCTAGCCGCCTTGGGATTTCAGTGAAAGTGGTTGGGCCAGTTATGTGGAATTGGCACCATAAACTATATGTGTGCCCTTGGAGAAAACCTGTTTGCTTAGATCCTTATGCCAAATTGGTAACTGACTAACAGTAAGGAACCCTGATTGGGGCGGACTTCTGAGATTTCATTATGCCACAGACTGTACTGGGGAATTGATTTGGCTCTTGACTTTGTCTCCTTTCTGCATCCCCTCTCTTTTCTGCTTTGTGAGGCTTTACGCTTCAAAACTAAAGCCCCCTTAACGTTAGTTTGTGGTCCTGTGTACCCTGAATGCTGACCTTCCTAGCTCCTTGGTATCCATACTTGTCCCTCGAGGGATTTAGTATCTTTGTGGGAGAGTATCATGCTGGGATGTCTCAAACAGTGTGGGTTTTAGTAAGCAGTTATGCTTGGGGCAGTTCATTGAGCAGTTTATCATTTCGCTACTTAGAATTTTTTGTTCTTTTGTGTGTGTGTGTCCACAGGATTTCCAAACACTTTAAAGGGTAATATTTTAAAATGGACAACAACGACAAAATTGTCGATTTCGAAATTACAAAATTGTTTGGTTTTTATGAGAAAAGTGAGTGTGCTGTTATATTACAACATGAGTAATTCTAAGGAGTAAAGGTTTTTAAGTATTTGCCAATGTTCATTTAAAAAACTTTAAAAGTAATTAGAAATTCATAAGTTGCAAAAAATAGTGCAGAGAAGTTCTGTGTACCCTTCCCCCAGTTTCCTCCATTGGTAATGTCTTGCAGACTGTAGCCCAATATCAAAACCAGGAATTGACATTTGCAAAGTCCATGGAGCTTACTCAGATTTCACCAGTTTAATACACACTTATTTGTGTGTACTTAAGTCTACGCAGTTTTATCACGTGTGTAGATTTGAGTGACCACAGGGTCAAGATACAGAATTTTCATCACAAGAGTCCTGCTACTCTTTTATAGCCATGCCCTTCCCTAACCCCTGGCAACCTCGAATTTGTTCTCCATCTCTATAACTTCATTTTTTCATTTTCAGTTTTAGCATATATTTTAGTTATGTGTATTTCCTAATGTGTAAGTTTAGAAATAGAGCTGCAAAGGCAACAGGGCCATGATTTTCAAGTAAAAGGTAGAAAAACATCCTTGAAGAATGTAATAAAGAAAAAGAAGGAAGATGGGAGAGGTTAAAAACTTAAGATTTATGTTAAAATTGGCAAGCAAGAAGTAGGTGTTACCAAAATAAATAAGTAGCTCTGGAACTAAAGCCCAGTGTATTAGATTATGATATTTCAAGTTTCAAGGCAAATGTGATTTTATGATCTTCCCATATGTCCAAATAGGAGAAACTAAAATTTGAGTTTTTCTAGCTACAGACCTTAATGACATTTTTAAAGGTTGGAAATTTAGAGCCAAGTGTGCCTGGTTGATTTTCAGAGCAGAAATTATTCTGAGGACCTGTAGTTGCTGGCAGGGTTCCCTTAGTTCTTAATTTCCACTTTGCCCCCAGACTTCTGTCAGGGAGATATGTGCATGCCTGACACCCAGGCATCCACAGGAGTTTCCTTTTAATTCCCCAGGTTGCAGTGGCTGCTCCCTCTAAAAGGGGTTAGGGAGAACCAAAGCAACTCCAGACAAAAAGATGGGGAACTAGATGAAACAAGAATGGCAAAATATTGATAGTCATTTGAACAGAGTGGGGGTGACTTATTACGCTGTTCACTTTACTTTTGTGTGGTTGAAAATTTTCATATTAAAACTTAAAAGAGAAAAAAATCAGAAAGCAAGAGATTATATTTGAATAAGAAAGTCAAAGCCTTCTGAGAGCAGCACATGCCAGGAGCTGACCTTTGAAAATAAAAACAATCCAGTTTTTTTCGTAATTTTTGAATTTTATTTTATTTTTTATACAGCAGGTTCTTATTAGTTATCTATTTTATACATATTAGTGTATACATGTCAATCCCAACCTCCCAATTCATCACACCACCACCCCCCCCGCCACCGCTTTCCCCCCTTGGTGTCCATACATTTGTTCTCTACATCTGTGTCTCTATTTGTGCCTTGCAGACTGGTTCATCTGTACCATTTTTCTAGGTTCCACATATATGTGTTAATATGCGATATTTGTTTTTCTATTTCTGACTTACTTCACTCTGTATGACAGTCTCTAGATCCATCCATGTCTCTACAAATGATCCAATTTCATTCCTTTTTATGGCTGAGTAACATTCCATTGTATATATGTGCCACATCTTCTTTATCCAGTCGTCTGTCGATGGGCATTTAGGTTGCATCCATGCATGTCCTGGCTATTGTAAATAGAGCTGCAGTGAACACTGGGGTGTGTGTGTCTTCTTGAATTATGGTTTTCTCTGGGTATATGCCCAGCAATCCAGTTTTTTTAGGTGTTGAACTTAAAAAAAAATTGGACTTATTCTCATTTGGTTAGTTACAGAGGGCCTACTATGTGCCATGTACCATTCTAGACGGTGAACGAAACATAAAACCCCCTGCCTTTTGGAAAGCTTTACATTATGTGCAGTAAATATATCATTAAATATAGAATATATCTGATGGTGGTAAGTGCTATGGAGAAAAATGAGACACAGAGATGATTGATGTTGGGGGTTGCATCATCTGGGGTGGCCAGGGAAGACTTCATAGAGAAGGTGACCTTTCAGCAGAGACCTGAAGGAGGGAAGAAGGAAGCTGGGCTGGTCTCTGGCAGAGGGGAATAGCAGGTGCAGAGGCTTTGAGGTGAGTGTACCTGTTGTGTGAGGAACAGCAGGAAGGTCAGACTGGCTAGGCTGTGGCAACTGAGTAATGGCCTCCCTGAGATGTTCATGCCCTAATCCTCAGGCCTGTGATTACGTTATCTTTTATGGTAAAAAGACCTTTGCAGATGTAAGGTAAGGATCTTCACATGGAGTGATCTTGTATTATCCAGGTGGGTTCATTGTGACTATAGAGCTCCTTAGAGGAAGGCAGGAGGTCAGAGAGGAGAGGAGATGCTATGTTGCTGGCTTTGAAAATGGAGGAAGGGGCTGCAAGCCAAGGAATGTACTGGAAAAGGTGGAAAAGGTAAAGAAACAGATCGTCCCCTGAAGCCTCCAGGAGGAATGCAACCCTGCTGCCAACACCTTGATTTTATTTTATTTTTTGGCCACGCTGTGCAGCTTATGGGGTCTTAGTTCCCCGACCTGGGATTGAACCCGTGCCTCCTGCAGTGGAAACGTGGACCGCCAGGGAGTTCCCCCAACACCTTGATTTTAGACTTCTGGCCCCCAGAACTGTAAGAGAATAAATGTGTGTCATTTAAAGCCATAAGTTTGTGATAAGTTGTTAGAATATCAATAGGAAACTAACACAGGGATGTAGTGAGCAGACAGGGCTAAGAGAAGGAGAGATGGTCCAAATTCAAAAGGCACTTAATCTGTTAACAGAACTTGAACTTTGATTCTGAATGAGATGGGAAGCCATTGAAGTGTTTTAATCAGAGGAGTGACAAGGTCTGACTTATATGTTAAAAGGGATCATTTTCCCTGCCATGTGAAGAATATGCCGGGGAACAAGGCCGGCAGCAAGGAGACCAGTTTGAAGGCTACATGGTGGTTTGGACCAGGACTGTGCTGGTAGAAGTGGGTGGAGCCAGGGTTGCTGATGGGTTGGGTGTGGGGAGAGGAGGAAGAGTCAACAGGACTCCAGGGTGTTTGGCCTGAGGAACTGGGTGGATGAGGTTACCATTACTAATGAGGGGAAAATGGTGGGATGAGCAAGTTTGGGGGGAAGATAAGTACTTGAAGGTGAGGCTGCAGATGAGTTCTGGGTTGAACTCAGGGTTGACGATGTCAATTTGGAAGCAGTCAGCACATGGATGGTATTTAAAGCCAGGAAACTGAACGAGATCATCAGGAAAGTGAGTGTAGATAGAGGAGGAGATTAGGGGTTGGGCCCTGGCACAGACAGTGAGTAGACGATAAGCAGACTGAGAAGGCGGTACCTGTGAGCTGGGAAGAAACCTAGCGTGCACAGTCCTCTGAACCAAGGGAGAGCAATTTTCAAGGAGGTGAAAGTGATCAAAGGTAATAAGCGGTCAAGTGAGAGGAAGACTGAGAAGAGACTGCTGGGTTTAGCAATGGGAGGTCAGTGGTGTGTCCTCCCCAGGCAGACTTCATTATGTCATTGTGTGACTGGAACAGTGACACTTTTTCCCCTGTTGTGGGCCTCACTGGTAACCTTAATCCAGGCAGAGTTAATAAAGCTAGTTTTTGAGTCAAGGGCTTTTTTATTTTTTTTTCTTTTAATGCTGCAATTCATAGTGGTGCTGTAAAGCAAAATGCTGGAGACACTTTTATTAGCAAATTCTTGCAGCTGAGGCTCACTCAGTGGGGCTTTTACTGGGCAGGGCCAGTCCAATCCTGGTATATTAAAGAAAGACCATTAGGCCTTTGGAAAATTCAGGCTCGTAAACTTTCTAGATTTAATGTAATTTAAGAAATCAAAACAATTAGATTTCCTTTTGGTGAGACTCTTTAAAATTTACTTGTGAAAGTTTGACTAGGTGTTTTTCTTCTTGATTTTTTTCCCCCTTCAGGATTAAAAGAAATTCTTAAAGCCTATCATTTTTGTTCTCCTTTAAAAGAAGAATAAAAAGGCAACCCTCTCTTTATCATTTGCTAGAGAAATTGTTGGCACATTTCTGTGTTCAATACCTGATCGTAGATACAATCCTGATCCCTTTTTGGAAGTAATTCTCACCTCTAGCTTTTATAAATCCCTCAAAGAGCTTTATTGTTTGTTTTCCAGGATTAAACTTTATCCTGAGTATTATTTTCTACAGAAGAGGCCCTGTGGTCTAGGGGTTAGTGGTGGGGATGATGCACTGAAACGTCAGTGTTTTGTTCTCAGGTTTTTATCCCATAACCCTGTTGTACAAATTTCAGATTGTGTTATTTAAGACAATTTGACATTTTCTTCGAAGCTGATATAAAAAAATGTTTTCGGCTTCCAAGATTTTTAAGGTCTGACATGTATTTGAGAGTTCTTGAAAGTCTCTGAAAAGTTTCTCTGTTTTAAAGTGGCTGGAATTTGTACAGTTTAGTACTCATTAAAACTCATCCAGAATGTTTAATTGGGATATTCTAGTTTGTAGTCACTGAGCATTGAATTTGGATTCTCCTGAAATGATGATGATTCACTGGCTTCATCTAACAAAGTGCAGCCTTGTAGCTAATTTTTGGACTGCAGAATTACAAAGATTACCCGCTGTTGGGGGCCAGTCTTGTGATCCAACTCGACTGTAAGGGCAGAGACCAGAACTTTTCCCTCTAGCTTCCCCAGCCATGGGCAGGCGGCCCCAATCTGGTCATGTCCGTGGGGTGTCACCCACCTGCAAAGGTGTCAGTTTGGCAGGTTGAGGTGGAAAGTAGGTAAGAATTGCTGGCCTTAGTGCCCGCATACAGTTGGTGCCCAACATATGTTTTAATTGCCTGACTGATACCCATATCAGTGTTCTGTAAGGTGTCTTCTGGAGGACACTGGGCTTTTGAGACACTCCTTGTAAGAAGAGTTCAGGAGCCAGATAAGTTCGAGGAATGCAGCCTGTTATATTTCCTTCTTAGAGATATGCAACACGTGTCAGTCTGTTAAAAGCTCTGAGAAGTTCTGCAGTGAAGAGTCCTGCTTAGTTTTGTTTAAACCAGTGTTCTCCAAACTCGTGTGACCGTGGAATCCTTTTTTAAAATAACTTATTAATACCCTAAGGAGCTGCTATTCTATTGAATATGCTTTGGGAAGTGCTGGTGTGTGTAGTGAAATAATGAGTCTGGGTCTTTCACCTAGTAGTTACATTTCATAAATTCTACAAAATTTTACATTTTATAATTTTTACAAAAAAGGGCTGATGTATCCCAGGGATCAGAGTAAACTGCCGTGTGGTTAGCTAGCACTTTGTGCCTTTGAGAAGCCATGAGGGTGTCTGTGTGTTCACCTTTATACTTTATTTAACCCTGAATTGCAGGGGCCTGTGGGAGAAATACTCTGCTCTGGAGCTATTTGAGCTGTAGCCTGGCTCCGTCACAGCTGATGTTGGTCTGTCCCTGTCTGTGCTTCATGATTGCCTAGTGCTGAGACTCACTTTGGCACAGACAGATGGACAGACACCACCCAGTGTCATGGACAGGCTCAGCTGTGGACCAAACATGCCAAAAATAAAACCATGGTGTTCTGTCTAGTCGAAACTGGAACTCCAGTGTTACTGAGTCATTATCCCATTCTTTATTTCCTGACCACTTGTGATCAGATGAGGGTTTGTTTCCCCGATGCCCTTATGGCTAAGATGGAGAAGTGTGGGATGACAGTGTGGTTAAGTGGATCTGTAACTGATGCTGTGGCCGTGCCTGGGGTGGGCTGCTTAATGGATCCATGTCAGCCTTGAGGGAGGGCTCTAGTGGTTTGCCACGGGCTCCGTGCTCAGCCCTATCCTGGTTAATTTTTTAAAATAATTAAGACATGAAGCCCCACAGACTGTATTTTGCTGATGACTTATGTAAAGGAAAAGTAGCATACCTACAATGGATGACAGAATTGAGATGAAAAATGATATAAAATGCTGGGGGTGGGTATGTGTGATGAGCTGGGATTTAAAATGGATAGAAAGTTTAGAAAGTTAAGAATTTAAGTTTAAAACATAATAGTGTGAGAGTAAGAAATGGGGAATTTATTTTTCTTTAATTGCAACTTGTATTTAAAAAGACTCTGAAGATTGATAAATACCAAACTGAGGTTACTGTTGGCGAGAAAAGGATGTGGACACTGGGAGATGCATAGGAGTTTTAAGCTTATTGGTAATATTTCTTAAGCAGGGTGGTGTATCCATGGGTGTTTGTAATATATACCTTTTTGTCTGCCTTAAATATTTAATAAAATAAACAGACTCCAGAAGCTCTGGACCATACGTTCTGTAACCATGAGGATGTATCTTCAAGTGAAGTAGCAAATTAGTATCTGATAAAATCCTCCTGTTCATGGCACTTGACAGTCTATATCTGGGGTATTGTTTAGTCCTGAGTATCACTTTTGAAGAGGGACACCAGAGATGCATAAATACTAGGGTACATTTCAGAGATAATGGGTAGGGGAGCTAGTCCTATGACAATTAGTTGGAGAAAATGGGTGTGTTTAGACCAGTGAAGAAGTGACTAAGGGGAAATGTGATGGCTGCCTTCAGCCATTTAAGGAGCTGTCAGTATGTTTTTTTTGTTCCTCTTTTCCTATATCACTATCTTCTTTTTTTTTTTTTTTAAAGTTTATTTATTTAAGTATGTTGGGTCTTTGTTGCTGCATGCAGGCTTTCTCTAGTTGTGGCGAGTGGGGGCTACTCTTTGTTGTGGTGCACGGGCTTCTCATTGTGGTGGCTTCTCTTGTGGAGCATGGGCTCTAGGCGTGTGGGCTTCAGTAGTTGTGGCTCGTGGGCTCTAGAGCGCAGGCTCACTAGCTGTGGCACACGGGCTTAGTTGCTCCGTGGCGTGTGGGATCTTCCCGGACCAGGGCTTGAACCCGTGTTCCCTGCATTGGCAGGTGGATTCTTAACCACTGTGCCACCAGGGAAGCCCTGTTTGGTTCTTTTAAAAAAAAATAAAATATTGTTTCTTTGTCAATATTCTCTACTTTGTGAGACATTGTGCTTATAAGCTTATTTCTTTAGATATGCTTTCCTTTAGTATTTTGAATATATTTATAATGGGGTATCCCACTCCCCAGGTTTTCCTTTTAAGGCTTTCGATTAGCCTCCTTTTAGCCCTACTTGGTAGTGCCATGTCAGGCAGCTGCACTGTTAAACAGTTGTCCCTTATTCTTTTCTGACAAATGCCCTGGATATAGGACAGAGTTAGAGCTAAGTCAGATTAGATAAAGACGAGCCTCGAGAACAGAGCTTTCTAGCAAGCTGCCAGACAGGCCAAATAGTGACGGTTCTCTGGGGATGGTACTTTTGGAGAGCTATAAACCCATTTGGCCTCTCTGGGAGCTGCTAGACTGCTGGGTTTTACAGCTGCTATAGTTGGAGGCTGTTGGTTTTCAAGGCTACCGTGGAGCTAGAGGATGAGGATGGGATTAATGCAAGTGAAAACAATACAAAGGTTGCTATTCTTACCAAGATTCAGCCATTTTTCTTGAATAGATGCTTCTCAGAACGTTGCAAGCCTTTAGTTAATTTCTAGAGTTCTGAAAAAGTTGATTTTGACAATTTTTGGCAGTATTCTTGTTGGTTTTGTGGAGGAGCAGATTTTCGGAGATCTTCAACTCTGTAGTCCTGGAAGCTAACTCCCTATTGGTATTTCTCAAATGAGGCACCCTTGTGTAATGAGAGTCTGCCGTGCACATGCTGTGTGCTCTCTCTTTGTCTCATGTTCTCTCTTCTTGTCTGAGTATTTGATGTCTTGAAGTGGCCCCAAGGGAGTGTTAAGGAGCACAAGTTACCATGAACCACTGGTCATGACTCTTACTTTCTTAGAAGTGAGGCTCAGCCTTTGGGTGGACAGCAAGCAGAATGTGTTGCAGACCCCAGATCATGTTGATCTGCTGGATCAGTTTCTCATTTTGCGAGCAGAGTCCATCTTTTGCAGTCTGCCCAGCTTTGTACATTATCCCATGATGAAGTAAATCCATCCTTCCTCAAAGTTAGGGTTGGAAGACAAAGCACTAATAGCTAGGGTGTGGAGAAAAGGGAACACTGTTGCACTGCTGGTGGGAATGTGAATTGGTACAGCCACTATGGAAAACAGTATGGAGGTTCCTCAAAAAACTACAAATAGAAGTATCATATGACCCAGCAATCCCACTACTGGGCATATACCCTGAGAAAACCATAATTCAAAAAGAGTCATGTACCACAATGTTCACTGCAACTCTGTTTACAATAGCCAGGACATGGAAACAACCTAAGTGTCCATCATCGGATGAATGGATAAAGAAGATGTGGCACATACATACAATGGAATATTACTCAGCCATAAAAAGAAACGAAATTGAGTTATTTGTAGAGAGGTGGATGGACCTAGAGTCTGTCATACAGAGTGAAGTAAGTCAGAAAGAGAAAGACATACAGTACGCTAACACATATTTATGGAATCTAAGAAAAAAAATGTCATGAAGAACCTAGGGGTAAGACAGGAATAAAGACACAGACCTACTAGAGAATGGACTTGAGGATATGGGGAGGGGGAAGGATAAGCTGGGACAAAGTGAGAGAGAGGCATGGACATATATACCTTACCAAACGTAAAATAGATAGCTAGTGGGAAGCAGCCGCATGGCACAGGGAGATCAGCTCGGGGCTTTGTGACCACCTAGAGGGGTGGGATAGGGAGGGTGGGAGGGAGGGAGACGCAAGAGGGAAGAGATATGGGAACATATGTATAACTGATACACTGTGTTATAAAGCAGAAACTAACACACCATTGTAAAGCAATTATACTCCAAAAAAGATGTAAAAAAAAAAAAAAGACATTGGTGGTAAAACAAACAAACACTAATAGCTAAAATGGCCATTTCCTCTGGATACTGTTGGGATTTGAAATTCAGTCCAGTCATAATATTAGTTTCTCTATATCAGATCTTACCATCCTAGATAATTGCTTGAGTTTTCTGTTAAATAATTTTTTTAATCTACACATTTAAAATCTAAGTTTTTGTACATAGTATAAATCTGAATTTCTCATATGAACAGAAGTTTTGGGTTATGGATATTTTATTACAGCTCTTTACTTCAGAGGTCATTGGTCTGTAGCTCTGTAAGATGGAAAGACAAGTGCTTATTGGTGAAAAGTAAAGAGATTCTGTTCTGAAAAGCTGTGTATGATTTTATATCTATTAACGTGTTACAGTGTGTATTTTATGCCTTTTATGTATTTGTGTATTTTTTCTCTTTATATTTTATACATATATATATATAAAATAATTTAACCAGGTAGTTTAAAATGTGATATTGGTAGTACAACAATTTTGAAATCTTGAAAGATAAAACAGGAAACATTTGCTTGTATTTTTTTTCGCCTCAGAGTGTTTTGTTAATGAGACGTTTTATACTGCCATAAACCCAGGGCAGTAATAAAGGTGTTGATTGATTTTTGGATGACAAGGGACTTCTCTAATTGCAGAATTTGACATTTGTGTCACTTCTGCTGTTTTAGGTGAGCAAGACGTGGAAGGTGATTGCAGAAGATGAAGTACTCTGGTACCGGCTGTGCCAGCAGGAAGGGCACCTTCCCGAGAGCAGCATCTCCGATTATTCTTGCTGGAAGCTCATCTTCCAAGAGTGCCGAGCCAAGGAACACATGTTAAGAACCAACTGGAAGGTAGGCAGTGGCCAATATCATTACCTGTAGGGGAATAGCCTGCAAGGACACAGGAATCCAAGCCTGGGATTAAACACCCGAGTCCTTCCAATTTCATCCTGAGATTAACTGCCAGAAACAAGGAGAGGAGGAGGATGGTGAGCGTCCCTTCAGCTGTTGGTGATTTGTTGCCCCTTTTGTTGCCCATTAGAGTATCTGCCCTTGTTTTCAAGCACACTCTTTGGGAGCATCCTGTTGTCCTCTAGGAGAGGAGGGGCGAGACTGAGGATCCGGTCCCCTCGCCTCTGGTGGTCGGGGTCTTTAGGCTAGTGCTCAGTGCAGCCCCTTTTCACTGCCACCGTCTCCCTGGATGGACCAAGAAAGCACCACCTGAATACAAAAGAGGGGCTGAAAATGCTATCTCCAGTAAATTCTAAGAGGGAGATCATTAAGCATCTCTAAGTACTGTCTTCTGTTCCCTCACATAACCTATTGGCTTGCTTCCATAACATTTATCACTTCAAAATTTCTACAGAAATATTAGATCACAGCTATGAATTTGCACAGAACAGTGTTTCTGTAGAAAATAACTGTCAAGAACAGTGTTACATAAAGCTGTTTAAGGCATGACGAGGCAGCAGTGTGGTGCCCGTTTCTTCCCACCTGGGTAGCTGGATATTCAGTTGGAAGGAAGGGACAGAACTGTATTCTTTCCCCTCCTGTAAAGGTCAATCCTAATAGACTTTGAGATTAACAAGCTTTTGCTCATTACTGATAGTGACATATTGCCTATGTGCATGTCTGTCCCCAGTCACCTCATAACCTGATTAGTGACCGATACTCTTGATCTGGGCAGCGTCACAGTTCCTAGCAAAGTTAATAAGAGGTAGTGTTCCTCTAACTCGGGTTTCTCAACCCCAGCACTAGTGCCATCTGGGACCAGTACTTTGCGGTGAGGCCTGTCCTGGGCCTTGCAGGATCTTCCGCAGCATGTCCGGCCTCTCCCCAGTGTATGCCAGAAGCATTCTCTTCCTCCCCGCAGCTCTGACAACCAAAAAGTCTTCAGACCAGTCCGATGTCCCCTGAGGGCAAAATCAGCCCTGGGTGAGAACCATCCTTCTAAAGAGGATTAGCATAGCCATCCTTGGCCCTGAAGACCCACCACTAAGTACAGATCCCTCTGGCCCCCGCTCTGTGTATCCACTCCAGGTAATAAACTCGCGTGGAGGGCCCCCCTCGCCCTCTTGCCCATTTGCTTGGTTATGTCTGTGTGAAGGACATAAGCGAGAGCAGGCATTGGGTTTGCCAAAGCTGCTTAGACAGGCTGGGGGCCGGAAAGCAGAGGGTCTGACCCTGGCAGGAGGAGCCATAATTTAAGGAAAGCTTGAGAGTGAGGCATTTACTAGGGCCTTTCTGTCTGGGAAGGAGGGATACTTTTGAGATTCGTGAGCATGAGAGCTGGAGATATTCCATGTACCCTGGCTTGAATTCATAAATGTCAGATTCTAAGAGAGAAAGCGGCAGCTGAGTTCTTTGTTTCCTCTTTGGTATTAGAAAGCTAGGGAGGGAAGCAGGTACCCCCTCCTCATCCAGGCTGGAGGGGGCCGAAGTGAAGGGGTTTAAAGACCCGCCTCATAGCATCTGGCACTTAATGCCAGTATACAGATTACGTACAATCCAACTGAACGTCTGTTCTGTTGTTTTTCTCCAACAAACCCAAAGCCATGTGTTTGTTAAGTGCTCAGTAAGAGGTCGTTGCTTAAATGACCTGGAGTCAAACTGCAGGGAGACCGGAGGGAGGCTTCTCTGTGGAGTGTCTCGGGCCCATTTCCTGCACTGTTACCTGTGAGGACTACAGAAGTAAAATGTCAAATGATGACTCTTGCATTAACTGTAGTGATGGGATTCTTGTGATTCTAGAGTGAAAGGAATTCTTATGAAAACATGAAAGGTAGTGCAGAGCAAGATGCTTTCCCTTTGTGTGCCTCTGATTTCTCATCTCTGATGTGGAGCTGAGAGTAGCTGCGCTCTTTGTGCCGTCGTGAGGTTGGCTGTCTACTGATATATCTAACACTCCTCCCACAGCGCGTGGCCTGTGTCTGCTGCTCAGTTAGCATTGGCCTTGGCACGCAGCTGCTGTGGTTTGGTGCTATTCATGGTCAACCTCAGGATGGGTTGGGAAGGTGATTTGGTTTGGCATCTCCTAGGTTGGTGTTTGAGGAAGCTGAGAAGGGACCTCAAGGTTCTCAGTACTTCCACACAGGGGATGACCTGTGAATGCAGGCACTTACCTGGACCTGCAGGAACTTACCTGGACCTGCAGTTCAGAGCCAGCGTGCAAATGATGTTCCTTTCCCTGGTGTTTGCATACACTCATTTCACTGTAGCATTCTAGGATCTCTCTAATCCAGAATACCAGTGTGGGGTTGGAGCCCTTGATGGGGAGGAAGCCACGTGATGAAACTTAGTGGAGGACGTGAGCACACAGGCCCTCTCCTTTTCTTTCAATAGCTTGTCCCTCAAAAGAGCTTTGCTGTTCTTGTCATTTTGGCTGTGGCCCTCGAACAGATGATGCTCAAGTCCTTCCATCCCCATGTCTCCACTAGCAGGACAGCCCCACTTGCATGTGTCCAGTTGTGTCCCTCAGCCTTGGACTTGGTCCTCGAGTTCAGTGGGATCGCCGTGTAGATCGTCTTGCACGGTGCCTGGAGTACAGCTGCTTAATAAACGTAGGTTCTAGTGGAATGGATGTCATCATCTATCCCCTAATAATGTAAATAGTGACTATACCACTTACTGAAGACCTGCCGTGTGCTGAGAGCTGTGCTTGCCACTTACACCATTTCTAGTCCTTGTGCTGGTACAGCAAAGTTGAAATTATGGATGGCTTGGTATTTTTTTTTAATTGAAGTATATAGTTGACTTACAATTTTGTTTCAGGTGTACAGCAAAGCAATTCAGTTATGTGTATATATTTTTTGATGGCTTGGTGTTCTTGAATACCTTTTATTCACGCTTGCTTTTTGGCTTAACTGTCCTGCCCTGCCCTTCCCAACATCCCACATGTAAATACTTCCTATTCTTCAAGATTCCCTTTATTTTAAAAATAATTATTTTATTTATACATATTTTGAATCAGTAAATAAACAGTCGTGGTGCAGTAAATCAAAAGTCATAAAAGGGCATATACTGGAAAACACATCTCTTTCTCACCTCTCTCCACCTACCACCTAGTTCCCTCCTCAGGAGCAGCTGTGTTATGGGTTTTAGGGTTTCCTTTAAATACCCTTTCCATGAACCTCTGACCTCTCAATCAGAAACAGTGTCTTTTCTTTTCCCCATCCTGATTTTTATCTTGTTGTATATACTTTTTCATTTTATTCTGAGAGCATTTATAAGGGGTGTTAACAGGTAAAATACCATTAACTACTTTCTCTCATCTGAACTGAACTTTTAAAATACACTTTATACATTTCTTCACTAGCAGCCCACTGCGGAGTGGAGTGGTTAACATCCTGTAATCCCCTCAAGGACAGGGCCAGCGTCTCGCGCATCCCGTGCCCAGTAGTTTCATTCAGTGTGTTTGTAACTCATAAATACATAGCTTAACATATTAGTCGTCTCTGTCCTTTTGAATGTCTTGATAACTATGGACACAGTTCTTGCCGTAAAAAAACTGCCATGAATGTAGTTGAGAGCGAAATGCTTTGTCTCCTGGCTATCCAGAGAGTAGTATAAACTGCACCCCCTTTTCTTATGCAGAATCGCAAAGGCGCCGTGAGTGAGCTGGAACACATTCCTGACGCGGTTTTATGTGATGTGCATTCTCACGATGGTGTTGTCATTGCTGGGTAAGCGAAAACAGTTTTTCAGTTAATATTCTTCATCCTAAGGTCTTTCACTTTTCATGGACCACCCTCTGCGTCCCAGCCACCTTATTCTCCCTTGGAAGTGCGTGCCTTCCCACTTATAGCCCTCGTGGAGATGGGCCGTCTCCATGACTCTGTATCCTCCAGTAGTTGAGAGCTCTGAACCTAGTGGTGTGGAGCGGCTCTGTAATCCATTTGTGTCCATGCATCTTTTGAGCTTTTAAATCACTCTTATGGCATGTTCTGTTAGATTTTCATTAAGGCAAACAGTTTGTATTTTATGAAGACATAAAAAAGTCAAGCAATAATAATAAGTGTTGGCAGAAACAGGTGCTATTCTTTTTTTTTTTTTTTTTTTTGCGGTATGCGGGCCTCTCACTGCTGTGGCCTCTCCCATTGCGGAACACAGGTTCCGGACGCGCAGGCTCAACGGCCATGGCTCACGGGCCCAGCCGCCCCACGGCATGTGGGATCTTCCCAGACCAGGGCACGAACCCGTGTCCCCTGCATCGGCAGGCGGACTCTCAACCACTGCGCCACCAGGGAAGCCCCAGGTGCTATTGTTGATCTCTTGTTCTGAAGCCTTTATTATGAGGAAGGGCTGTGGCCACAGGTAATCTTCCTTCCCCACCACACAGTTCGTATTTGCAGTTAACTTGTCCTGAAATAGGCTTTTTGTTTGTCTCCATTGCCGAGAAATTTAATTCTAACTTCTGTGAATTCCTTTGGCTTCTGTTCCAAAAACCACTTTCATGAATTCTTCATATTTTATTACAGAGATGTTTTTATGTGTTTCTTTAATGTATAATAAGAAGATAACTTTCTTCTTGGATTAACAAGTTGTCTTGAACTAGAGTCTCACATTGTGTACTTAATGCCATAGAGACTAGGACACTTAAACTTCTGAGTCTGGATTGACTTCGGAGTGAGACACCCAAAAGAGCTTTCTACCTGGAGGAGCAAACAAAAACAAACCTTGGACTTAACAGCTTAGTAGTACGAGAGCCTTTTTCTTTAAAAAAACTCTTTCCTTCAGAAGCATTCCTTAATTGAAATTTCCAAGAGTCAGATTATTTTAATATTTTGTGGTCCGTAGTACCTATGTAAAAGTATTTTGCTTCAAACAAGATAAGCCTTAGGAGGAACACTTTCCATTACCTTGTGTTTTACTGGCCATGATTTCGAGGCCAGTAAATACCCTTCTTGGGAGTGCTATAGAACTATTACTTTTAGAAAAACGAATGGACCAGAAATCTAGAATTTTATCCCTGCAGTTATCAGTGTGGCTCTAGGCTTCTGCCCCTCATTGCTCAAGTATGGGCCTGAGAGCTCATGCTAGGTAAGATCCTTTTCACCTGCTAATTCTGAGATTCCTCAATAACTCCCAAAGGGACTGGGATCATTCTAGCTTAGAGAAGTCTCCTGGTGTGTCAGGGGCCTTTGAGGACAGACTATTGAGATTGAACTGAAAGAGTCATAAAAGGAATTAGAAATGAGACGATTCTTGAAAGCCAATTATGAATTTCTTATCTGGACACTAGTCCAGATGCCAGTCCTTCTTTTCCTGCCTCTCGTTCCCTCGAGGCCTGCTCAGCATTACAGATTATGCCAGCACAAAGCAAAGCGATGGCAGAGTTTAGTGGATCGATAAGGTGAAACTTGATCTGTGGGTCAGAGAGGCTCCTCATGGCCCCTCTTTCTAAGAGAACCTTACGTTTATGGCCTAGCATCAGATACTTCAATCTTGCTTGTATATAGAGCATTTTGTGTTTATCATTAAAATTTTATCTGGTGGTTACGATGCTTGTTTTCTGGGTCAGATCTTGAATCCCTTTTCATTTGAGACAGCGGTGTTTGTGGTTACCTCATTCCCAATCAATGTTGTATTCACCAGGCTTTCTGCAGTTATGTATCTCCAAGGAGCTTCTTAAAGAGACAGTGGCCATCTCACCCTTTCCTTCTCTTTTACTTCTCTTTCATTTCTCCTATTTTTCTTCTTCCCTTCCTTCTCCTCTATTTTTTTACACAAGTAGAATCTGTTCAGACGCTTAGTTTTTTTATATCTGCAGCTAACCGATGTGACATTTTTGCATTTAAACCTGTACAATGTATTTTATATAATTGATGAAGATTATGGTGCAGAATCTTGCCCCAGCTTCTTCCCAGCTTTTCAGTCCTTCTGTGTAAATGTTCCTGGATTGGCACTTCATTGCTTAGGCTTAGACTAACTTGTGTCACACCTAAGCTTAGAGCGAACCCAGTCTCGGCTCTGCCTTACTCTTCTTTGCGCGCAGAACCAGGGCACCCTTCAGATGCGCATTCACTCGGAAACGCGGAGACACTCGAGTCCCTGTCCAGTGAAAGGACTGGGACGCCTCTTACCTGAGGCTTGTTTTTCCAGCAGAGGAAACAGACGTTATTCTCAAAGCTTTTGATCTTTTACTCTTGTCCATGAGTGTTTGCTTCCTTTCCTGTCTCATGGGTGATAGTTTTCCAGTTACCTTTTCCTGATGTTTGGAGCCTTTGAAATTTGTTTCCAACCTCCCTTTTTCCTCATTACTCTTCCCAGGGCACCTTTGGTTCCCCCCCCCCCCCCACCCCGCCACACTGTCCTAGTCACCTCTGACCATGTCTTTTTTTTAACTTGAGATGCTGTTTCCATACCATAAAATCCACCCTTTTAAATTGTGTAAGTCAGTGACTTTTAGTATATTCACAAGGTTGTGTAACTGCCCACCATTATCTAATTCTAGAACGTTTTCATTACCCCCAAAAGAAACCCAGTCCCTGTTTTTTCGCCCCCAGCTCAAGCCTTGCCTCCTCCCACAGGTTCCATGGGGCGCTAGCCTATTAGCGCCCCACTGCCGCTCTGCCCCAGCGTCTACCCTCCTCACACCTCCGGAGGGGTGATTATCTGCAGCTTATAGGACAGCTAATCACAAGGCCTTGAGGCTTCGCCTAAGCATTTTTGTCTTAACTTTACAGCCATGTATTTTTTTTTTTCAGTTAATTTGTAAGCGTCTTTTAAAACTAGAGGTGATATATAATATTTCATTAAATGCTCTATAGTACTAATACATTTTTTTTAGTCTGAAAAAAAGCATTAACATTTGATAGACTCCCTTCCCCCCACCTGTATACTCCATGTTACGTGGGAAGCTGGAGGAATTCCTAATTTCTTTTGTCTGTTCTCCGATTTCTTAGTTTTTTTCAACTTAGAATCATACAGCTTGAAACCCGGAAGGAACTTAGAGATTCTCTTCCAAAACGCTCATTCTGGGTAAGGTAGCTGAGGCTCGGCAAGGTCCGGGGAGTGAGGCTGGCACCCGTGCCCTGCCTGCCCCGCTGTGCTTCTGCGGGGGGCGTGTGGAGAGCCGGGCCCCAGCGCTGCCTTCTGCAGCCCTCGCTCGCTACTCTGATGGCTTGGCTATTATAGCGTCACTTTGGTTTCTTTCATGGCATGTGTGGACCTTTCCTTTCTGTTAAAAATGAAAACAGTAGTAAAACCACATTGTCTTTGCAAAACTATTAGAAAGTGGAGAAGAGAAATCCACCTAAATCCCAGCATGCTACCACAATTCCCGTTGTGGCTTTTGGTGTGTACAGTTTAGTTTTCTGCCTGTTTTTTAATACATATTTTAATTACTGGATTTAGGTGGATGGATTTTTATTTTTTCCAGATTAAGAAATTATTTTAGGGACTTCCCTGGCAGTCCAGTGGTTAAGACTCTGCACTTCCACTGCAGGGGGCACGGGTTCAATCCGTGGGTGGGGAACTAGGATCCTGAATAACGTGTGGCACAGCCAAAAAATTTTAAAAAAGAAATTATTTTAAAATGCCTTCATAATCCTCAACTTCTTTCCCATATAACTTTTTGCCTTGAAGTCTCTAAACCATCCCTCAAACCCGGTCTCCTGAGTACACCTTCCTTTTTTTCAGTCAGTGCCATAAATAAAGCTAAAGATCAAGAGTTTTATCTTGTTGACTGTACCGTTTTCAAATGGTGGGGGCCATGTATTAAGCATGTTTGTAACCTCAGAGCCTAACACCAGTCCCAGCACCGAGGAAACTTTGGGGAAGGTATGTATAGAAGGAAAACTCCTTGCACTTCTGAGACCCTGCACTCTCTGAGCCTCCTTACCGCATCTTTGACTTACCAGCTCTTAACTCTGGCCCTTCCTCGTGCCTCTCTGTGGTGTCATGTGGCCACCTAGCAGTGATATGCAGCATCCCAGAAAATACCAGAAACAGTGGTTTTCTTTGCTGGTCAGGTAAGTGGAAGTTCCTTCAACGGTGACTAAGTATGTAATTCAAATACAACCTTTACTTTGATTTTTTCTGGCTAAAATTTCCCATTTCTTTAACCTGAGAATAATTTGTGCTGAGAAGCCACCAATCTCTGCGATAAGCCACCTGTCTCTTTCTCTCAGAGCTCAGCCTCTGTCTGTGTTTTCTTTGTGATCTGGTAGCGTTCCTGAAATGCGGTGAGGTTTAGTGTGTGTCTTCCTTGGATTTAGAAGAAGAGATGTTATCTAGAAAGTTGGTTGATAATAAGTGATTAGGAAGCATGGTGTTTGTTTTTGTTTGTTTGTGGTGAGAGCTCCGAGAATTTTAGAATGTCTCTCAAATTATACGTTTATCATTGAGGGAAAAGACTAGAAGGGACGAGGCTATGACGGCATCCCAGTCCTGTTTTGTGAGGCCTAGACAGTCCTCTTTCTCCACAATTGCACTCTGGGAGTTAAGGGTGTTGAAAACAGATGACATCATGAGTTCAGAAGGGTCGCATTATAACCTGAGATGTAGGCCTAGGTATAATTTGCCAGGAATATATTGGCTTTACTGCCATCTAGTGAAGGAGAGCATCTCGGGTAAAACTTGCCAGAGAAAGTCAAGCGGGGGGGCTCACTGGGAGCCTTGTGCCAGCTCTGCTAACCATTAAGCTATTAGCTCACAAGAAGCTTTATCAGATGCCCAGGAGTATGGTGGTGATTTGCAGTGAAGTCCCTCCTCACTGTTACTTAAGATTCATAAGTCTGAAGCGCTTCAGTTTGCGTAAGAAAGCATACTATTCACATTAGAGGACCATTTCCCGCCCCCGCCCCCCGTTTTGGTTTTAAAAAACATCAGGCCCCCTCTTTGTGTCAAGGTTTTTCTCAACACTCCTAAATGCCTCTCCTTCCGTTTTCTACTGTGGTGATCTGCCTTTTTAGGGTGCAACTCCTCCCTTGACTGGAAGGAACAGTGACTGTGTATCCATGTTTCTTCTCTGTCAAGTGTGGTTGGAGGGGAAACTGGATCGTCTGATGTCACCAAGTGCTAGGTGTCTTCTTTCCCTGAAAAGTACTCAGTTGTCCTGTTTGGTCTCCTGCACTTCCTCCATCTCCATTCCCTCTGAGGCAAGTGACACCAAGCAAAACCACACACACGTTTCTAGCAGCCAAGTGACCTCTGGCTGTCGTTCTGGCTTTTATCCTTCCTAGAGCTCTGTCTGTCACAACCTGGACAGAGTCGAGAGGGTTGCCAGTCTTATGTAGACATGAAGCAACATTTTGAGCTTCCAGTTTATATATGTAAAATTTGGTGTCTGAATCTCTGGTTGGTTCACTTTGCCTATTGACACTTTATTGGAATGTTATCATTGTTTATAATTAAGAACTGTTGGAAAATAATAGTTCAGACATAGGCACGTGTCTAAGGTAACTTGAAATATCTTGCTTTTAGCCATTTTTTCTCCACTTTTCCCAGTAATTAAAAATGTGCCTTTGTATTGACCATGTACCATGCCAAAATATGGCTTTGATCTGAAATAGTGTGTATTTGCCCTGAATTTTACAACACTTGCTATTCAGGAGCTGAGGACCTCAAGGATGGTGTTTATAATACTCTAGCTTCATGTGAATGTATAAAAATGGATAATACATAGGATTAGTTTGAGGCTCTTGAGATGATAACAGATGCTTTGTAAATACAGATTGGTGATAAAAATTGCATTAGATAAATGTCACCCCATATTTATACTTACTAAGGACTTGCTTTCTGTCTTTCTCCTTTTTAAAAAACTGTTTCTCTTGGCAGTTCCTTTCAACCTTGAGTTATATAGACTTTGTGCTGCCGCTTATTATGACATTGGATTGTTTCCCATAAGGAATTCGATCATTACCCATTAGGGACCTCTTTTTATAAATACTTTTATTTATTTTCTGCTGTGAGGTATACATGCTTTTCTGGTAAATAAGTCTGAGGTAAGATATTGATAAGAGACCAGAGGAGAGCTTTACATTTATTATATCCTTAATGAAGGAGCTCCAGAATATCCTTAATAAATACTGGTGAACTCATGACTGCATTTATCCATCTCTGGTTCTCCAAGGAATAATGGGAAGGGCCACAGCTACAGTAACTCTGCATAATCATCATTGACTCTCACTCTATTGATTGTGATTAACCAAGATGTATGGAAAACAGTTTTAAGTGTGTAGTGCATGGATCTCGTAAGGTCCATTAAGATGTTCATTATTTTTCAATTGATGGATCTTAAGCTGCACTTGATGTTTGTAGTAGAGCACTTCCACAGAAAGACTGCGCCGTGGGATCGAGCTCATTTTATTTGTAGTAGAGCATTTCCACAGAAAGACTGCACCGTGGGATCGAGTTCATTTTGTTTGTAGTAGTGCATTTCCACAGAAAGACTGCGCCGTGGGATCGAGCTCATTTTGTTTGTAGTAGTGCACTTCCACAGAAAGACTGCGCCGTGGGATCGAGCTCATTTTATTT